>NC_060273.1:121392725-121719680 GCF_021613505.1 Equus quagga
AAGCTGCTAAATTTCAACAAAGTTAATTTTTATGCTAATGAAATTTCCATATTAAAAATAAACAATTTCCATAATATAATTAGCTAAGCATTATTTCGCAATCCTTAATTTATATCTATCTTATACCTACTTTGTGAATTATTAATGGCAAGTGTATATTGATTATTACATAGTGACATGTCACAATGGAAGGACTTTCCCACTTTAAATGGGGACTTAAGTAAAAAATTGCAGATTATATCAACTAATATACGAAATGTCAAATTAGCCAATACACTTATACTAAAAGGGTTTCTTAAATTTTTCTTTTGTGTTAAGGTACCAGTCAGAAGATCAGTGTGAAAAGTAGCAGAAGCTCCTTCTTGAAATGTTGTTGTATCAAAAAGCCCTCTCAATTACAGGTCTTTCCTCTATAAAAAAGCAAATATAAATTCTGTTAGAATAAGACACTTTACTTTCATTTGTCAGTAAATTATTGTAATACACTGAATTTGTTACAATAATATACTCTACTGCCATCTGCTGCAAGATTGTCATAACAAATATATAAATCACTTACATGTGGAGACAACAGAGTTACAATAAAAGTACAAACATTTTCCAACCAATCTACCATCTACCAGGTGCCCAGTGCAGCCTTACATATGGCTCCTTGTGTGGTGTACCACCTACACAAACATCCACGGGAGTTTGACTCCAATCCTTTGATCTGAGGATGAAGGCTGGTCCTGAAGTGGTCTTGGACCATTGAAAGAGGAATTGATGCTGTCCTCATGGCACAGTATCAAGGACAGTTGCAGACCTCATTAGCACAGATGAGGTACAGCCTTCACGTGAATGGAGGCTGGAGGGTCTCCAGGGTCTGACATGACCACCATGTGGCTTCCCCTGGTGCAGGGTGGTGCTTGCTCAGGCAGAGGATGGATTCTCACTTCTGACTCAAGAAGCACTTTCAGTGGCCATCGCCTTTCAAAAATGCAGTCAGAGAGAGACTTCTCTCCATTCCGTCAGGAGAGGTAAGCAGCTGTCATAGAATCCAATTACATCACTTTTTCCATTAAGTTGACATCAAAGATTTTGAAACTTAAACATCAAGAATGCAGTGCTTCCTTCTGCTTTCCCATTCCTCTTGCCCATGGCAACTCTGCCTGGATAAGAGCCTGGACTTGGAGGTGGAGACCCTCCTGTTATTTGAATATTTCACAATATTATTCCCTATTGATTCACAAACTATAAGAAGAGGTGTGCCATTAAAATAGTACACCAGGTTGTTCCATTTAAAAGAACGCTTCAAGCTAAATTACTTTTATGATAACTGTACTAAATATAGTACCTGCTGGAGACGTTTTTGATAAATACTAAATAGAAACATCTGTCATCTTTTATTTCTGTTCTTTGATGGATATCGTTCAGAAAGTGATCGTATAAATCTGACAGAAAAATGTTTAAAAATTGTATCAAAGGGATGTCTGGCAACATAGTGGGCTAAACTGATAGAAATAAACATTTTTCTCATTACAAACTCATAGATCAGCTGGATACATTATAAACAAAAATGTTAAATGCATAGTCGAGTTCAAAATGAAAACGAGGGAAACCCCCACGTATCAGGAAGAAGACAGAAATAAAACTAGAGCTGAGAATTTGCAGGATGTTTCTAGCCAGTTATAGGCCCTGGGACGTGAGGACCAGGGTGCCAGTGATCACGTGGGGGCAAATATGCGACCACAAGCTATAACATGTGAATGACTTCATTCAGAAACACTATTTGCTGACAACTCCCACATGTATTTCTTCTGGCAAAAGCTCTCTCAGGAATCTCCCTTCTCTTAGTTTTTCCCACCCAGGACAATTCAATACTAAAGCCATCAGATGGGTCTACATGTGATGGGAGTGGGGACAGAGGCCCAATGTGGAGAAACAAAGCCCAAATGAGATGAGAAGGGAATTTGCATGGGGTGAGAAATTGGCCCAGAGCGAGCTTCGGGGCCCAGGTCGGTTGAGGAGGGCTCCTGCGCAGTGATGCAGAGCAGCACAGGGAATTGAAACAGCAAAGGAGGAAAGAGAAAGCAGGGCATCCAAACAGGACGTCAGAGCTGGTGGGATGAGGTGGGCATGTGCACAGGTTACACACAAGGAGAATGCTGAAATAAACACATATAACCAAATTTCCCACATTTGGAATCACAAATATGAAAAGGAAGAAAATTTTATTGAACCCTGTGCTGTTGGTCTGCAATCAGGGGTATCAGTGAACTACTGCTTTTCAATATTTTAAAATAGAAATATAGATTTACATGTGTGTATATGTGTATAATATACATATTCCTTGGCTCTCTCCCCTTAGAAGGCCTGGTACCAGTGAAAATCTTCCAAAGCAATGAGCATAGCTAGCATCAGATCTTGGTTTTAAATATCATTATCCACTTAAAGGAGCCCCAGGCCTCCTAATAGAAGTGTCTGATTCCAGGGCTAAGGCAGGAAAAGTACAGATGTGCCTGAAAGATTTTGTTGTGCTAGAAGGCATCGAAGTGTTCAAAGAGTGATGGGGTCATGTCAAAAAAGGCACAGGAGTCAGCTTCAAGGAGATCCCAATGGTCGAATCTTGGACAATATGAGCACTAAATAAATAATACTAATGGATTATAACCTACTAAATAAAATAGGAAATCAGAGTCCATTCTGACGAATGGATAAATTGAAAGCTTTTAAGAAAAAAATATATTTATCTAGCTTCACAAGGAGCCTCCCCCTAAATACTTATTAATCATAAAGTTTAAAAAAAAGGGAACTTTAAAGTGGAGATTCTGGCAAATATCATCTTAATCAAGGGATCAAGGGAACATCAGCAGTAACAAGATAAATCACAATTTGTGCCCAACCTTATAGGATGCAACGACAAGAGCATACATCCTTTTGTGATACTTTTGCCAAAAATGGATAACCTGAATCTAATCATGAGGAAACATCCAACAAAACCAAACTGAGTGACATTCTCCAAGATAACACTCCTATAATCTTCAAAAGTGTTAAAGTCACGAAAGCCAAGGAAAGACTGACAAAATGGTCCAGACTGAAAGATGCGTGAGATAAAATTATTGGGATAATAATTGGTGAAACTTGGAGTCTGAGGATTACACACCAAGCATCAGTGTTAATTTCTTAATGTTGACGGTAGTCCTGTGGTCATGTTAGAGAATGTGCTTGTTTGCAGGAAATGCACACTAAAGTATTGGGGGGACCAGGTGGCAAATAATTCTAAAATAGCTCAGAGGAAAAGTTATTTTTACTGTATTTGCAACTTCTCTGTAAGTTCAAGGTTGTTTCAAAACAAAAAAAGACATTATTTTAAAAATGTTAATGTTGCATCTATATAAACAGTGACAATCCGCAGCTATTTGTGTAACCTAAAATTGTGTGATACGAAGAAAAATGGAAAAAGAATTTAAAGCACATCTGTGCTAGGCATGATTGTAATCACTTTTTACATACAACCAATTTAATTTCACAGAAACACTATGAGCATTAAAAAAGGCAAACCTGAGGCACATGGAGGTTACATAACTTGCCCAAAGTTATACCAAAAGTAGGTGGCAAAGTAGTTATTACATTGATATAAAATATTTATATCCTCTCTAACCATATAGGAATGTAATTGGTCCGGAGTAATTTTTTTCTGGGCTTTGCTTTAATACTACCTTTACTCAGATAAAACTCTCTTGATCTATACAAACTATTACATCAAGCTTTAGATATATGATGTTTGTCCAGGGTTAAGATGGGTCCTTCCAAAGGGAGTCGCAGAAAAGCTGCCTGCTTAGAGTCAACAAATGCACACAGCAGGAGCAACCGCAGCATGATTGATTGGAGAGCTGGTTTCAGCACAGCTGACTCAGTAAAGTCCCTGTTCCCCTTTCTGCTTTCCATGGATACAGAGGATGATCAGAATTGGCAGCAGGGGTAGAGCTTAGGCGTAGGATAAAACCTAAGAGCTATTCTCTCAAGAGAGTGGACAATCTTCATGGCGAGAGACTCACATGGGTACTGGGGACAGAGATAATAAAAAATATCTAAGACCCTCAAGGACATACTGAAATAAAAAAGAGAAAAAGAAAGTCAGGGGGTTGGCTCCGTGGCCAAGTGGTTAAGCTCCTGCGCTCCGCTTTGGGAGCCCAGGGTTTTGCCGGTTGGGATCCTGGGCGTGGACATGGCACCGCTCGTCGGGCCATGCTGCAGTGGCGTCCCACATGACACAACTAGAAGGACCCACAACTAAAAATACACAACTATGTAGCGGGGGGCTTTGGGGAGAAAAAGGAAAACTAAAATCTTTAAAAAAAAAAAAAGAGAGAGAGAAAGAAAGATCTACTCAGAGGTCAAATACTCTAAAGCTACTCACACCCGGAATAAAGTACCATTTACTTCTGCAGTTAAGAAGACCGCTAGGCTGCCTGCTGCACACACCTTCACAGGAAATCTCACCTGTCAACACAGAACAAGCAGTTAGGCCTGCTTCCATCCACTCCACACCCAAACTGAATGACTATTGAAGAAAAAAACTTACTTAAGTGCAAAGGAAACCTATACTAATCTTTCATTCATAAAGACTCTGACAACCAAACCAAAGTATCAAACATTTTTTAAAAACCATTAGCAAGAGAAAGGAAGATCAAGATGAACGTGTGAAAAAACCACTCTTTAGAGGTCACCAATAGAAAAATGGACAATGGATGTAAATAGCCAATCAAAAGAGAGGAAACTAGAATTGCTAATAAAGATGTAAACAGACAGTCAAATTGGAGAAGAAAAAACCTCAGTCTTGGTATGCAGATGGTTCTGCATAATTTGCAGGCATCCTCTGGAAGTGTACACCTGCAGCGTTAGAAACCCACCCCGAGTGGCTCTGAGGACACTGATGAAGGCAACTTCTTCCAGGAGGCCTCTTATTTATTTATTTATTTATTTATTTATTTATTTAATTTATTTGTGTCATCTTCCATTTCTTTCATCAAGGTCTTACAGTTTTCAGATTACAGGTATTTCACTTCCTTGGTTCAATTTATTCCTAGGTATTTTATTCTTTTTGATGTAATTGTAAATGGGATTGTTTTCTTAATTTCTCTTTCTGATAGATCATTATTAGTGTATAGAAACACAGCAGATTTGTGTATCTTAATTCTGTATCCTGCAACTTTACTGAATTTATTTATTAGTTCTAATAGTTTTTTGGAAGAGTCTGTATAGTTTCTATGTATAGTGTCATGCCACCTGCAAACAGTGACAGTTTTACTTCTTCTTTTCCAATTTGGATGCCTCTTATTTCTTTTTCTTGTTTGATTGCTGTGGCTAGGACTTCTAACACTATATTGAATAAGAATGGTGAGAGTTGGCATCCTTGTCTTATTCCTGACCTTGGAGGAAATAATTTCAGCTTTTCACTGTTGAATATGATACCGAGGGCTTGTCATAAATGGCTTCAATAATGTTGAGGTATGTTTCCTCTAGACCCACTTTGTTGAGAGTTTTTATCATAAATAGATGTTGAATTTTGTCAAAAGCTTTTTCTGTATCTCTATATTGAGATGATAATATGATTTTTATTCTTCACTTTGTTAATGTAGTGTATCACATTGGTTGATACGTGGATATTGAACCATACTTGCATCCCTGGGAGAAATCCCACTTGATCATGGTGTATGATCATTTTAATGTATTGTTGAATTCAACTTGCTAATATTTTGTTGAGGATTTTTGCATCTATGTTCATCAGAGATATTGGCCTATAATTTTCTTTTTTTGTGATATCTTTGTCTGGCTTTGGTATCAGGGTAATGCTGGTCTCATAGAATTAGTTTGGAAGCATTCCTTCCTCTTCAATTTTTTGGAATAGTTTGAGAAGGATAGGTAGTAACTCTTCTTTAAACGTTTCATAGAATTTACCTGTGAGGCCATCTGGTCCTGGACTTTTGTCTGCTGGGAATTTTTTGATTATTGATTCAATTTCCTTACTAGTAACCAGCCTATTCAGATTTTCTATTTCTTCCTGATTCAATCTTGTAAGAGTATATGTTTCTAGGCATTTATCCATTTCTTCTAGGTTGTCCAATTTGTTGGTGTGTGATTATTTATAGGAATCTCTTTGTACTTCTGTAGTGTCAGTTGTAACCTCTCCTCTTTCATTTCTGATTTTATTTAGGCCTTATCTTTTTTTCTTGATGAGGCTGGCTAAAACTTTATCAATTTTGCTTATCTTTTCAAAGAACCAACTCTTAGTTTCATTGATCTTTTCTATTTTTTTTTAAAGATTTTATTTTATCCTTTTTCTCCCCAAAGCCCCCTGGTACATAGTTGTATATTCTTCATTGGGGGTCCTTCTAGTTGTGGTATGTGGGACGCTGCCTCAGCGTGGTTTGATGAGCAGTGCCATGTCCGCGCCCAGGATTCGAACCAACGAAAACACTGGGCCACCTGCAGTGGAGTGTGCGAACTTAACCGCTCGGCCACGGGACCAGCCCCCCTTTTCTATTGTTTTTTAGCCTCTATTTCATTTATTTCTATTCTGATCTTTATTATTTCCTTCCTTCTACTAACTTTGGGTTTTGTTTCTTGTTCTTTTTCTAGTTCCTTTGGGTAAAAGTTTAGATTGTTTATTTGAGAATTTTCTTGTTTTCTGAAGTAGGCCTGTATGGCTATAAACTTCTGTTAGAAGTGCTTTTGCTGTGTCCCACAGACTTTGGAACATTGTGTTTCCATTTTCATTTGTCTCAAGGTGTTTTTTGCCTGGAAAAAGGGATAGCAAGTTATACAGATCTATACCAATACATGAGTTGTAACTAACATTTTAAGTAGCTAGAGACTTGGCAGGAAAACAATTGAAAAATCTCTCTGAATGAGCACAGAGTGTGACAATATTTGTATCTCATGTGAGTGCTCACCAAATGGTGACCTTGTCAGAGGAAGATTTTAATAATTAGGTGGAAGATTACCTGATCTGAGGACAGCAATCAACATTCTTCTCTAGGCACTTAATTTATTTCCCAATAGGCTCGTGAAGAAAGTGGCCACGGCAGCAGGTAGGGAGGTTATACGTGCGTGAAGCAATATGACTTCTACTCACTAAGGCCCATCTGGTTACAGCCAACAGCTGAGTACTCGATCTTCTAAAAGCACAAACCTGATATGGTACCATTCTGCAAAAGTACCAGCCAGCTACTTGGTAGCAGGTTGATCAAAGTGGATTTCTTCCATTGCGGAAAGAGCAGTGTTTTGTTCTTACCAGAATAGACACTGTGACAATGGATGGGCCTTCTCTGCCTGCAAAGCTTCTGCCAAAACTACCATCTGTGGACTTACAGAATGCCTCATCCACCATCAAAGAATTTTTCACATCATCATTTCTGTCCAAGGAACTCATTTTATAGCAAAAAAAGTACAGCTGTGTGTCCATGCTCATGGTATTCACTTGTTTTACCACATCTCTAAAGCAGCTGGCTTGATAGAACAATGGAATGACCTTTTGAAGACAGTTAAGAGCCAGTTGAGTGGCAACACATTGCAGTGCTGGGGCAATGTCTTCAAGGATAGAGCATATGCTCTCAAGCCATGACCAGTATAGGATGCTATTTTTCTAAGAGCCAGGATTCATGGGTCCAGGAACAAAGGATGGGAGTTAACTTCTATCACTTTACTTTTAGTAATAAATTAGAAAACTTTCTGTTTCTCATCTTCACAAATTTGGACTCTGCTCGTCTAAAAATCTTAGCTTTCAATGGAGGAATGCTTCCACCATGGGACATGCAATAGTTTCATTAAAATGGAGGTTGAGACTACAACATGGTCACTTTAGCCTTCCATGCTAAAAAAATTAACAGGTAAAGAAGCGGACTACAGTATTGGCTGGGATGACTTATGTATCGTGATGACCAAAGGGACACTGAGCTCCTACTATACAATGAGAGTGAGGGGAGAATGTCTAGAATACGGGCGAGCCCTTAGGGCACGTCTTAACACTCTCATAACCTGTAATTAATGTCAGTGGAAATCTGAAACAACACAATAAGAAGGACTACTAATGGTCCAGACTATTCAGCGATGAAGATTTGGATCGTCCCACCAGGTAAAAAGCCACAACCAGCTGAGAGGCTTGCTGAGGGCAAAGGGAATATGGAATAGGTAGTGAGCAAAGGGTGTTGTAAATAACAAGTACAATGATGTAACCAGTGCAAGAATGACAACTGTAATACTTATGAATATTCCTTCCCTTATTGTTATACGAATATATTTGTAAGTATATTACCCAATTTTTTCTTTCCTCCTCTCATCCTACTATCATCTAACATATGTCAATAGTAGTTAACTTTATACCTCCATATTTAAGCTAAAGGTTATCCAAGTGGATGTGTGATTTAGCTAGATAAAGAATGAACATCACCCAAAGACAGATAACGTGACACTGTATCCTTTTGAGGGGAGAAGGTTAGCATGCTTCATTTATACGCGAGATAGGTGCTTCATCATGTTTGTTGGTTTTGTGACGTGTAAACTTGGCTAAGCTAAACTACATTGGCCAGGACCCAATTCCCTGAACGTTTTCACTTAGACTTACCACAACAGAAACTTGCATGAGATCTAGAAGGCAGAAGTGAAGGGATAGCTATGGTTTACTGTCTGAAGCTCAACGCACCTCAGGCCTGTGTGGCGTTAACGTAAGTGTTCACTGAGCTAGTGCCTCACTTCATTGGCACTGGCAGCAGCAGGGCCGACAGCTCCTCCAGCTGCTGCTAAATCTTTTCTTTCAGCTCCTCAAAGTTCTGGGCCACGTACAAATGTGGCTCCTCAACAAAACACAGCTTCCCCAGCAGGTCATCCACGAAAGCAAGGTCAAAGGCTTTGAGATGGAGAGAGGCCAGGGGGAGCTCTGCAAGCGATGGACGCAGGTTTCAGCTTGTGCCTCAGGGTTGCCAGTTGTTCACGCTTCCTGTCACTTCACCCCCTCCATTCTTCCCAAAGCCTGCCATGTGTCCTCAGGCTCAGTACCAGATAGGGAAGAAACAGCCAAATAAAGACTGTTTTTACCAGTTCGCGCAATTCTTTAAAGTTAAATCCCTTATTCTATATCATTCCCAGTGATTCTGCCTCTCTGATAGGACCCTGGCTGATAGAAGAGATAATTTTGCCATTCATGACCTGGAAGGAAAAAAATATTTTGATTCCTAGAATTACTAAATCTTGTCTCCCTAGGTAAAAGAGAGAATTTGAGATAGTAATAGACAGACCTTTATGTCTTTAAGGGTCACTTAGGAGTAACTATACATTAAGAGAAGTGTTTTTCTGGGTTCCTGAGAAAGCAAAGTCTGAGACAAGGAGGGAAAGTGCCAGCCCAGGACTGCAAGGATGAAAAGAAAGGGGAATGCAGTAAGGAAAGATGAGAAACACTATAAAGTGAAGCACTCTGCTGCTGAATACTGCTTCAAAGGAGTGAGAAGAAACTGGCAAGTCACATGGCCAAGGCATTAGCTCAATCCATGGGGCTTTCCTAAAGAGGCTGCCAGGAGAAGCTGTGCCTTGAAGGCCTCTGTGGGACAGGGGATAAAGGGAAATTACCTGCCTGGCCCCTCCCATCTTGTTTCCCAATGATCAAAGTTCAATACAGAATGCTAATGCCCCTACGCATTCTGGTTTCATTATTGGCCCCTTTCAGCCACTTCTCCAGAGACCAGACCCCACACTAAGTGTGCCAGTGGCAGGAGAATGCAGAAATTCCCTGTGTGCAGCTGGGGTGAGGAAGCAGTACTCCCAGGGCACATGACCAGTTGACCTCAGCAGTGATGGTGCTGCATCTTCAGAAGGAAAACGGCATCTTTTTCCCTCAGAAAGAGGAAATCCAAGGGGGCCAGCGAGCCCTGTGTCTGATAAAGTAAATAAGTCAAAGAAAGCTAGTGAAGGCTGGTACTTCTGATGAAAAGCCTTGGGCGAGTCCAGTGAGAAGGTCCCCTGGCTCTCCAGGCAGAATTTAAAGGGGGAGCTAAGTGTATATCTGAGCACATCATGCTTGATGAAAAACACTAAAGCATGCCTATACAAGTCAGGATCAAGGCAAGGATGGCCACCAGGATAACAAGTACTTAACATTTCTCTGTAGAAGCTAGTTTTCATAATTATAAAAGGGGAAGAAATTATCAGTATAAAAATCATAAATGTTCGAGTGTCATTATTTGTAGATCATAAAATTGTATGTCTGGAAATGTAGTGGAACTACTTGTATTATTAACAAGAGATTTCAGGGAAATAGATAGATACATAATTAGTAAACAGAAATCATTGGCTTTTATTATACAAAAAGAACCATATTATACAGGTTGAAGCTACAACATGAAATGAGCAAGAGCTATATAAAGAAAACTTTAAAAGGCTGGTTAGTCAAGAAAATAACTTGTGGACAAATAGAACAGCATTAGATGATCTTGGATAGGAAGATTCCATGTTTCCAACTCTTACTAAGTTAATTTATAAACGTATTACAATCTTAATAAAAATAGAGATTTTTTTAAAACAAGATAGACTAATTCTAAAGTCTTTTCTTGTGGAAAAATAAATGAGCAAGAATAGCCAGAGAAATTGTGAAGAAAAAGTGATAATAAGAGGTGACTAGCCCTACTAAATATTAAATTATATTATAAAACTATATAAGTAGAAATAACACAGTGCTGCTTCATGAATAGAAGACATCATTTTAAAGTCTAGAAATAGACTCAAATATATATCAGAAATTGACAAATGATAAAGGTTGAATTACAAATCAGTGTGGAAAAGAGTTGCAACTCGATGAACAATGTTAGGGAAAATATTAGGGAAACTCCAGACCCCATATGGAAATAAATACCAGTTGGATCACAAGTTTGAATGTAAGAAGAAAAACTAAAAAGAAAATTGAAACTATTAAAGTAATAGAACCTGTACTATCCTTGATAATCTCAGAATGGAGAAGGCCACCCAGGATGGAAAGCTGACACAGGGATCCAGAAGGCTGCCTCCTTGCCCCAACATGGGGTAAACCGCATAGCCTACACTCCAGATTCCATGGGATCAGACTGAAGCTCAACTCCAGTCCAGACCATTCTGCCCTCTTTCTCTCACGCTCCTTTTCCCATAGGCACTTCCTAATAGATGACGTAAACAAGAATGCCTGTCCCAGGATTTGCTTCCAGGGAACTGGACCTGAAACACTGGTGAATTATTGTCTCTTAGGAAATTAAAACAAAAGTTGAAATAAAACCTGCATTCTGAGCCCTGGTTACAGGTTAATTTCACTGCTGAGCACATCATGCTTTATTTACTTTATTCTTGGAGATCCAACTTCAGCCTTATGAATTCCCTCACAAAAGCAAGCCAGTTAACTTAAAAACAGACCCCAAGCACAGTCAAGTTCTGGGCCACATGGCCTTAGTAACATGTTCAGCCGCTACTGTTTGAGGAGAAACTCCAAAATTGTGGGAATTGCTTCTCTTGGTATCAAGAGTGAGAGACTAGTGGGAGGGGGAGAATTGAGTCCATAATTCTTTTTGTTCTAGTGCCTGATATCTGAGATCACGGAACCACGAGATTGAAGACTAAAATGTGGAGACTTCAACACTGTGAGACTGAACTACCAGACCATAAGATCTCTTTTTTGCTTTCCCATCCTGCTCCCCAACCCCTGCTTTCTCTACAAAATTGCGTGAAACTTCTGAGCCAAGAGGATTGTATTTGCATATAGGGCTCCACTATATTTAAACGCAGTGTGCCAGCCCATAGTTTTGTCAAAAGCTTGACTGATTTCACCTCATCCCAGCATAGACTGCCCATTCATAGCAGTTTCACTTCTCACTGTCCAACCCCAAACGCAGCAGCTGGTCCCCAGTATAAAAGCAATCTCCATTCTTGATCACCTAGGAAGGGTTCTTCCCACTGTGATTAGTTCTTTCAGTGTTCTCTGTGTCTCTAGCTCTTCAATGGTTTTAAAGAAGAGTATGTGGATTAGGTTTATCTGTCAATTTCTTGTTGTTATGGCAGGAGTGAAAATTGTTCACATCCTTATGCTTTCTAGTAAGAGGTGGAACCACCACTCCACTTCCGATTTTTTCCAACATTATTCTGGAAGCTCTTACAATACAATGAGATATTAAAAAAACATAAGAAACATAATAGTGGAAAGGATGAAGCAAAATATTATTTGCATATCATCTGGATGTATACCAGAGCACAATAAAATTATTTAAAAATTAGAATTAAGTGAATTCAAAACTAGTTGGAAGACAAAATAAATAAATAAAAATGATTTTCCCATGTAACATGAAGAATATGAAAGAAAACAGAGTAAAAACTTATCAATAGCAGCAATTCCTACAGCAAGAAATAAATATCTAAGAATAAACTTAAAAAACTGGTAAGATCTTTAGGAGAAAACCTTACAAATATTAGAAATTTGAATAAAGGAAGAGGAATACCTCTCCCTAGATAGGAAAATTGAATATTGTTTTTAAAATTCCATTATTTGAGAATTATTTTATAGGTTTAATGCAATTTCAATCAAAATTGAGGGTACCTGTAATTTTAAATTGGGAGTTCAAAGAAGAGCTCACTGAGAGGGGGCCATCTGAGCCAAGACCTGAAGCAGGTGGGGGCAGCCGTGAGCTCTGAGGACGAAGATTCCAGGCAGAGGGAACTGAGGCCCGAAGAGACACAGGAGCCCTGAGAGGTTTGAAGGAACAGAAAGAAAACCAGGACAGTTGGAAGGGAGTGAATGAGCCATAACAGGATATAGCAGGAAGGAGATCAGAGGGGAACCGGGCTCAGATGATGTAGGCCATTACAAGGGCTTTGTTCTGAGTGAAACGACAAACCACTGGAGGGTTTTAAGCAAAGGAGTGACATGGACTGAGCTACATTTTAATAGGATCTCTTTAATTGCTGAGTCGAGAATAGCCTTGTATGTGACAAGGGTGTAAGGAAGATAAATCAAAAACTATTACAAAGTTAAAACTAATTTACTTGTACAATTAGAAAGCAATAAGATTACTATAGATAAGTAAGCAAAGGACACACACAAGTTTTAAAAACTAAAATAAATATGTGAGAAGTTCAATTTCACTTATAAGTAATAAAAAGTTCAAAAGAAACTCTGAGATAACATTCTTCAGCCAATTACTGCATTATCAAATATCTTATAATTTATAGTAGTGTATATTGGCTGGCATACATCCAATTTCAAGAACTACTGGAGAAGATGCACACCCATTGACTTAGTAATTGCCATTCTAGTCATTTATCTTAAGGAAAGTCAGAAATTTAGAAACCAATTTTTGCACAAAGATGTTTGTCACTGTGTTACGTGTTCGTACACTTGCAATGAACAGCCTGAAAATGAAATTAAGAAAACAATTCCATCTACGATAGCATCAAAAAAATACTTAGAAATAAATTGGACAAAAGAAGTTCGAGACTTGTACACTGAAAACCACAAAACGTTATGGAACAAATTAAGGGAGATTTAAATGGAAAGACCTCTCATGTTCATGGACTGGAAAACAATATTGGTAAGATAGCAATAATCTCTAAATTGGTCTATAGATTCAGTGCAGTCTCCATCAAAATTCCAGGAGCCTTTCTTTGTAGAAATTGACAAGCTGGTCCTAAGGTTTATACGGAAATGTGAGGGGTCCAGAACAGCCGAAACAATCTTTAAAAAGAAGAACAAAGTTGGAGGACTTATACTTCCCAATTTCAAAATTCACTATAAACTAGAGTAATTACTGTAGTAAAACTAGAGTAGTACTAGTCACCCTGGCATAAGAATAGGCATAGAGATCAATAGACTAGAACTAAGCTTCCAGAAGCAAAACCACATAGCTATGGTCAATTTAAGGTGTACAACATGATGATTTGATAAATGTTTACAAAAAAAGAAAATGATAGACAGGTAGAAATAAGGAAAGCAAAAGTGAAATGAAGTAATTATTACTGCCCTCCCCCAAAGGAAAGAAGAAATATTCTACTAGAAAAGAAACATAACCATAGTAAACAAATTGGCAAAACAAAAAATAATATTTGCGTACTCATAATGATGGAAACGTTGACTTGACGAAAATTATATTGAGGGGATGGAAGAAGGAGGAGGTAGCATAGAAATCACGTAAAAGCTAAATCCTCAACTATCAAAATAGGAAGTTAATAGAATACATTTAAAATTGATAAATTAAGAAATGCCATAATTATATCACTTAAAAATATAGACCAGTTAAAAGGACTCAACATGATCCCTGAGGAGATGGATTGAGAAACAGGGTGGTACGTGGTGGGACAATACACTTTATTGTCATAAGGCTGTTAACACAAATTGACTTGTTAGCAATTGATAAAAATTACTAATTTTAAAAAGGAAAACTGGGGGCTGGCCTGGTGGTATAGCGGCTGTTTGCGCGCTCGGCTTTGGCAGCCCCAGGGGTTCACTGGTTCAGATCCCAGGTGCGGACTTACCACTGCTTATCAAGCCATGCTGTGGCAGCATCCCATGTATAAAGTAGAGGAAGATGGGCACGGATGTCAGCTCAGGGCTAATCTCCCTCAAAAAAAAAAAAAAAAAAAAGGAAAACTGGAATTATTTGGAATATTTGAATAACAAAATGAACAAGCATGTCAAGTATGTACCTTTTTAATTGTCTCAGTTTTTTTTCCCCTTTTGACATCTTTGAAATCTTTTGCATTTTATAATCAATGGCATGTCATTTTTATTGGAAATGAGTTTTCTTTCTTAGTAGAACACAAAATAATACTTTATATAATCAATGGCATCTTAGATTTGATGAAATATGTATTTTGTGTATTACTGTTAAAGAAAAAAGAATACAGTTTTTTAACATAGATCATTTATAAAAATTAGTCAGACAGGAAGCCCCAAAGATTCTGTCAGATTTGTGGCTACTGTGGACAATTAGAAGTAGCTGATATACCAGGTGAAGTATGCCCAACAGGCTGAGTTATACAAAGATATCGTGGAATGAAGAAAGAAAAGAGCAAGAATCAATACGGAGTTGGCAGTGAGATGCCTATTTGCAGGTACATATAAATATATGATTGGAAGTTGAGAGCCATCTGCAGATGCACTGAACAGAGGAAAAATTGAGGGATAAGAAGACAAACTGGAAATAATTTTGAAAAATGTCAAATGGTTAAGACCAAATAAAATTAGTCTAAAATCAGTTATGACATTCTGGACACACTGGCAAATATCTTATTTCAGCAAGCTGACACTGGACAGGTAAGTCTTTCTGATACACAAGGGAAGGAACCTACGATAAGCATCTAGCTAAATTTGCCTCAAGAAGACAGTGATGGTGACTTCATGAAGCTCATCGGGGTTTATAAAGTTGCTAGTGACAGTGCAATGGCAGAAACGTCCCTCAGTGCAACTCATTAAGCTTACGTCTCCTAATTTCCCCATATTCTACTGTATAAAGTACTCAGTTCCTCTAATGGAGGCTGCAGTAATTTCCCAAGAACCTTTGGATGGTGAAATTGCAGAATGGGGAATAATGAGTAAAGAAAGGTCTAATGACTACAATCATCATGCAATTTCTACATGAAAAACTCATATTATGGACTTCAGCCACCCAGGATGACACCAAAGGACAGAATAAATAAATATTGTAGGATAGAGGGATAGAAACCAATGAGTCATCAAAGCCAAAGGAGCAGACCCCTCTGACTCCAGACCCCTGCTCATTCCCACGCTTCCAAAATCCCCACAGTCACTAAGAAAAACCAACTCTTATTTCTACTTTTGGGTACAGAATGTGAGTTCTGTCCTGTAGGCTTTTTTTCTCTCATTTGTTTTCAATTTTTTTTCAAGCGTCTTGAAAGCAAAGAGTAAACTTTGGTATACTTTTTTAATCCTCATTTTAAGGCTCTTTAAGACACTAAGTCAGCCTTTTTCGAGGTTTCTAAGTTATCTCCTCACCAATGAGAAATGTTAGAAATAGATATTTATTCAAAAACCATTAAACCTCCTCAGTCATATAACAATCTAGAAGAGAACTGTATCTTTGTAAGGAATACATGGTAACATACTTCCTTTTTCATATAATTTCTTAAACCAAATTATATGTTGATATTGACAACTAAATGGTTGTTTAACTTGAAGGTTGAGGTAGGTATGGTTGATTGTATTTATTGTAATAGTTGTCCTGTCAAATTTTTCTGAAATGTGCTGTGAAATCTCGTACAGAGCATAGCACAGATTTTCGCCCCTCTTATCTGCTTTCAAAGCAGACTAGTATAGGAGCCTATATTGAAAAGCCTACCTCAGTCTTCAGTCCCTTGTTGTTATTTGTGTTTGTGTGTTTGTTTTTCCCCTTCCCTTTGGCAGCACAGCAAGCTGCTGGGAGGAACTTCTGCAGGTGTAGGAAATAAGGAGGATGGTGACTATGGAGAATTCCAAACAGTAATAAAACCTGCTCAGAGTGGATCTGCTGTTCATTATCACCATACTCCCCCAAATCTAAACAGTGATAGTAATAAAATTTATGTCCCGAAAATATTTTGTGTATATTCTAAATAACTGTTGCATTTAAGGCTGAGTTTTTATGACTTATAGGTAAGCTT
Source organism: Equus quagga (assembly GCF_021613505.1). NCBI lineage: Eukaryota > Metazoa > Chordata > Mammalia > Perissodactyla > Equidae > Equus > Equus quagga. The sequence continues at coordinate 121,409,364 of NC_060273.1, forward strand.
CGAATTAGCACCATTGCATTACTTCTCCTCTAAACAAATACTATCTTCTCCTTAGACGTTCGTTCAGAGAACTTGGTTCTACAGTTGCCTCCCCTATAGATGTGGATTCAGCTGCATGGACGTTTGGAGGGTAATTTCCTAAGGTTCAAGGTCTTTGACTTGCTTCCAGCGCTGCTGGTGTCTTCATCCCCCGAGGCACCACACACTCCTGCCTTCAAACAGTAGACACCAAATAAACTATGAGAGTGCAATGACTGTAAAGACAAAGGACCAGAACTTGAGTTACCTAGATTCTGTCATTCTGTGTGATCACATGGGGTTTTTGTTTGTGCTTAAAATGTTTAAAACGGAAACAGGGTGCAAATGAAGAGGTGTAACATTTTTTTGTAAGTACAAATTTTTTAGATGGGGAAAATATACATGAATATGCATGAAATATATGATTTCATTTTACAGTTATTATGAAGATGGTTTTCCTAAATAAAGGAGGGAAGATATTTTAAAACCATCTGCTCTGGGGTCAAATAACTAGGTATGCCACTGCCCACTACTACCCTCCTTCCATGCTACGCCTCTTTCCATCAGTACATGTAACATAATGCAGACTTTGACCAGTAGATATTCTGAGGAGAAACATATCCAGAATCTGATTATTGTTACTAAGACAAAGCACCAAATTAACATTTAACTTAAGTAATAAAACTAATTTAGAATCCCCTCTGAAAAGAATTATAACCAACTCAAAGTAAGCCATAAATAAACAAATAAATGTGTGTGTATATATGTAAAACACACAGACATATGTATATATTTATATGCATGTTATTTTATGTATCTTGGAAAACATTTAAACACCCTTCTAAATAACTGTTAGGTGAAAGAGGAAGTTAAAACTGAAAATACGCAACATTCAGAAGTGAGTAAAGGGGCTGGCCCAGTGGCATAGTAGTTAAGTTTGTGACTCTGCTTCAGTTGTCCAGGGATCAAGGGTTCAGATCCTGGGCACGGACCTACACACTGCTCATCAAGCCATGCTGTGGCGGCATCCCACATAGAAAACAGAGGAAGATTGGCACAGATGTTAGCTCAGGGTCAATCTTCCTCACAAAAAAAACACAAAAATTCATCATTATTTAAAAAAAAAAAGGAAGTGAGTAGCAATGACAAGGGCTACATAACAAATCTGTGAAACATGGACAAGATAGAATTGAAAGAAAAATTTAGAAGCTTTAATGTCTTTATTAGAAAACAAGCTTGTTAATAACAAATAAACTTTTAATACAAGGAGCTCATGGGAATATTAACTCTATATAAACAAAGAGGAAAAGAAAATGACAAAAATTAATAAAATAGGATAAAATAGTTGTAATAAATACAATAAACATACCAAGAATTAATCATAATCTTTACCTCCTGTAAATTAATAAGGAAATGACAAAAGAAATAATTATTTAAATAGAATAATAACATGAAAAGGCAAGAAACAGCAATATGCTTAAAGTCATTTGCATTCAAGGAATTGCGACCCAAAATAAGAAAATAAAAGAATTTTCTCATTAGAAGGGCAAACCAGAAGGATTTGGGGAAGAAAATTTGTCAGTACTTATCAACATTACAAGTGACCATACTCTTTTGACCTGACAATTCAATCTGTAGGAATTTGTTTTACAGAAAGCTTTTTTCACATGTTCAAAAGATATTTGTACAAAAATATTCATTGCATCATTCTTTATAACAACTAAAAATAGGAAACAACTTGAAAGTCAACACGGCATTTCCATTTTATGGAATATTATGCTATCATTAAAGAGAATGATGCAGATCTACATGTGCTAAAATAAAAACCTCAATCCCCTTAACTTCCAAGCATTTTATTGTATAAGAAAGCTGACTCATGTAAAAAATATAGTATGATCTCATTTTTTGAAATTTTTTTAAACTGAAGTAAAAATGCATACCCATCTTTTTTTTTTTTTTTTGAGGAAGATTAGCCTTGAGCTAACATCCATTGCCAATCCTCCCCTTTTTGCTGAGGAAGATTGGCCCTGAGCTAACCTCTGTGCCCATCTTCCTCTATTTTATATGTGGGATGCCAGCCACAGCATGGCTTGATGAACCATGCTAGGTCCGTGCCCGGGATCTGAACCTGTGAGCCCCAGGCTGCTGAAGCAGAGGGCGCAAACTTAACTGCTATGCCACTGGCCAGCCCTTGCATGCGCATCTTTTTAGGTAAATGCGTGGAAAGTGTTCTGGAAGAACCCACAACAAACTGTTTCTTCTTGGAGTGGTGTTAGAATTGGGGTAGGGAGATAATAGAGGATTTTCATTTTTCATTCCACATATTTCTGTATTATCTGAAATTCTTACAAGAATACATTAATGAATAATTTGTAATTGTGAAATATGTAGATATATAAAATATATATCTTTTAAAATATATATGAAGGACAGCACAAGAATGGTCAGTGAAAGACAGCCCAGAAGCTAACATCGAAGACAGGATAGTTGGAGATTGGTCTCTGGAACCAGCCTGCCTGAGTTCAAGTCCTCTGCCACTATGTGATTTTAGGAAGGTAATTCACCTCTTTGTCTCAGTTTTGTCATCTGTGAAATAGGGATAGTTAATGGAGCATTATCCAAGCAACTATGTGTAAAATCCTTAGACAAGTGTCCAGCATATATAAAGCACTCCAAGCATATATACAAAAAGTGTTGGCTCTTCTTATTAAAGTCAAGGGAGGAGTGTTTTCCAAGAAGGAAGATTTGATATTCTCAAATTGGGAATGGATGAGAAATGAAGGGAAACAACTGAGATGTTATTTTCACATTTGAGAGGACTGAACCAAAGGAACAGTTGAGTGTTGAGTCCTCAGGTTAATAAGAAGTAAAAAGTGGGAGCACCAAAAATGCTGATCCTTAAACCCATATACCAGAAAAGAAAGGCATGATGACAACGTGGATTAATTTGTGGGGGCAGGCTTGAGGGAAATGTTTTTAGAATAAAGTGTTCGGTCTGTTTATAGCAATGGAAAAAAGGAATCAGTGGACAAGAGACTGAGGGGACGTTGAGAGGTGAGGGTGAATGATGGGAAATGCTCCCAAAGGGGACAGAAAGACTTGGAATCCATAGCACAGAACGAGGTGGTAGCAAATGGTTATTTCCAAATAAGATTTGAAGCATGGATCCAATATTCCAAAAAAAGTAAAACTAACAGAATTATAACTCTGGAGTTTGAAATCTGCTTTGTACTGAGCATATTCACATAGTTGACATAAGAGGAAGGAGCAGTTGCCATGGTGGTTGAGGAGATGAGTATGGCTATCATACTGAATGACAAATTAGGGCATTAGAAGGACAGGAGGAAATTGCAGAGCCTCAGGACTGTTGATGAACGTTTAAAAGAATTGTGGAGAAATGAGGGAAAGTGAAATCTGGATGTGGAAGCTTAAGAAGGGGTGTGCTAAATCAGTCAGTTGCAAGAAACTCTGAAGTTTTACTGAGATTTTCAAACTCTTCTCCAGCACAGGAAATAATGGAACTGGTAAAAGGAACTGTCTACATAAACTTCTAAGGGATGTAGACATTATATTTTTGGTCTGATCATTTCCATTAGCATTTGCGTAACATTTTGAATACCATGTGCTTAATTTGTACTAAAGTGCATTCAATCATAAGACGCTGCATTTGTTACTATGTTTTTTAATAAAGTTAAGACACTTAACATATTTGTTGACCCCTAAATTTCAATCTATATTTGTTTTTATAATTAGAAAAGAGACATGGAGAAGAGCCACAAGCATAATTTCAGCAACCTTGGTTACCAGTGACTGTACTCATGTCTGTTATGTTCTAAATCCTTTGGCAAAAGGTGACGTATAAGGAAAGGTGAGACTAGGGTGGAGAGTGAGCCTGGGGAACAAACGCCGTGAGAGGGACACGTGACATCTATTCCTCCACATGTTCTGACATGACTTTCCCATGCCTACAGCTATTCTAGTGGGACTTCTCTCTTCTTTGACAAGTGTTTTGGAAGAAGACAGATGAAAGGGTGGACAGACACATGGAAAAAGTGAAAAGAGACAATATATGGCTTTGTGACAAGGAAAAGTACTTTTGTGCAGATGTACGTGGATCCTTGAAATGTGTAAAACTCTATCTCACTTTAAGTAAACTCAATATATAAAAATAATATTTAATATGTGCAAAACACAAATCAAGAAAAAATAACACTTTTCCAAATACTTTAGAAAAGACTATTTCATTTCATGAATGTTCTCTCTTAAGTTTCTTTTAATTAGCAGTCAACCCCAGGGCACAAAACATAAGACTTGATTTACATACAATACTTTAGCAATGTACCAAATTCGGCCCAAATTCCAACAGCAGAAGCATAACTATACCAAATTTGGGTCAGTAATAATATTTCTACAGTGCTTAGGTCTAACGTAGGCAAGCATGATGATATTTTCAAGCCTACTAACCTTTCTGACGAGTAGAGAGGTTTCCTAAGCTATTTGTAAAATGAAATTGGAAGAATTAATGAAGAGGAAGTTTTTGCTCAACAAGTGGATTAGCTGAATTAGAAGAATGTTCTTGCCTTGTCATCTATAAAATTCAAGAAAATGTTTTATAATAGATGTTTGAATATCTATTTTCTTTTTCTGATCTTAGATCTTTGTAACACTAGAATGGAAACTTTGCCAGGCTTTATCCCTTTTTGATATCTAATTAAACCTGATTTAGTGGAGAATTTATCAGCATGCCTTGTCCCTCATATTTCATTTATGGATATGGACAGACACCCATTTTTACCATGCACTGTATGTTGAAAGATCAAATACATCAGCATAATTTAAATAAATCTGAGCCCTATAAATTTCCACTGGATGCAAGACCACAAATGGAAACAAGAACAAGGGCATGTTCAATGACATTAAAATGCAACTAATTTAAAACACAAAGGAAATACATTTCTATGGAGTGCCTAATAAATCTACAGCACTCATTTCCTCAGGATTTTAGCGAGCCAAATACCTCAGCAAACTTCAAGAAAGAATTACACATTCATAGCACGGGGAAAAAATATTTGTGGCTATGAGGCTACATGAACTATCAATTTACATGCTTTGTTTTTGAGTCAAAGGAGACTCCAGCCAACTTTCAAGATTAGTAAAAATTCCTGGATAATTAGGGAATTTGCTAAAGTAAAAATATCTTTTTTACCAAATGAAGATTTGGAGTCTTCATTTACTTATTTTATTTGACTGCTGGGTTTATTTCAAATAGCATGGAGGTTATAGATTGGCCAAAATGTTTTCTTGGCTATCTTTGAATCGATTACACCAGTAGATTATCAGTGTAATCAAATCAATCTGCAAAAACTGGATGATATGCAAAACTAGTAATCTTTATGGTAACACAAATACAGTCATGTCTCACTTAATGATGGGAATGATCTGAGAAATGCGTCATTAGGTGATCTTGTCATTGTGTGAACATCGTAGAATGTACTCACACAAACCTAGATGTCACAGCCTACTACACCCCTACACTATCTGGTACTAATCTTATGGGACTGTTGTCATATATGCCTGAAACATCGTTACGTACAGCATGACTATATATTTGTATAACAGTATTAGTGGAAGAGAAGGAAAAGGGGAGAAAAATGATAGAGAGAAAAGAAGGAGTGAATGAGAACTGGAAGGGAGAAAGGAAGAACGAGAAAAGGTTTAGAGGTGATAACATGGCTGGAGCCACAGAGTGGTTCTGGACCAAAACAGAGATAAATCAAGTTTTGCTAATGAAATAACAAAAGCTTTTTATTTTCCCCTCCTTATTACTAGTGTTTCTTAATGCATAGTCCTCCATGTAATGTGAATCACAATGTTTTCCTTTTTATTCCTCCTCCCATGTCAGCAATTACTGAAGATAAGAGGCTCACGTAAGCTTCCCTTAGTCAGATATCTTCTTACAAGTCTCTCTGAGGTTTAGGAAAGCCAATTGTCCCTTCCTTTGAGCCCAACCTCCTGAACGTCATAGTGAACTCTCTACAATTCCAAGCTCATGATGCTCCCATTCATTCAACTATTTAGTGAACAATCAACTATCTCCCAGACATTATAATAGGCTCTGGAGATACAACAGTCAACAAAATAGACAAATCTCCCTGCTCTCGTGGAGCTAATACTCTACTATGGGAAGGTGGGGGCAGGTCATGGAAGAGAGGTAGATAATAAAACAAAAATGGAAGAGAGGTAGATAATAAAATTAAAAAGTAAAATGTAGAGACAGTAATAAGTGTTATGGAGAAAAACAAAGCAGGGAATGTGAGTAGAGAGTGTGTTTGTGGAGGCCAGGGAAAACGTGTAGTTTTAAATAAGTAGTCAGGAAAATTCTCACTGAAAAGTGCTAGTTGAACACCATACAAAGTAAAGGAGTGAATAAAGTAAAGGAATATTCATGCTTTGGCATAAGTATTCAAAGCAGAGGGAAAAGGCAGAAGGCAAATTCCTAGAGGCAGAATCTTACCTGGCATGTTTGAGGATTAACAAGGCCAGAATGGCTGGCACAGAGTGAGCAGAGAAAACAGGAGATGAATTCAGAGAGATGATGGGGCCAAGGAGATATGACACAGAATGTGTAGGGCCCTGTAGATCCAGATAATGATTCTGGATTTAATTTTGATAAACATGGGACATCTGGGTCATATTGACAGAGTTGTGTCATGATCCAACCTGCATTTTAAAAGGATGATTCTTGCTTTGCAGTGAAAGTAAATGAACCTAAAGCTCTGCATAAGTAGATGTAGGGTGGAAATGTAGAAATGAAAATCTTTAGTACGGAGGCAGAAGTTCAAACCATGAAGGTTGGTGGCAACTTCCAAGGAAAGCATGTGAGAATAACAATAAAACAAGGACCGTGATGGAACTCTGCGGGATACTAATATGTCAGGGATAGAAAGAGATGTGTGAACTTACGAAATCCAAGAAAGAACTGGTCAGAAAAGTATAAAAAGAAACAAACAAGCATGAAAGGTAAAGACCGTTGAGCTTCATGAAGGACCCAGATGAGCTGAGACACTATGAATTCAGACTGACCTAAATATGGAATGACATACGATTGATCCACTTAGCAATGCTTCTATGTCAGTAACAGCATAGAAGCCTGACTGAAGAATTGATTCAGGGTTGTGATTTTGCTGAGCAGGGCAATGAACAACAGGAATATCAAATAACTGAGATATTGATAAAAAAGAGTGCATAAGATACTCAGCCATGTGGCTCCAGGCAAGGAAAAGTAAACAAATCCAAAAGAAGGATAAGTAATGAGGAAACTTAGGAATCAAGAAACGTGATGTGTCTAAGAGTTGGAAGAGCAGATTTAGTAGGAATGAGGTTGAGAGGGAGGACAGGAAAGAGTTGTTAGAAAGTGGGATATGGGTGCTTAAGATTTTTAATGTTGAACATAACATAATGAAATATAACTATATTGAACTCAATTAACAGTCGATGTCTTTGCTTAATGTATCTTGAGCTACAGATGGTTTCATTTCATGATATAGATTTAACCATCTTCATTTAACTTTTTTTGTCATTATCATAAAATCCTAGGTTAAAGGATTCTCTTCCAGGGGTTTTTAGCCGGAGATTTCTGTTCTAGGGTGTGCCAACTGACTATAGACAAGATTGAGAGGCCTGATGTAGGAAAGCTGCCCCCAACTTACAGAATCCTCTTTTCACAAGGTTCGTTTCAGAGTGGATGTGAACATTTTACTCAATTACATAGTTCTAGGGAGTCCAAACTTTATGAAAGAAGTTTGGGCTGTGATCCGACCATCAAATGCCATCTGAGGGTTTGTTCTGTTAAATAGTCTGGGTTAAAAGCACTCTGTCAGTTAGAAAAACCAAAGAAAATCAGATATAAAGATGCAAAGATGTATTATTTAAATAGAAGTGTATTGTTTACTACCAAATATAATAATAAAGATTAGATAGATAGATAGATAGATAGATAGATAGATAGCAGATAGATATATAAACCTTAGTTTTAATTTTAAATTCAAGTTGAATAACTCTCTTGAAGCAAAGTAACATAATTGACTAGTTCTGCTTATGCTTCTCCAAGTTTTCTGTGTCTTTTTTTCTCAATCAGCAGAGCTAAGTCTGCCAGGTACAATTTTCACTTTCAGAGTGAATGCTGAAGCTAATTGCCTCGCCTTCTCTGACGTGAAGTGCACTACTTTGAGTTTGCTGCTGGGCCCTTTAAGCTCCAGTCACTAAGTGTGAACCTAAGCTTTCAGCTTCACACCTCTTTCACTGGTACTTAAGACTGGCTTGCTGTGGAATGGATGCTCACTACATTATAGCGATGCATAAAATCATGACAAAATGACCCCACAGCCTTCTTTTGGTCACTAATCTCCAAGAGTCCCTCTCTAATGCAAACCTACAAAGGAAGAACTCGGTAACTCCTCGTAACAGAATGAAATCAAGATTTTATGGTCCTCAAAGTTAGTACTCCCGAAAATAAATCTAGCAGCACAAACTCCTCCTTTTTCACTTAAACCAAATATCCATTTTCCTGTAGCATTAATAGAGAATTTATCAGGAGAGAAAAATTCTCATAAAAGCTTAATTAGATGTTAAGAGATATAAGCTAAAAGAAAGAATTAATAAGAGGGAAGATAATATCAAGCATAATTTGATGAATAATGTCACCAATTTGTTAAAATACAGAGTAAAAGTTATGCAAATAGGAAAAAGAGCAGAGAAGAGGAAAAGGAACAAAGTCCTAGAGGTAGATACCAAGTGAAGAAAGGAATGAAAGAAAACAATGAGAAATAATTGAAAAAAGAGAGAATGGAAATTTCCCACCGTTTTTGAAAGCATAGCATTATTATTTTAATAATAATATTAAAAAATCAAATCACAGAGTAATTAGTAAACAGAGATAAAATATTTTCTTATTAAATTGTTGACATGCCACTGTATTGTGTTTTATTTAATATACTGCCATTTTAGTAAAAATATCTTTATCCCATTCTTATATCATTGGGTGGATTATTTCACATAGATAAGTTCATATGAAAACAGAGTACTTGCACAATATCTCAAATGCAGAGGACTCATTTTGTGTGTACATTAATCACAATGTTCAATTCTACTTGAATAAACTCAAATATGATGCTAAAATTTTGATATTTTCTGGGTGTCTAACTATTCCATCAATGCTGTAGGATTACCCACTTCTTTCAAATATAATTGGGATATCCCAAAAAATCTAATGGTTACTTTCTCATTAAAGCCATGTGCTCAGATTTATTCAAATAGAGAACAATTTCTGCATCATCTTTTAAGAATAAAAAAATAAAGTATCTGATTGTGATTGCTGTTTTGTAGGTTCAGACATTTTAATGCATTCTTCCTTGGAAAAAATAACAACAACTAGGAACAATAATCACAGGCAAAACTTTGCAACACCAATTGCCTTGAAAAGGAAACAAATATTTCCCATACACACAAGAAAAAATACTGTCCATTCCTGTCAGCCTTTTCAACCTCTTTTGTGTTCCAAGAAATTGCGAGTAATGAAAACAGGGCAGAGCCAATCAAATGGGTGTGTATACTAGTGCACTGTGAGAGTTGAAAGCTCTGCATTTAAAATAAGGTTTATGCATAATTCATAGACTATGCATGTTTATGTAAATTACCAAAGGCGGAAGTGTATACGAAACCAGAATCTGAGGTAAAATGACGATGTTGTAATATACTGCTGGACTTGCATCTCGCCAATTCAACATACCCCCGTTATACTATTCTTGAAAATTACATCGTGCCAGTTCACACTAGGAAACCAAATAAAACTTTGAGGCTTACACACATTGTATATTTTTCAACATTTCTTTCAAATTCAATATATTATTAAACACTGAAACTTAGCCATATATAATTCAGACAGCCTGGGAATAAAGATGTACATATATATTCCTGTTAATGGGTGTCATGTAAGTCGAGAGAAATCGAAATAATGCCTAGAAATTTAATTTAAAGATAGCAAGGCTTTTAATGTATGGGGATTTCCACTAAAAAAAAGGAGGAAAAGAAGTCTTCCATCATTGAACACCGTGCCAGTGAATTTTGGAAGGTAAAATACTATTTGGAAGGCAACCTCCCACCTAACGTGGAACACTGTAGTGGTTTCTGGCTGGTGTTATTCAGCTCAGACTCATCTTCTGGGTTAAAGTGTTCTTTTGAATCAGTCATTGTGGGCTGCCAGCGGAAGAGAAGAGCTCATTTGCATGAGCCCTCCACCTCCTGGTCAGCTCTGAAAATCTTGGCAGCTTAGCACCGCAATTGGCAAAGGAGTGTTTCGAAAAAAAAATTAATAAGTAAGGGCTTCCAAAGAAAACATTGTCAATGAATTAAGTCCAATGCACCTGAAATTCATTGCTCTGTTATCTTTTCAATTGTTATAAATATAGCAGGCATTTTAAAGTCATTTCTGTTTACTCCCTTCTTAATGTACTGTGTGAACCATTTTTCACGTGTGTTAACGTACTATATGCAAATGGCGTTTAATGTGTTTTATTCACGGAATGCATTTACAAATCATTTTGCGTAAGTGAAGCACTGCCTTCACTTCTGTATATGTGACACTGAAAAGGAGTGCATATCACTGCATTTCCAAAATGAGAGAAAATTTAGAATGAGGAAAGCCCACCGATGCTATAATAGAGATTTTCTGTTTTGAATTCACCTGTTAGTACCTTTTTCTCACTTCACAGACTTTCAAAATCTGATGCTGAATTTCCCTCCCTAAGAATTTTAAGCTCTTGTCATTAGAAACAATTATCCCTTCCATTATTCGTGCTTAAGTCCACCTGCGCTGTTGCTCTTAGAAATCAAAAGAAAACCTCAGAAACAGCAAACGCTTTTAGGTTAGGCAAAAATTAATTTAAACATTTGTTCTCTATGTATTACCACAGAAACTGAGAGCAATTTATCACATATCTAATCATCATGTATTTTATTCATGGCATTTAAAGTCTTTCAAATAATTTGCAACAAAATTTATTTTATTTTAAATAGTTCTCATACACCAAACTATGTAAAATCACTAGGTGTTTAAAAAATGCTGAGAGTAGATTAAATATTGAAGGTGTAGTAAAATTCCATTTTTATAGAATATTGAATATGTAACAAAAAATGAACATCTCTAATTGTGATAAAAAATAATGTGAAGAATGTGTACAACATAATGCTTTTATTCTGCTAATTTATAGAAATAGGTCCCTAAATGGTTATTATTTTCATTCCATGTATAGAATGACCGGGGAAAATGCTGGCAATTACTCTGTGAATGGCGTTCCACCCTGGCATGAAGCTGTAACTAATTTGCATATAGCATTGTTGGAAATGAAGCCTGTGACATACAGATCATCATCAACGTTGGGAATTCACACTGCCAAGTGTACCTCCTCGTACAAATACACACTGCCACTTATGGATCAAAGGGACTGTTGCCACTGCAGTCCTGAGCTAATAAAACACATCACGCTACCGGAATTCTAAACACGTTTTAGAAGTGGGGTCTTTATCACCAAAAGGATGTTTTTTCCTTTGTTATGTAAACAAAAAGAATTCTCTTATAAACTTATCCTATGAAAATATTTATCTTATACCTACATTGTCATATTTTCCCCAACTGAAAAAGGCATATAGTACAAAAATAAAAATTTTTAATTATTTGATATGTTAGTAAACAGCACTGTACATTTCCTAACAGTAAGAAAATTAAAATATCTTCTTTAAATTTAAGCACAAGAAAGAAAAAGATCAAAATGTAGATACAATCCACTAATTTTTGAGCAATGGCTTTTTAGTTTCCATAGTGACATGAGTCCACAAATATAAACTTAAGTGGGGAAACTTTTACCTCATTTATCAAAGACGTAAATAAATAAAAAGGCAAAACAGAATTTTGTTTTAACTTACCTGGATGATCCGCTCAGTTATCTCCTTTACGTTGCATACATAATCACCAATTAGCTTATCTCCTACAATTCATCCTAACTCTTAAAAAAACTAAAAATTTTGCTCTGTGTCTTTTAGAAAGCTAAGTATTTTGAATTTAACATAATGAAGATTATTATTACTTCTTGATGTAAATAAAAGATTCTTGATAAGAAAATAGTGATTTGGCTCTGGAAATTGAAGAGACTTAAGCTCTTAGCAGTAACATATATTTCTATCAAATGTTTGAAAGAGGGCATGTGAAAGTATTAGAGAATTTACATCTGCCCTATGGGACTAGCTATTGTAGATTGTTTCCATACATTACATGTCAAGACTTGCCTATTGAGGCATATATAACAGATATGCTCTAGAGTATAATTTATAAAATATGCTTACAAGGTACTTCTATAACGCCCTCACCTCTTACCTTTCTTGTCCTCTAATTGTCATGAGGCTCCATCATGCGTCTTATTTTCTATTTACTGAAGACGCTGAGTGATTGGTAATGGATGATAAGAGAAAAAAAATCAGTCAAATGTGGACAAGGCTGGTCTGATAAAACTGAAATGGAGTATGCTTTGGTTGTGTAATAATTTCCAGCTGTGCTCTAGTTTAAGAAAATGTCCAACATGACACTCCTAGCTTAACTCAGTCACACATTTCATACAGGTAGTATTTTTCAGATGATACCAAGTTAGAAGGGGTTGCTAACACTTCAGAAGAAAAGATCAGAATTCAAAGTGACCTCGATAAATTGAAGAAACAGCATGAGCCAGATGAAAATACTGGCTAGCCACAGGTCCTACAGGGAAGAAAAAAAAAAATCTAAGCTAGAATTCATCACTCATTTATTTACTCATTCATCAAATATTTATTGAATGCCTACTATGTGCCAGTCACGAGCTGAATATCATTTAACGCAAATGCATTTTTAGTTTGGAAATCTGCGCCCTCCTTCAATGCCTGACTGGCCCCTTTTAGGAAATCAATCTCTTTCAAAATTGTATGTTGCTACATTGTGCAAAACCAATAAACTTAAGAAGAAAAAAATACGAGAAGATCAAGAAATACCAGCATCATACTGATATATATCTGTATATATCTATACATAGATAGGCACATATCTTACATATAGATATATCTATGTATAGATAGACACACACATACACAATCTTCCTTCATTTTAAAGGTGAGTCACTTTGGGGAGACATAATAAGTCATATTTAATGCTTAATTTGGGGTTACCATAAGGTTATAATAAAAGTAATTAAAAAGACATTTTACTGGGTCAATCTTGGTCTGCCGAAATTCAGGAATGCTCAATTCTCTTTTAAAAATTTGATTCCAGTAGTGCCCTGCCTTTGTTTCCATCCTGGCTGCCTTGAAGAAGAGTATCACGTATCCTTCTTTGATTGGGACGGTTTACAGCTGCTTTCCCAGCATACTTAATCTCTTTCACTCTCAAGAGTAATCAATTTAAACAATAAATTATGTGATTCCCGCTACCTTGAGGTGTCTCTTCACCTGCAGCCAGCACTGTACCTTTTGATGGGGTCAAATAGGCCATTCCCGCCCTTGGGAAATTGGCTGGACACTGGGGGAGACAGAAATATCAACAGATTTTTTTCAGAGGAAATCAAGGACCTGAAGGACGAACAAACTTCACATGGAGATATAGATAAAAAGGAGCTGGTACTCAAGAAGCCATTAAAGCTGTTAAATCTGAGAACATAGGACAGCAAAGCTTCATTAACTTACCAGATGCAGTTTCATCTTTGAGAAAAACTGCTTTAGATAGGTATGTTTAACTTGAAAACCATGTTCCAGAGACCAAACAAGCAGAAATGATAATAGTACATGATAGTAATACCCAAAAATAAATAATATATACCTAGATATAGTGAAAAGTATTATCATGACTTTTCCAGTCTTTTAATCACTCCTTGAAAATGGACAATGTCTATGTTTTTCTGGTCACCAGTATTTCGTAACTGTTCTACCTGGATTATATTTCTCATGTTTTTCTCCTCTTAATTTTGTAACCTTAGGTGGGAGGAAATAAAGAGTTAAATTTTTAAACAGCCACTGATATGCTCTCTAAAGCAATTATTCCTTCTGTCACCAAGAGATAAATGTACTACCACAAGACATTACAAATGTGCTCTTCTAGACTCTAATACAAATTACTGTCAGACCACATCACTTAAAGCCTTACTCCTCTTATTTAGTAAAGCCAATTTCTTTTGATTTTTTTTTTACATATAAAGAAGAAAATATCTTGCTCTGATGGTTGTTGAAGACCTTTTAATAATTTTTAACTTTTTAAAAATAACATTAACTGCTTATTAATTCTTAAACCCATTCAATACTGAGACTCATGGACATTCTGGAACAAGTTGGTGAGGAAGAGAGCCTCTGGTACTGGGCGAGTTTTCCACCATCTGTTAGGGTTGTGGAAAGAACCTCAGTCGAAGAAAAGAACTCTAAAGTTAGTCCTAACCCCAAACAAGCCTATAAAAAAGAATTTAAACTGCAAAAATTGCAGTATAGGTTTATTTCCATTATAGTCTCATCCCAAGCAGAAATGATCTCAGGGTCATTCAGAGCACATCCATCTGCCTAGAGATTGTGAACACAGTGCACACATGTAAGTCTGAGGTTTTGCACCATAATTTTTTCAATTCTTTGGGCCTGTGAAAAGATAAGCCTAACCAGCAACTCATTCTTGGGAAGCTGAAATTAAAACAGAACTACTTGGCAGCCTACAGACCAAGAGAAGGTGCCGTGAATTAGCCTAAGAGCCAAGCAAGGTTGTGAAAGAGCACTGACTTTTTCAAGTAAAGGACTCCAATCTGTAGACTGGAGAATGATGTAGAAATGCAGACCAAAGAAAAGATTTGACATAAGCCAGACAGACTGACCAGGCCTTAGGTGTGTTTCCAGACCACCTTGCAGGCCCAGCACTGGTTCCAGCTCCAGACATCCACTCTAACCACCAATCCCCTTTAATTAATATGCCTTAGAGCTCTCCTGCTTTGTCTTTTCAACTAAAAAAGAAATCTATTTGGAAAAATGTGATGAATTAAATGTATGAATAAAGTGTAGGACAGAGAAATTGTCTTGAGTACAGAGTAGAAGTTGTATGTTGAAATTAACAGGAAATAGTTTTAAATACTATGCCAAGAGACTTGGGAAATCTAGCTTTGAGACTATTTATCATAAAAAGAATTTTGTCTACCCTTGATTTGAAAACTTTCACTAAGTTGAGAATAGGTGACCACATGGCCTTGGCCTTTCCTCCTGCAAGATAATTTACATGAGATATAACAGTGGGAGGAAACAGAGGCATGGAATATTCTGCAAGTCTTGCTGTCTGTTTGGGGAAATTGTATCTTTATACTTTATAATATTTCTATTGGATATTAAAGAAAACCACTTTTTGGTGCCCTAAATAAGAATAGTTACATTTGGATGGCATCACTTTCATCATCATATTCATAAAGAGGGAATCCCATCACCTCACCTTCTTTGAAAGTAGTCAACCGATCACTTTCCCAGAATTTGGGCTGTGGACAAAAGATTCTTTTTGGTAGCCCCTCATAACACTGAGGATGAATTTTGAAGCAACCAAATAAAAAAACAGCAAACAGCCAAGACCCAAAATGCATACTATCTAATTATTACCTAAAATTAACTCATTAGTACTTAATGCCACCAAATCGTACACTTATAATGGTCAAAATGGTAAATTTTATGCTATGTACTGTAATTTAAAAATTAACAAGTTAAAAATAAAAAAAGGTTTTGTTTAAAAAAAGGAGAACTCCTTTGACTTGGTTCTGCCTCTTCAAATTCTGAGTTTTCGAGTCAACTGATTGTGAAAATAACTAACTAATTAATTGGGACCTGAATGGAGAAAGAAGACATCCCTGATCTGGGTTTTCTAAAACAAATAGGTAGGATAGGGCCAGAGTAAGGCAGGCCTTGAGAATGGGTTAGTGTTACCCTGGGAGTGCATTTCAAAGAAAACAAGCTCTGTCCTCAACCCGTCTTTATTTTTAAGGTCTTTATTACCACCATGAGGAAAGATAAAACAAATGACCAGGTACAAAGAAGAGGAGACAGGTGATAATTAAGAGCGGAAAAAATTAATTTTTAAACATTCAGAAGCCCTTAGTGCAGTGATTGCTTTGCTATGACTGCAAGGATATGGGGACTATTAATTTGTTCAAAAAAAAAAAGAAAGAAAGAAAGAAAGAAAAAAGTTGTTGGCACATCAAGAAATCAAGCGAAATAATCCCTGCTTATATGTTATAACCATGGGCAGGATGAATCTCAGATAAACTAAGATCTCCTTACCCCTATAGAGAATGGCATTTTTCAAGAGACCAGATAGCATCAGAACTATATTTAATAAAATATTTCCTTTTTTTTCCCTTTTGGTTGACCATCCAATGCTGTGAGAACTCAGTTATCCTTTGCACAGTGCAAGCCAACGTGTTAAATTTCTTTACCAAAAAATGTACGCAGGAGGGAATTAATTCAGCTAAAGTCACATTTATGGACTATTTAACGGGCCTGTGATACCTCTCTCTGCTGTTCTGCAAAGCCATGCTCATCCTCTCCCTTTTGCCATTCATTGTTCTCTGCCACAAACAACCCTGTCCTCTTTCTTGCTTGGTTTCTGTCAAATATCAAGCAGACCTCATCAATTAAAACCTGAATGTGATAAGAAACTACTGACTGCCAGTTGTAAAAGCAGCAGATCTGTTTCCTTAGAAAAAAATGGCAGACAGAGGCTCCACTTTGAATAGAATGATATATGTCTAAAGGATTATTTATAACAAAATATTTTCTTCTCCATTTTGTAGAAAATAGACAAAGATATGAAAAAGTCATGAGGCTTTGCTCTTGTTTTGCATTTCAGTGACATGCTGACCCGGGTCCAAAGACAGAGATAAAAAGCTTTGATTAAGGTTCTAGACAATAAAGACTTTCCCTGGTTTTCCTCCTTCTCACTTTCCCTTCACAGAGATAACAAATGAAAGCATCACGGCTATATGCATCAGCTCTGAGCAGTTATTCATTAGAAGACATTTCCCACCGGGGCTTCCCATCTCTCCTTTCCTCACCCCTCCCTTGTTGGTGAGATATATGTTGGTATAGCCTTTTGAGAATATCTTTAAAATTTAAAAAACACACACTCCTTGATCCTGACACTTGTATGAATATTTCCGGAGGATTTATTTTGAGAAAGAGAAAAGCAGCCCCTGACATCCGGGAACTGGCCTAACACTCACAGCGAGGACTTCATGGTGCTGGTTGCCCACCTGGTACCCACAGCTAGATGGAGGTGTTCTTCCATTGGACATAATTTCATAGAGCGTCAACATCGGACAAGATCACATTGTGACTGGTGAAGCGAGACCAAAGCAAAACAAACAAACAGAACAAAGCAAAAGACAGTTTCCTGGAATCTTACCAAAATTACCTAACCAAAACCCAAATCTGTAAGTGCCGTCTGACACCATCTTGCTGAGATTCCCCTATGGTTCTCTATGGTGTACATCTCCCTTATTGTAACAAACAATAAGCCCAACTTATTTTTTGGTGATCCTTGGTGGGAGGGCAAGAAAAGTTCTTAGAGGAAGAATAATGTTTACAGCAATATTTGTAATAGCAAAAAATTGGAGCCAACCTATTTGTTCAGAAATGCAAAAATGATTCAGTAAGTTATGACACATCCATTTTATGAAATAACTCTTGAAGAGTAAGTTAGATGCATGATTATTGGAATGGGGGAAAAGTCTCTAAGACGTGCTGTTACGTTGGAGGAAAGGGCAAGCAAGTTAAATAAAATTGCAAAGACTAGGATACGGTTCTATGTTTAAAGAAAAACAAATGTGTATGTGTGTAGAGAAAGTTCTGGAGGAATGCACATCAAAATCTTAGTGACATAGGGTAAAACAAATTTTTTCATATTTAAACTTAAACACGGCTGTATTGTTTTAATTTTTACAAGGTTTTGTAATTTTTAGAAATGACTATAATTTTTAAAAATTGGCTTCCCAATAAACAAGTGCCATATAATCACATATATAATGTGTGTGCATGTGGATTATGTATGTTGAGGGGGGATATATACACATTTCTCTGCATCTACTTTTTTATATACATCACAGAAATCCTCTAAGTCAACTGCTGTAGGCCTAACTCAGTATTTACAATACCTACATAACATTCCATAATAAAGATGCTCAGAAATTATTCATCCATTCTCCTATTCATAGACATTTGTTTTATGTACTTTTTTGACCACTATAGATTGTATATTTTATGTATATTTTGGCTACCAAATATATGTCCTTATATGTGTATACTTTCATTTTAGTGCTTTTTGTTTTCTATGGCATGGATTGACAGGTATGGGACTTGGGGACCAAAGGGCATGGGCTAGTCCCGATTTTAATAGATACTGACAAGATTTTCCTCAAAATAATTCATATTTCTACCAGAAGTGTTTGAGAATACACTCTTCCTTGAATCCCAGCCACCAGTAGGTGTCATCTCTCTTTGTACATTTTGCCAGATACAAACTAATATCCTATTTTTACATTATTTCGCATTTCCTTTTGTAAAAGTGGTTGAGAATATGTTCATTTATTAGCAATTTTGAATTTACTTTTCTGTGAATTGCCTTCATAGCCTTTGTTCATTTTCCCATTTTTAATCATTTTGTTAATAATTTATGAGTTCTCTGTATATTATAGATAAAGCCTTAATTTGCAAATATTTTTCCACATTTTCTCTTTTGTCTATTTACTTTAGTTTTGGTATCTTGCTATTTTTAAACATTTTATATGGTTAAGTATGCATTTCTTGTCTTTAATGTTTTGGGGGTTCTTGTCTTGATTAAAACATTATCTTTAGCACCTCAGCATTTACTCCTAAGTTTTCTTTTAAAATTTACATTGCTTTTACTTCCAAGTTTTACTCCATCTGGAATTATGTTCTGCATTTTACAAAAGGTAAGAGATGATTCTATTTTGTTCCAAATGGTTAGCCTATTGTGCCACTTATTAAAAATGTACCCTTTCTCCAAAGAATTGATAAACCATCTTTCATATATTAAAGTGCCATATGTACCGATTTCATGTGTACCAGGATCTCTATTCTAACTCACTTTCCTGATTTACTCCACTCATTACGACCCCCAAAACAAGTTCAATTATAATAAAGGTGTACATTATTACTAATTTTAATTTTTGCTCTTCACCATTTAGAGCGATATTTGCTATTAATTTTGCACAAATAATCTTCCACAGTTAAGTATAGTTCCTACATTTTTCTGATTAAAAAATCTTCGTTGAGATTCTTGTGCAGTCTTATAGCAGGGAACTCTAAATCACAATTTGATATGGACCAGGAGTCTTGCACAAGGGAGAAACAATCTCATAAACCTAAAGATACTTTTGTTTATTCAGAAACTTTGCTATAAATAGCTTTTCACTATCCTGAAAAGGAAGATAGAAAATATTTACAAGTCCATAAACTTGAAAATAAAGCATTACCTGACTAATCAGACTAAAACAAAGATCCTGAATAAGATGAAATTTGACTATGCTCTATTTGAAATCATAAATTACAGATCCTTATATTGTGTTTCCCGACACCAGGATCAGCTACATAATTTGTGCAAAACAGTGCAAAATGAAAACATGAGGTCCCTTATTCAAAAAGCAAGAAAAGTGTGCCATGAAAGGCACTAAAATATAGAAAGTTTTCCTTTATCCCACAGTCTCTTTCTTGACCTGTCATGGAGTTTTCTATTTGCTATTTAAATGCATGTTCCCTGGGGCATCGCAATACTCCTGGGCAAGCACAGGCTCTCATAGCCACCAAAGGACTGAACTGTGATTTGGCCTGAAGGGACACTCACCTGCTGCCAGGTACCCCAGCCATGTAGTCCCAGCAGTACATGTTGAAGAGACTATTCTTTCCCCGTTAAATGGTCTTGGCACAATTATTGCAAATCAATTGGCCATAGTTGTATGAGTCTATTTCTAGACTCTCAATTCTATTCCATGGGTCTATATGTCTATTCTTATATCAATGCCATTCAAAGCAGTGTTTTTACTATAGCTTTGTAGGAAGTTATGAAATCGGGAAGTATGAGTCCTCCAACTTTGTTGGTTTTTTCAAGATTGTTTTAACTATTAGCAACCCCCCATAATTCCATATGAATTTGAGAATTGCCTTTTCCATTTCTTAAAAAGTGACCAGTTGGAATTTTGATAGAAACTGCATTGAATATATAGATTGCTTTGGGTAGTAATGACATCATAACAATACTAAGTCTTCCAATTCATGAACACAGATGTCTTTCTGGCAATTTAGGTCTTCTTTAATTTCTTTCAGCAATGCTTTGTAACTTTCAGCATATAAATCTTTCACCTCCGTGGCTAATTTTTTCGAAGGTATTTATTTCTTTGGATGCTATTGTAAACGGAATTGTTTACTTAGTTGTTTACTTAATTTACTTGTTTACTTAATTTACTCATTTGCTTAACTTCTTTTTCAGATTGTTTGGTTTGTTCTGGTGTATAGAAACAAAATTGATTTTTGTGTTTTGATCTTGTACCCAGAAACTTTGCTCAATTTGTTTACTAGCTCTACTAACGTTTTTGTACGTGCAGATTTTGGGTATTTTCTATATATGAGATCATATCATCTGGAAATAAAGATAGTTTTACTCCTTCGTTTTCAATTTGGATGCCTTTTAGTTCTTTTTCTTGCCTAATTGTTCTGGCTAGAACTTCCAGTACAATGTTGAACAGCAGGGAGAAAAGCCAGCACGCTTGTCTTGTTCCTCGTCTTAGAAGACAAGCTTTCATTCTTTCACCATTGAGTATGACGTCAGCCATGGATTTTCCATAAATGCCCTTCATCATTATGAGGAAGTACCCTTCCAGCTTTTGGTTTAGTTTGCTCTTCTTTTTATAGTTCCTTAAGGTGTAAAGTTAGGTTATTGATCTTTGCTTACATTTTAAATTTAAGCTTTCATTTGTTTCTTCTAACAGTTCCATTTTTCTTCTAGTTCTTTCTCTCTATGGCTGTTGGATCCTCTTAAGTGAGTTGATATTTTTCTTTGACTACTCACTGGAGTTCAGATTGCCACCAGGGTACCTTAGGCAGTGGCAATACCAAAAGTGGTGGTAATCCGAGTGGTCTCTACCTCTGTGGGCTAGCTGCAGAGCAGCCAGCAAGTCACCAGGGCCCTGCCTGACAATGGAAGGAGGTCTCTCTGCTTCTAGACCCCTCAGCTGCAAAGTCTTCTAGGCATCTTATACACAGAGTAGAGAGAACTCGGCCAACCTACCTGATCAGATTCCCCTGTAGCTTCTCAAGTACTTATAAATCAATATACCCTCTAGAAATAGTCACATGAATGTCCATGAGCCAAAATTAGTCTAAATGTTCTCTCTGATTGATGCTTCAGGGCTCTTTCTACTGGTCCACAAGCTATTGTCCATTCCAGGGAGGAAAAGTTCAGTACAGCCCTCTCCATCCAGACCTGGAAGAGCTCTAGGCTTCTAGGGCCCCATCTCCCCACTCCTCTGCCTACCAGCCTAACAGCTGCTGACTCAAAAAAGGTAGCTGTCTGAACTGAAGTTAAGAACACAGGGCAATGATTGTGTGTTTTAGCTGCTATTTTCCCAGTCATTAAAAGAAAAAGTATATATTGGTAAAATTTTTCTCAACCTTAATGGACAGTTCTGTTACATCATACAACCATCCTTTTCACACTGAAATGCATCTCAGAGTTTTAAATGGGAAATAGGATCAATATACAAAAACTTCATATATTCATCTCTACCTTATATAAATAATATAATCACCACGCTCTATAAATAAATGGGTATTAGTACCATTCGTTCCAGGAAAACAATTTGCTATAGTCAAGTTATTTCTTGCAACCAATGAGTAAACAAGCATACTACACCTAGGAAGACCAATTCCAAGCACAGACTCAGGAAGTACAAAATATCTTTGGTATATTTTCTTCATGCAAAAGGCAAAGCTTCACTTATTTATTTTCTGAAAATAAAAAAAGTCCTAGAAAATAATTCAAATGAAACTTCAGAATAAATTTATTAGTCAGAGGAATGTACCCAAACTTATCAGAACAAGTTACTGTAATTTGAACATATACTGTCTTTCAATCTTAATAACCTTTATAAGTCAATGGTTCTAATGTCATTTATTTTTTAGTAAGTAACAATAAATAGTTTGTTGGAAGTCCCTCAGAGCTATTTTTAAAACTGTTAGAAAAGATACTGAACATACTTCAAAAAAATCTATTGCAAAGGATATTTTTCTCTAGAAGTATTTCCTCTAGTTTTCAAAATTATGAACAATGAGTTAGTGTTCCAACTCTCTCTCTCGCAACCTACAACATTTTATCGATCACCCAACCACATCAATATATAAAGATCTATTCCTCATAACTCATATACTTCCGAAGAGCAATAATTTTGGAATTATCTCAAATCATGCTTGCAAATATGTGTTAAACTCATAACAGTTTCACCCTTTTGCTTACAGTAGTCTCAGGAGCCGGTCATTTGTCACCATTCACCTAGCAAAATTTTTCACCAGCTAAAGATAAGTGGGTTGCAGCAATTTAGGAAGATCCTACAGATAGTAGTAGATTTTTCATTTGTACTTTGGTGATCTGTTTTAAGAGTTTTTAAATACATGTTTTTATTTTCTTAGGATGTTCATCTTTTGACAAAGAAGAAATAAAACCATTCTGTAATTACACAGGTAGTGCATGACGAGAAATAAATGGGAAATTTTGCTTGAATAGTTATATGATGCTCAAATTATCTGATTCTAAACTTTAAAATGAAAAGACCCTAACAGTTATAACCAAATCTGTCTGTTATCACCTACATATATACTTAATAGCTTTTTTAAAAAATCAGCTTTACTTCCTATTGAATTGCTTGCCAAAACTTATAATCTTAATGATATTTCTCTAGAAATCTACTTGCTATTTTTCTTTATTTATGACACCATTAGACATTATATTATGATTTGGAAGTGCAACTGTGGCTGAAAATTCCAGTGTACCACTAGCGCCACCCGAATGACGGTAAGATAGCTTACTGGGCAGAGTTCAGACCACTCACAACTTCCCTGAATTATGTATCAGCTAATCATCCCACACATACTGATAACACGTGAACATTTTATTTTTAATAATTTATAACATAAAGATAATATTTGCTTATTGTGGGAATTTTGGAAAACAAAGAAAATTATAAAGAATTTATAAAGTCCATCTGTAAGGCTACCACTAACTTTACATTTCAATGTGTATCACTTCATAAATCTATACATTCAGCCCACCATAATCAAGGTCGTCTTACACATCTTATTTTTAAGGCTAGTTTCCAGACTACACACATCTCACAAAACTTTGAAATACACTGGTGCTTGGTAGATCTTTACATTGACTTCTACATAAGTGTCATAGTAAGTATATCAGCCTTCCATGCCCAGAGTAATAAATCTGTTTCTTACAGATATCCAGATTGCTCCTTGAATTTTGCTTAGGTATGTTTAAGGATCTATTTCTTCTTTTAAGTAATTGATAAGAATTAGTACACTAGTTACTTAAATTCAGCATAGATGTGACCTTTAAAAGGTGAAAGGCTCTTAGTTGTTGTTTTTTAATTATTAGACCCCAATTCTGAGAAAGTTAAGAGGCCATGAACAAGCTGAGTTGAGCTACTATATATGGAAGCTCGTTTTGTTTTATTTTTAAAGGCGCACTTAGGAATGTAATTCTAAATGATGAAAAGTATTGAAGGCCTCAGTAACATATAAAAGCTAAAAAGTACCATTAATAAGTAGATAATTTTTTTGTTTTGCGTCTGATTTACACAAACACCTCCTTTTATAAAGGATATTTAGAAATTAACTATAAGCCCATTAAGGTCCTGAGCTGTATGCTTCTCTTCATCCTCAGTGCCTAACACAAAACATTTTTGTTTGTTTGTTGCTGACACTGCTGCTTCCTCTGTTGTTGATAAAATTGATAAAAAAAATCATCTTGCTTTCTGCTTCACTCTATTGCCTCTCAATAACTTAGGAAAGTTAACGTGTATTTGAGTGATCTCCAAAACAGAGTTCAACAAATATTGAATAATAAAAACATCTAAGCCCTAGCTGCTGATGGAGTTATTGAAAGGACTGTAAAACTGGGGCTATACAAATTGAATTGGGGTGAGCAATCTTGTGTGCCCAGGCCACAGGCAAAGATCTTACAGTGAATAATTCACATCGCCTTATTGCTCTGGCCTGAATTTCTCTCCATTCTTATACTTTAAAAAATGCCTTCAGTCCTTTGCCCTTTGCTTCATAGATAATTTCATTTATGACAATTACTACTGGTCTTTAAACATCTTGCATTCTCATTAACAACCTATATTATTTATGATTCACTATATCTGTCTTGGAGTACCAATATATTCTTGGTGTTCAACTTACTTACTTGTGCTTGGTATTAGGGAAAAAGCATATGACCTGAATAGTATCCTTGGACCCCAGGTACTGGAGTCCTTCAGCTTTTAACTGTGGATTGGCTGGAACTATCAGGTCACCATCTGCAAGTCCTCAGGGGTAGGGGCTGCCAAAGACAGTCACCTCCAAATCGAAAGGGGATTTCTCACTTGCAGGTTTCCTCCTCCATCCTTGCTAATAATGGGAAGAAGGCTACAAGAACTGGCAAAGTGAAAACTGCTTCAATGGGGAAAGAGCATATACAAAGTTTTGTGAAACTTCTGAGAGCTTAGCTTGATATATTGCATCATATTCACCATGATTCCATTGTACATGATGAGGTTAGTAGGTTTCCTTGAATTCTGAAAATTAGACTGGTTAGTCTTTACTAGATTATCCCTGTGACTTCTTAGAGGCCAAGGCTACATGGGTGGAGGGGTCCCAATACTAATAACACTGTATTTCTCCTCTTATCTGAAATTTTTATATTTTGTATTAAGAATAAATGAACTTATAACATTTCCCACAGGCTAGGGTGTGGTCTATCACTTCTTACAACAGAGTCAGGCAGTGGGGTCTAGAACGAAGTGGAGGTGATGACAGAAGGAAAATGTTATAGAGGAGGGAAAGGGGAATGAAGAGTGATCAGTATGAAATATTTCTGTGTGTTCACTTACTTGCACCATTTAAGATCCAAATCAATGATTTACTGTAAAATATTTACATTGACTAATTGAAATTCACTTCATTGAGGTTTTGACAGTGAAGCGTAACCCCTGAAAATAGTTCATTTCCATCCTCTTCATTCTCAGAAAGCCTTTCAGTACAGCAATTTTGTTTCCTTACCCATTCCCACCTCCACCGGCATCTCCTCCTATTATATGAAGCATCTTTATACATATAGTCACATACTATTATCTTCTCCATCTTCTTTCACTTTGCATGAATCCAGCTTAAGCTCTTTAAAGATCCCAGATACGCACTAATTAGATTGGCCACCCTAAAGTTATCAGTAAGTCAGGCTGCTGCTAATCTAGCCCTCTTTGTGTATTTGAAATGCCCTAGGATGCACCAGAGTTTTGAAAAATATCAACCCTAGAGAACAAGATTTATCACCCCTGTCAAATAACACTCACACTGATGAAGTGTGACATTCACCTCAATATAAGTCAGAATCCACTTATTATTTAATTAGCCAATTCTATGTAACTTTTGCCATTGAGTTTGACAACATATGCAGCCTCTCTCTTTTCTTATATTATGGTGTAGCCTAACATGAATTAAAGAGGAATTTAAAATTGAGAGTTCAGTCTTCAAAGTCATACATTCTTTGACCTGTAGGTTGGCATCCTTTGGGTGATAAGAGTTTCTATGAAGAACTAAACCCTCTTGAAACATTATAAGGTCTGGTGGCATTTTTAAAATGTGAATTCTTGACATGAGATTGAGAATTATTTCTAGAAAGGGTTAGCTTATAAACATATGGTTCGTGTGGTTTATCTGAAATATGATTATTGTTATTTAAGCAGTCTTTGTCTCAATTATCTCTCTATTGACAATCTGAACCAGATCTTCTCCCTCTATGGGAGTAGTGGAGTTTGGCAACAGAACTCAAAGTGCTTCTAATTCCACATCTTGCTTAGTTGATGAAGCCAGATTTATAAGTCTAAAGGGAAAGTGGATAACCATTCAATCCCTTAAACTTTCCTTTTTTAAAAAAGAGGAGCCCAGGGCCTGCCCCCACGGCTGAATGGTTAGAGTTCTGCCGTTCTACTTCGGCTGCTGGGGTTCAGGGGTTTGGATCCTGGGCAGAGACCTCCTCCACTCACCAGCCACACCGTGGAGGTGTCCCACATACAAAGAAATAGAGAAGGATGGGCAGTGGATGTTAACTCAGGGCAAGTCTTTCTCAGCAAAAAAAAAAAAAAAAAGAGGAACCCAGCAAAATCCTAGTATCTAGAAATGCTTGCATGATATAGTGTACAGCAGCTGTTTTGTTAAACTAGCACCCTGTGCCACATTACATTATCCCAATAGCAATATCCCATTCTTTTATGGAATTTCTCCTTCTCCAATCCACCCATCCATGTGTTTTTACACCATGACCCTAGCTAAAAGTTGGGTGCATCCCTGACTCATACTGAACCAAAGGTACTGTTCCATCCCTGAGGTTATGCTGATTGTTCCAACACCAAATGGGTGACTCAAGCTGGACCAGAGGACTTCTTAGTAGAATCTAATAGAACATTGTCAGGATCTCCCTATCGCTTTTTGAGTTGTATAGATGAAAGGTTTTTAGTCTGGAGTAGTCTAGAGCCATGTTCTCAATCATGGAAAAAAATTCATCTGGAATAGGAAAAAAAGTCTGATATACAGAAAGCATTAAAGACAAGAGTCAGTGAGAGGAAGAAATTTGATTGGGTTAAGTCCATGAATCCTTTCATCTCTGAGTCCAATTCCACTCTTTCATTTGCTGTGGATTGGTTACATGAGACAATAAATTCTTCATATTTGCTTAAGTTGACTGAGTTTTTGTCACTTGCAATTATAAGTGTTTTAAATAACCAAATAAGAGTTCTGAACCCTGGAATACCTGGAAGTCTTAATAATATTTTTCAGGAAACCTAGTAGCCTCTGATCAGCTTAAAGGAATTTTTAAAGGAAAGGCATATTTGCCTCTAGGCATATATGATATGCAATACATACAAGATACATAGTGTTATAATATAATCGCTGCTCCTAATGATCTGTTTCACAGAAGAAGTGGCATTTATGAAGATGTTCAGATCATGAGGTTTGCTCACATAATCTGAATCCTGGTTCTGCTAGAGCTTAGCTGTGTTACTTTGGGCAATTTACATAAACTCCTGAGACTCAGTGTTCTCAAATGTAAAAAGAGATAACAATACAAATCTCATAGGATTCTTTCAGTGTCTGGCACATACAAAGTATTCAAAATGGTATCTATTATTGTAACATGTTGAAATCAATCACTATATATCTCAGCTACACCATTTTAGCACTTATAGCAGTTAGAACTAAGATGTCCTAACCAAATATCTTATGTAGCACAATGAGTGTAAAGAAACTTATTAATTTAAAATAATTATTGGGGACTTTTTTTCTACAAAGATAAATAAGGCCTGTAGTCTTCCCTCATAGAGATTGCAGTCTTACAGGAGAGAGTATAAATACACACATCTTGTTATTGTTGTACTGGGAAACAACACACAATATAAAATTATTGTGTCTAGAAATTCACCTTGCCAGAGCGTGTGAGTTCTCTCTGGGCTAGGTTTATAAGACAAACTTCTCATTAAAAACTATAAAAGCTGGAGAGAAAAGAATTATGTCTTTAAAGTACAGGGAAAGAAAAAAAGGTCAATCTAGAATTATCTAGTCAGTGAAAATAACATAGACAAGAGCTGAGAAATTTGTCATTAGAAGATTGGCATGGCTTGAAATGTTAAAGAAAGTTCTTCAGGCAAAAGGAAAATAACACCAGATAGAAAACATAAACTTACACAAAAAAATAGAGAGCACAAGAAATAGTAAACGTTGGGTAAATATAAAAGACCTCTTTCTTATTTTGTTTTCTTAAAGGATGATTTACTGTTTGAAGTGTATTGTGGGGTTTTTTGACATGTTTAAAACTAAAACATATGACAAAAATAGGCACCGGGGGGCCGGCCTAGGGGTGCAGTGGTTAAGTATGCACGTTCTGCTTCAGTGGCCCGGGGTTCATAGGTTCAGATCCCGGGTGAGGACGTGGCACCACTTGGCAAGCCATGCTGTGGTAGGCTTCCCACATATAAAGTAGAGGAAGATGGGCTTGGATGTTAGCTGAGGACCAGTCTTCCTCAGTAAAAAGAGGAGGATTGGCAGATGTTAGCTCAGGGGTAATCTTTCTCAAAAAAAAAAAAAAAGCACCAGGGCAGAAGGGGAGAAAAGAAGTATAGTGCTTTAAAGTTTGTGTTTTATAAATAAGGGGTATGATATAATTTGAAGAAATATGGTGATACGTAAAAGTTGGATATCATAAACCCTAATGCAACCACCAAAAAAAAGTCATATGGCTAATAAGCCAATGATAGAGACAATATAAAATACTAAAAAGTATTTAATTAAAAAAGATACAAAAAGAAGGAAAACAAACCAAGAACAAACGGGACAATATACAACAAACAAGGTGGCAGACTTAAACTCGAGCATACTAGTAATTTCATTAAGTGTTAATGGCATAAACCCACAAATTAAAAGGCAAGATTGCCATACTGAATAAAAAGTCAAGATCCAACTGTCTACAAGAAAATTATTTTAAATATAAAGATACAAATAATTAAAATGGTATGAAAATATACCATAAAATACTAAGCATAAGAAAGCTTGAGTGACTACATTAATATAAGACAAAGGAAACTTTAGAACAAGAAATTTTACTAGTGATAAGAAAGAACATTTTGCAATGATGAAGTAAGTCACTAACCAAGATGACATAACAATCCTCAGTGCATATATACCTAAAAACAGATGTCAAATCACATGAAGCAAAACTAATAGATCTAAAAGGAGAAACAGACAAATCCACAATTGTACTTGCTGATTTTACCACTCTTTTCCCAGTAATTGATAAAAACAAGCAGATAGAATATTAGTCAGAATATAGAAGATTTAAATAGCATCATCAACCAATTTCATTTAATTAACATAAATATAACAGCAATACTCACCAATTGTAGACCACACATTCTTGTCAAATGCACATGGAACATTTGTTGAGGGAGGGCACATTGTGGGCCAATTTAAAGGGATTGAAGTCTGATAGACTATGTTCTCTGACTACAATTGACTCAAATTAGAAATCAATAATGGGGTGGTTCAAGATGGCAGTGCAGGAATATCCTGTACCCACCTCCTCCCATGAACACACCAACTATATACAGGATACAACTATATATAGGATAACTGTCTTTGAAAATGACCTAAAGACCAGCAGAACAGCTCTTCCACAACTAAGAACATAAAGAAAAAGCCACATCAAGACAGGTAGGAGGGGCAGAGACACAGTCTCATCAGGACCCACACCCCTGGTGCAGCAACCAGCAAGCTAGAAGAATATCACAAATGTGGAGTTCCTCTCTGAAGAGTGAGAGATTTGAGCCCCACATCAGGTACCCTAGCCCTTTGGACTACACCAGGAAGATGAGCCCCCATAATGTCTGGCTTTGAAAACTAGTGGGGCTTATGTCCAGAAGAACCAACAGGCTATAGGAAACTGAGATTCAGCTCTAAAAGGGCTCACATACAGACTCCCTCGCTTTGAGTCCCAACACAGAGGCAGCAGTTTGAAAAGTACCTGAAGTCATAAATGAAGAAGATTCACTGACTAACCTTAGGGCATATACTGAAGGGGCAGGGTCTGTTTGAACTTTATCGGGGAATGGGAGTTCTGGCAGTTGCCATTTATTTTACTTTTCTTCTACCTTGCTAGCTCAGTGCTGAAAGGCACCATTTTTGGCATTCTCCGTCTACTTACTAGCACCACTTGCCCTGCCCCTACATTCACCTGTGACCCCACCCCACCCAACCTGGCCACCGAGACCTGGTGCTCCTCCACCATGGTAACCAGCCTGGCACCCTTCCACCACGGCCCCTGCTCTGCCAGAAGCAGAGGGTGTGTGCACTCCACACAAAGGATGCCTCTTGAACACCTAGCCCTGGTAGATGGGGAGGGCTTGCATTTCTAGGTCCCACAGGACTGAAACAATCAAAGAGACCATTCTTGACTGGCTACCACTCCCTAGGCACTGCACAGACAAGTGCATACCCCCAGTCTTCCAGTGATCACTCCTTCAATACTGGGAGAGATAGCTGTTTTGGCTAATACATAGAAACAAATACGGAAAGTCAAGCAAAATGAGGAAACAGAGGAATATGTTGCAAATGAAAGCGCAAGATAAAACCCCAGGGAAAAATCCTAATGAAACAGAGATAAATAATCTACCTGATGAAAAGTTCAAAGTAATGGTCACAAAGATTTTCACTGATCTCAGAAGAAGAATGGATGAACACACAGAGAACTTCAACAAACAGAGAAAATATAAGAAAGTACCAAAGAGAAGTCACAGAGCTGAAGAATGCAAGAACTAAACTAAAAAATATGCTAGAAGGGTTCAACAGTAGGCTAGATGAAGCAAAAGAAAGGACCAGTGACCTGAAAGACAGGGCAGTGGAAATTGTCCAAATAGAACAGAAAAAGAAATTTTAAAAAGTGAAGATATCTTAAGACACTAATGGAACAACATCAAACAGAACAATATTCACATTATAGGGGTTCCAGGAGAAGAAAGAGAGAAAGGGACAGAAAACTTATTACAAGAAATAATGTCTGAAAACTTCCCTAACCTGAAGAAGAAATATACATCCAGATCCAGGAAGCTCAGAAAGTTCCAAATAAGATGAACCCAAAGAGGTCCGCACCAAGACACATTATAATCAAATGTCAAAAGTTAAAGATAATGAAAGAATCTTAAAAGTAGCAAGAGAAAAACAACATGTTACAAACAAGGGAACCCCCATAAGACTATTAGCAGATTTTTCCGCAGAAATCTTGCAGCCTGGAAGGGAATGGAATGATATATCCAAAATGCTGAAAGCAAAAGATTTCCAACGAAGAATACTCTGGCCAGCAAGGTTATCAACCAGAATGAGAGAGAGAGAAAGTGTTTTCCAGACAAGCAAAAACTAAGAGAGTTCATCACCATTAAATCAGCCTTACAAAAATGTTAAAGGGATTTCCTTAAACTGAAAAGAAATGGTACTAATTAATAAGAAGACATAAGAAAGTAAAAATCTCACTGGTAAAGGTAAATATCCAGTAAAGGTAGAGGACTAATTAGTTATAAAGCTAATATGAAGGTTAAAAGACAAAACTAGTGAAAAATAACTATAACTACAACAATTAGTAAAGAAATACACAAAATAAAAGAAATTAAGTGTGACGTCAAAAACATAAAACGTGGGAGAGGAGAGTAAAAATATAGAGTTCTAGAATGAGTTAAAGCTTAACTTGCTTTCAACATAAAATATACCATAATGTATATAGGCTGTATGTGAGCCTCATAGTAACCACAAGGCAAAACCTACAGTAGATACATAAAAGATAGTAAGAATGGAATCCAAACATAACACTAAACCAAAGCCATCAAATCACAAAGAAAGATAATAAGAGAAGAAGAAAGGAACTACAAAACAGCCAGAAAAAATTAACAAAATGGCAATAAGTACATACCTATTTATAATTACTTTAAATGTAAATGGACTAAATTCTCCAATCAAAAGATATAGAGTGGTTGAATGAATAGAAAAACAAGAACCATATATGTTGCCTACAGGAGGTTTACTTCAGATATAAGGATACACACAGACTGAAAGTGCAGGGATGGAAAAAGATGTTTTATGCAAATAGAAACTGAAACAAAGGTGGAGTAGCTATACTTACATCACACAAAATAGACTTCAAAGAATGTAATAAAAGAGAAATATAGACATTACATAATGATAATGATATATCAAGAAGATATAACATTTATAAATATATATGCACTCAACATAGGAACACCAAAATATACAAAACAAATATTAACCAACCTAAAGTGAGAAATCAACAGCAATAAAACAATAATAAGAGACTCTAATACTCCATGTACATCAATGAAGAGATTATCCAGGCAGAAAATCAATAAAGAAACATTAGCTTTAAATGACACATTAGGCCACATGGACTTAATGATATATACAGAACATTCCATCCAAAAGTAGCAGAATGCACATTCTTCTCAAGTGTACATGGAACGTTCTCCAGGATAGATTATATGTTAGGGCACAAAACAAGTTTCAATAAATTTAAGAAGATTGAAATCTTGGATCACAATGGTATGAAACTAGAAATCAATCACAAAACAAGAACTGGAATAATCACAAATATGTGGAGATTAAACAGCATGCTATTGAACACCCAATGGGTCAATGAAAAAACCAAAGAGGAAATTAAAATATATCTACAGACAAATGAAAATGGAAATACAACACTCCAAAATCTATGGGCAGCAGTTATAAGAGGGAATTTCATAGGAATACAGGTCTACCTCAAAAAACAAGAAAAATCTCAAATAAACAATTTAACATTACACTTAAAGGAACTGGAAAAAGACAAACAAATGAAGCCCAAAGTTAGTAGAAGGAAAGAAATGATAAATATCAGAGAGGAAATAAATAAAATGGAGATTTAAAAAGCAATGGAAAAGATCAATGAAACTAAGAGCTGGTTCTATGAAAAGATAGACAAAGTTGACAAACCTTTAGCTAAAGTCCCCAAGAGAAAAAGACATAGGGCTGAAATAAAAGAATATGAGATGAAAGGAGAAGCCACAACTGATACCACAAAAATACAAAAGATCATAAGAGACCGCTATGAGAAATTATATGCCAACATTTATACAATTATAAATTGGAGAACCTGGAAGAAATGGATAAATTCCTAGAAATATACAATCTTCCAAAACTGAATCAGGAAGAAATACAAAATCTGAATAGACCATTTACTAGTAAGGAGATTGAATCAGTAAAAAGAAACCTCCCAGCACACAAAAGTACAGGACCAGATGGTTTCACTGGTTAATTCTACCAAACATTCAAAGATTTAATACCTATCCTTCCCAAAATCTTCCAAAAACTGAAGAAGAGGGAAGGCTTCCAAACTCAATTTATGAGGCCAGCATTACCGTGATACCAAAACTAGACAAGGATGCCATGAAAAAAGAAAATTACAGGCCAATATACCTGATGATCATGGATGCAAAAATCTTCAACAAAATGTTAGAAAACTGAATTCAACTATACATTAAAAGGATCATACACACGACCAAGCTGGATTTATTCCATGGATGCAAGGATGATGTAATATCCACAAATCAATAAATGTAATACACTACATTAACAAAATGAAAGATAAAAATCGTATGATCATCTCGAAAGATGCAGAAAAAGCATTTGACAAAATCCAACATCTGTTTATGACAAAAACTCTCAACAAAGTGGGTATAGAAAGAGTGTACCTCAACATTATAAAAGTCATATATAACAAACCCACAGCTAACATCATACTCAACAGTGAAAAGCTGAAAGCTTTTCCTCTAAGATCAGGAACAAGACAAGGATGTCCACTCTTGCCACTTTTATTCAACATATTATTGCAAGTCCTAGCCACAGCAATTAGGCAAGAAAAAGAAATAAAATGCATCCAAACTGGAAAAGTAGAAGTAAAACAGTCACTATTTGCAGATGACATAGTACTATACATAGAAAAGACTCCAACAAAAAATTATTAGAACTAGTAAATGAGTTCAGTAAAGTTTCAGGATACAAAATCAATATACAGAAATCCGTGGCATTTCTATGCACTAGTGATGAAATATCAGAAAAAGAAATTAAGAAAACAACCCATTTATGATTACATCAAAAAAAGAATAAAATATCTAGGCATAAATTTCATCAAGGAGGTGAAAGACTTGCACACTGAAAATTGTAAGACATTGAAGAAAGAAACTGAAGAAGAAACAAATAAGTGGAAAGATATTCCATGTTCATGGATTGGAATAATTACTATCGTTAAAATGTCTATGCTATCCAAAGCAATATATAGATTCAGTATAACCCCCGTCAAAATTCCAATGGTATTTTTTCACAGAAATAGAACAAATAATTCTGAAATTTGTATGGAACCACAAAAGATTTCAAATAGGTAGAGGTATCTTGAGAAAGAAGAACAAAACTGGAAGTATCATGCCTCCTGATTTCAGACTATACTACAAAGCTAAAGTAATCAAAAGAGCATGGTTTTGGCATAAAAATAAACACACAGATCAATGGAACAGAATTGAAAGCCCAGAAATAAACCTGCACATATGTGGACAATTAATTTACAACAAAAGCGCTAAGAACATACAATAGGGAAAGGACCATCTCTTCAATAAATGATTGTGGAAAAACTAGACAGCCACATGCAAAAGAATGAAACTAGACCACTATCTTATACCATACACAAAAATTAACTCAAAATGGATTAAAGACTTGAATGGGAGATCTGAAACCATAAAATTCCTAGAAAAAACAGACGATGAGCTCGACACCAGTTTTTGAAAGGTTTTTTTGGATATGACTTCAAAGGCAAGGGAAACAAAAGCAAAAATAAACAATTGGGACTGCATCAAACTTAAAAGCTTCTGCACAGCAAAGGAAATCAACAAAATGAAACGGCAACCTCCTGAATGGGAGAAGATATTTGCAAATCATATATCCAATAAGGGGTTACTATCTGAAATATATAAAGAACTCACACAGCTCAATAACAACAAAAAACAAATCTGATTAAAAAATGAGCAGAGGATCTGAATAGACATTTTTCCAAAGACATATAGATGGCAAACAGGCACATGAAAAAATGTTCAACATCACTAATTATCAGCTAAATGCAAATCAAAACCACAATGAGATATCACCCCACGCCTGTTACAGTGGCTATTACCAAAAAGACAAGAAATAACAAGTGTTGGAGAGGATGTGAAGAAAAGGGAACCCTCATACATTGTTGTTGGAAATGTAAACTGGTGCAGGCACTATGGAAAACAGTATGGAGATTCCTCAAAAAATTAAGAATAGAACTGCCACATAATCCAGCTATTCACTTCTGGTTACTTATCTGAAGAATATGAAAATACTAATTTGAAAAGATATATGCATACCTATGTTCACTGCAGCATTATTTACAATAGCCAAGATGTGGAAATGACCTAAGTGTCCAATGATAGATGAATGGATAAAGAAAATGTGGTATCTATATAATAGAATACTACTCAGCCATAAAAAAGAAGGAACATTTACCATTTGCAACAACATAGATGGATCTTGAGGGTATAATGCTAATCAAAATAAGTCAGATGGAGAAAGACAAGCACTGTATGATTTCACTTATACATGGAATCTTGAAACGAAAAGAAAAGAACAAATAAAACAAAACAAAACAGCACATAGACACAGAGAACAGATTGGTAGTTACCAGAGGGGAAGGGGGTTGAAGGGAGAACGAAATGGGTGAAGGGGATCGATTGTATGGTGACAGATGGTAACTAGACTTACAGAGATGATCACTACGCAGTGTACGCAAAAACTGAATTATTATGTCATACACCTGAAATATATAGTGTTTTATACAAATTTTACAGCAATAAAAAAATAAAATTCACAGATACTCTCCAAAAAAAGAAAGAAATCAATAACAGAAAGACACCGGAAAAATCCCCAAATATTTGGAAACTAACATACTTCTATATAACTAATGGACTAAAGAAGAAATGACTAGGTCTGGAAATGACTAGAAATAAAATATTTTGAACTTAATGAAAATAAAAACAATATATTACGTTATAATAAATATTAACAGCTAAATGCTATTAATTTACCAATTCTCCCCACATTGATGTATAGTTACATTGCTCAGAGTGGCAGCCATTAGTCACACCAGATTATTGAATACTTGATATGTGGCTGGTCTGAATTAAGATGTGCTGTACGTGCAAAACCACACCAGATTTTGACGACTGAGTATCAAAAAAGAATGTAAAATATCACATCAGTACTTTTATATTGATTATATGTTGAAATGATAATATTTTGATATATTGAGTTAAATAAAACATATTAACATTAACTTCACAGGCTTTAATTTTTACTTTTTCTATGTGGCTGCCAGAAATATTTTAATTATATATGTGCCTCGCATATTTTGGCTTGGATTGTACCACGGTCTGAATATTTGTGTCCCCCCCCCCCTCAAATTCATGTGTTGAAACCTAATGTCCATGGTTGTAGTAGGAGGTGCCTAGGGATTAGTACCCTCATAAAAGCAGCCTGAGAAAGCTCCCTTGCCCTTTCTGCCAGGTGAAGTTACAGCTAGAAGACTGCTGCTTAGGAATCAAATGCAAGCGCTCACCAAACACGGAACCTGACCATGCAGACACCCTACGCCTGGAGTTCCAGCCTTCAGCACTGTGAGAAATAGATTGCTGATGTTTCTAAGCCATTCAGTCTGTGGTGTTTTGTTGTAGCAGCCTGAATGGACTTAGACACTTTATATTCCCATTGCTCAGCATTGATCTATAGATTTAATGCAATTCCAATCAGAATCCCCACAGGTTTTTGCTAAAAATTGACAAAGTGATCATAAAATTTATATTAAAATGTGAAGAACCAAAACACCCAAAAGAATTTTCAAAAGTAGAACAGTGTTGAAGGATTTTTACTCTCTGGAATCAAGACTAGTTATAAAGCTACAGTAATCAAGACAATGTATTTGGCATAAGAATAGGCAAACAAATCAATGGAACAGAGCAGAGTCCAAAAATTGACCCACATATACATCCTCAATTAATTATTTACAAGGCATGAAAGTAATGCAATGAGGAAAGGATGGTCTTTTCAACAGATGGTGTTAGAATAACTAGACAGCTACATGGAGAAAAAAATGAACCCTGATCCTTGTCCCATGCGACACACAACAGTAATTTGAAATGGACCATAGAACTAAATGCAAACTCTAAAATTATAACATTCCTGGAATAAAACATAAGAGAAAATCCTTGCAGCCTTGAGGTTGGTGAAATTTTTTTAGGACAAAAAAAGTACAAACTGTAAAAGACCAAAAAAGTGATGTATTGGACATTATCAAAATTTAAAACCTCTACTTGATGAGAAACATCATTAAAAAAGGAAAATACCACAAACTGAGAGAAAATATTTGTAAAAAGTATGTCTCACTAAGGACTTATCCAGAATATACAAACTCAATAATAAGAACACGAACAATCTAGTCAAAATTAGGCAAAGATTTTAACAGAACTTTCAGAAAAGAAAATAGATGACAAATAAGGAAACAAAAAGATGGTCAGTATCTCAGTCATTAGTGAAACGCAAATTAAAACCACAATGAAATACAACCACAAACCCAATAGAATGGGTAAAATATTTGAAAACTAATACTACTAAGTGTAAGCAAGGATATGGAGTAAGAATTCTCATATATTGCTGGTGCAGATGTACAAGGGTACAATCACTGGGAAATGGTTGGGCAGTTTCTTATAAAGTTAAATGTCTACTTATCATTGAACTCAGCAATTCCATTCTTAAATACTTACCCAAGAGCAATGAAAACAGGTCCAGACAAAGACTTGTTTATGAAATTTCATAGATGTATTCATAATAGCCCCAAGTCAGAACAACCCACTGTCCATCAATAGGTAAATGGATAAGCAAATTACAATATCCATACAAGGGAACACTACTTCACAATAAAAAGGAATGAACTTCTGATGCATTCAACAACCTGAATAAATATCAAAAACTTTATGCTGAGTGAAAGACTTTAGATACAAAAGACTATGTACCTTTTGATTCATTTATTTGAAACTCGAAGAAAGGCAAATTGAATCTACAGCGATAGACAAATCACTGGTTGCCTGGAGTCAGAGGACAGCGGAGGGACTAGCTAGGGAGGAGCACGCAGAATCTTCTGCAATGTTGGAAGTGTTCTATATCTTGATTGTGGTAGTCACCTGGGTGTATATATTTGTCAAAACTCATAGAACTGCTCACTTAAGATGAGTGCATTTATTGTATGTAAATTACTCTTCAATAAAGTTGGAGACTTTTTTTAATTAGTGAGAAAAAAGAAATTTTTTAAGTGGGATTATAAGACTATTTCAAGTTTCTATTTAATGCTCTTATTATAATTTTTAGTTAAAGATAAATTCTTACCAATAACATTCCCTTTTTCTTCACCCTGTTCTTCACTTCCCCATTAAAACATCTGTTCTCACTTTATGGTTTTGGTCCATCTTCTGATAAAACAATGTTAAGATCGTGTTGAGTTTTAGGTATGCAAAAAAATAAGAAACAGTTTGAACACTACTTCATAAACCTAAGAAGTCAATGGCTCACTAGCCATTTGGAGAATAATTTTGTTTTAAAGAAGAGAGGAAGAAACGCCCTCCAGAGTTCAAAGCCCCCAGTGCATATCTATAAAGGAAAAGTTGCCATTCCAGATAGTCTGAGACATCATTTGCTGGCAGCCAAGTGCAGTAACCCACATACTAGACAGAACATCTTTGTAAAAGAATGAAAATTCTATCTATAAGACAAATTGTTATAGCTATTGTCTTTTTTTCACAAGTGAAAATAAAGTTATAGAATCTCAAGTCATAAATACATGGATCATAGCTTGTGAGTTTTGTAACATTTTATCAACTATAAAAGAAGTCTAGTGAAGCTAAACATGTACGTTTTTTGGTTACTGTTTTATGCTATCCTCAAACTATTATCTGTCAGTAGCCAAACAAAACTGTTCATGCTAGCTGGAAGTGAGAAAGTTCAACTTGTTTATCAAGAGAGAGATATTTTATTGCTTATGTCTTCCACACTGAAGCAAACTGATAAGCTTTAAAAGAAGAAATCCGCTCATGCTAGGAATATGATCAAAGAAATTATCTTTAGGCTTAACTTTCCTTCTTGGCATAAGCATAAAGAATGAAATTTTCAAGCTGCATTTTTTTGCATCATGCTAGCAGTTTACATTTCTATACATTTAGCAAATAAAGAATAGCCCCAAAAAGTCTTCCAGCTGTTAATGGATAAAAACCAAAAACATGTGTCCCTGTCATTTTTATTTGATTATAGGTCCACCATCCTCACAAGTCTAACCAAACTATAGTTACAGCTTTGCCCCAACTCATCTCGTGTCTTGGGGAGTCACTTCATTTCTCCGGGTTTTACACGTGTCTCTGATAAGATGAATTAAAGCAGACAATAGAGAAGGGTTTTCTTGAAAACATATAGATTTTAAAGTTAAGGTCAGACGATTTCCAATTCTGCATTCATGCTTGTGAATGTCCCGTAGATTATAAATGGTTCCAATTTAGGCTACATCTCATTGTCTTCACCCCAACTGGACACGCCTTTACTTTTTGTTTTTCCCTTCCTTCTACCTTCTTTTTTTCAACACAGCATTGAAAGGTGCTTGTCTCTGCAGTGGAAATCACTTTTTTTTTCCCCCCTCTTTAAGATTTTATTTTTTTTCCTTTTTCTCCCCAAAGCCCCCCGCCGTTACATAGTTGGATATTCTTCGTTGTGGGTCCACCTAGTTGTGGCATGTGGGATGCTGCCTCAGCGTGGTTTGATGAGCAGTGCCATGTCCGCACCCAGGATTCGAACCAACGAAACACTGGGCCGCCTGCAGCAGAGCGCGCGAACTTAACCACTCGGCCACGGGGCAGCCCCAGTGCAAATCACTTTTCCGTGTCCTTCATAGCCTCCACTACGTGTTCAGACAGCAAAATGGCTGAATGGTTACCGACTGCTTATATACTTATATTCTTATGACTGTTTATTTATTTGCCCTTCTTTCTAAAGTTTCAGTTCCAATCGGAATACTTCACAATACATACAAAAGCATAGTGGTGACTTTATTCTAACGTTGATAGGGCAATTGATTATCCTCGTAGACATAAAATGGAATCAGGTCTCTACCTCATATCATACCCAAAAGTCCATTACCAAAGGAATAAAAATATAAATGTGAAGGATAAACCATAAACGTTATAGAGAAAGTATATTTATGACATCAGGATAGGAAAGGCTTTCTTAAACAAGACATAGAAAGCAATATTCATAAGGTAAAAGGTTTAGGAGAAAAGTACAACCTCAGTACAGGGAAGAGTTTTTGAACAACACACCAAAATAATAATTATAACGGAAGAGACTTCTAAATTCAACTACAGTAAAATTAAGAATTTCTGTTCATGAAAATACACATAAAGAAAACAAAAATATACTACAAACTGCAAGAAAATATTTGCAACAGACATAGGCAGAAAAGGATTAGTATCTAGGCCAGGAAAAACTCTTATAAATCAAAAGAGGATTCAGAAAAATAGGCCAGAAAAAAAATAAAAAGAAAGAAAACAAGCATTTCATAGAAGAGAAAACACAAGCAGCTCATAAACTTAAGAAAAGAGGCTCATAACAATTATTAGTTGTCAGGAAAATGTAAATTAGAAACACAATTTGATAATCATTTGATGTCTACTACATTGGCATAAATTTACAAACCTGACAATATCATGTATTGGCCACAATACAAATCATTCAGTAATCTTAAACACTGCTGGTGGAAACACAAATTAGCACTATCACTTTGGGCAAAAAACTTGGTATGTCTTGTAAAGGTGAATAATCACATTCTGTACAACCCAGAAATTCCACTCCTGGGTACAGAGCGTCTTTCTTACATATATGAAAGAGATACATATGACAAGAGCAGCATAGTTAATAAGAACAAAAAATCTAGAAATAAGCTAAAGTCTACCAATAGGAGAACGGATAGGTATGTATGGGTGTCGTCACCTGATAGAACATTATACAATAGTGAAATGAATGAACCATACCTACCTGCTTTGAATCTTAGACACATAATATTGCACATAGTATAGACAAGTTTTAGACATATAATATTGAGAGGGAAAAGCAAGTCACATAAAACTATATACAAACGGATGCTATTTTTATAAAGCTTTAAAAAACAATGCATCACTTAAGTGTACACTGATATACGATTAATCTATAAAAAGGTAAGTAACTGATTAAAAAAATTCAGGCTAGTGTTTACTTCTTGGAGAGATGGAGGGGCATGGGGAGGGGAGGTGCACACAAGTAGTTGCAAAGTATTTATCTATAATGTTCTTCCTAAGTTGAATTGTGATTTCAATGGTGTTTATTTTATAATTTATTTACATGTGTCAGATATTTTGTAACTAAAAATTTAAAGATAAATGTGTGTTATGGGCTGAATTGTGTCCCCCCCCACCCCTCACCAAATTCATATGTTGAAGTCCTAACCCCAAGCACCTCAAAATGTGAATATATTTGGAGACAGAGGCTTTAAGGAAGTAATTAAGTTAAAATGAGGTCATCAGGGAGGGACCTAATCTGATATGACCGGTGTTCTTATTAGAAGAGGAGATTTGGACGCAGACATGTACAGAGGGAAGAACATGGGAAGA
Organism: Equus quagga; assembly: GCF_021613505.1. Classification (NCBI taxonomy): domain Eukaryota; kingdom Metazoa; phylum Chordata; class Mammalia; order Perissodactyla; family Equidae; genus Equus; species Equus quagga. The sequence goes on from NC_060273.1 coordinate 121,451,120, forward strand.
CACATCGAGAAGACGGCCCTCTGCCAGCCATGAGAGAGGCCTCAGAAGACACTAACCACACCGACACCCTGACCTCAGACTCCTGGCCCCCAAAACTGTGAGACAATAAATTTCTGTTTAAGCCACCAGGTCTGTGGTATTTCATTATGGCAGACCCAGCCAACCAATACATATGATTCTATAAAACAGGATAAATTACATTAATTACTTAATTTTTTAGTTATTTGCAAGGTTAATTTGTTTCTGTTAACTGGGAACCTAGCCATCGTTTATGATGTCATTTCCATTAGGAAATACATTCCACGTTTCAAACAACTGACTTATAAATTAGCATTTTGATTACAATCCATTCACGTATGCGGGGCTCAGATTTTCTCATCTCAGCTCTATTGAGAGGCCCTGATGTAAGTTCTTTAGGCATTTTGTTACTCAACTTTGATTTTCTTAAAAAGTACATCATTCTTTTCAGGAATGGTGATACAGGTTTCCCCTGCTATCTGGAAGCAGAGCATTCCTACAAAACCTTTTGTAAGCCAAAATGGTGCAAAGCAAAGAGGCAATTACCATCGATTTATATGAGAAAAACTTTTGAGTGTTCCCAGAAAATAAAATTTTCCAGAAAATAAAAAATAACCTTCCAAATCATACCAAATAACACATAAAACCTAAAACAACACAAATATATTGTAAAAGTAGAAATGATATGATAAATACAGAGCCTATATAAAGTAGAAATAATGCATGTACAGTGTAGCTTCACTTACCAGAATAGGGAAGACAGCAAGCACACTGGAAGGCTGAGAGGTGGCGGTGATGCAGTGTCAGGCGGAGTCGTTGGAGGTTGGGGCGGTGGGAGGTACGGGAGACTGGGCTGTAGAAGAGAGAGGAAGAGAGTCGTCTATTGTCATCTCATCATTATCTGAATCCGTCAGGGTAGGCAGGTCACTAACGTCTACACCTTCCATGTCTCCCTGCCTCGACGTCATAGGTTGAGGTTCGTCATCTGTTGTGGCTGATGTGGCAGGCTTGACTTGATGTGTGCTTGACTGCTTAGCCTCTAAAACGGCTAGTGGTAAAGCAAACGCCGAGTGCTATTTTCGCTTTGTTTTTGTAAAAGCAAAAATCCCCTTTGAATTTCCTTTGGTTAGCAAAACCAAGTACTAATGTAGGTCTTCATAAAAATGAAGTGGCATAAAGCAAACTTTCCTATAGCAAGGGAAACCTGTATATGATTCTTTTAAAGCAGAGCCTGAGACGAGGACTTGGGTGGCAGGCAATTTATTTGGGAGGTGATACCCAGAAGCAGGAGTGAGGGAGTGGTGAGTGAGGCAGGAAAAAAGAGAAAGCCAGTCAAGGGTGTGTTATGGAGCTGGTTAATGCTGTGGACAACTGAGGCTCCATACAGCTGGGGACCATCTAAGCAGCCATGACCTTAGAACTGTCCCTCCACAGATAGAGGCTGGAGCTTATTCATCAGCTCCTGTCCTCCACTCTTTGAGGGTTGCTCCCAGAGGCATTAACTCCCCTGCAATTCCACACTGCCCAGCTCCTGGCTGAATGTCCTGTGCTTGCAAAAAGCCTAAAATATAAATGCAGAGAGACCCGGCAGGCACTTGAGGCGGGGCTGTGGTATTATGCATGGAAACTGTCCACTATAGCTTGTTGCTCAGGACAGAGGTAGGCTGAGGGGATGTGACATGGGGCACAAAGGGCATCTGCTACCAATATGTATTTCATCAATCTAAAAACAGTGTCTGTGCTGTTCACAGCAGCAAGGAGCGTCTTAGCCTATTGCAGGGGAAATGACATTACTGGAGGAGGGAAAAAGAATCTCAAACGTGAGGGCTATGATATCAGCAAGGAAGATGAATTAAAAAGAAATCAGTACCTACGCGCCTGCTGTCGAGCCTCAATACAGTAAAGGTGAAGAAGTCTTACATCTTACATGTTATGAATTAGATCTAATCAAGCCATAGAACAATTCAAATAAAACCAATTGAGTACTTAGCAAATATAAATGGTAGAGGGAGTTCAAGTTAAACTTATAAATAGTATAAGAAATCATTAAGAAAAGTGTCTATAGATCTGGTTTAAATAAAATATCAGATACTACATATAAAGCAAAAAGTCACTGGATAAAATATTGCTTATATATTTTACTGATAGTAACATCAAATTATAATTCATATTATCTTAACTAACCCCTCTTTCTCATTTGATATGAATAATCTTCCTTTTTGCTGGCTAAACCTTAATGCCACTAGTATCAATATTGACAAAAACAATGAATGAATTGACGAATCTGACTCCCTGGCATAGGGCAAAATTTGAGGTACAGGCACATGCTTGTGATTTGCAAATCACATTTATTTTACTGGGAGCTATGATCAAAAAAGACTCCTTAGTTAATGAGTCAAGTCTGAACTGATGCTGAAAAATGACATAGAATCACCATTTTTAATATAGTAAAACTTCTTTCCATGCAGAACATAATCTGAGAAATGCGTAGACATATGTCACCACTTCTGGATCAAATTTTTCCCATGTTGCTGCTAGAGCCTGGTCTTTGTTAGGATTTTCTCTACTTAAATGCCCTCTCCTTTTTTCTAAGACTGCATTCTTCCCATTCATCAAGACCAACTCAAATCTTCTTCCTCTAGGAGGTTGCTCTGTCTCTTTTCCAGACAATACCAGCCCCTACTCTTGAAACCAATCTCCCTTTTTCAGATCTCAAACTTGTTGGGCCTCCATTCTAGCCATTTATGATCTTTTTCCACCCACTAAATTATAAATCCTTATATGTACACATATAATTCACATCTGATGTGTCTTTGAGTTTCTACTGCATCAAAGACAATCAATTTGTGTATAGTAGGAGTTCCAAAAAATATTTATTGGCTCAGTAAGTTAAATGGTTACATATTGGTAATGTGCCACATTATTGTTGCTGCTTGCTTCTATATCATACAAGTCACTTTCATCCCTGTACTTGTAGAAATCTAGTTCTTCCATTAGTCTGATCAATTTTATAATAGATGACTTTTCACTTTAATTCACAAATTGTTTATTGTCAATCTCTGCCAACTTGGACTTGTTCAAGTTTTCTGAGAATAGATTCTCAGAAATCTAGTCAAGCCATTGATAGAATTAGCAAATGATAAGGGACAGAACTGCCAAATGAAACACTTGTCTCAAATTTTTTTGAAAATAGAGAGCTTATAAATGAGTTTGTGAGCTCACATAATAGTTCCTTATTTATTCTAGATATCTTTGTAATTATGGTATCTTCATCTATGCAAAATTAAAAACTTAGTTGTTATTCTTGCTAGTCAGTCTTTCTAAAAATGATTTCTAAATATTACAGGAAATGGGAGAAAAAGAAATTTTGCTTGACTCAGCCAGTTGGCAGAGATAACCCACTCGTGTCCTTTCTTTCTCTGTTTCTTCTCTGTAATGTCATTCAGAGAAGGCAAGTCGCTCCCTGTAATCAAGGAGGCTGGAATGAGACTTTCTTCAGAAAAACTTACAGTTTCCTCAGTTTAGTCACTCAATCCACAGAGTACATTTACATTCCAAAAATAGTACTTATAAAGAAATTCAGCAAAGAGCTAGTTTCTGCAAGATATTTTCAATTCTATTATGCTAATACAACAATCTGATATACTAAATCTGCAAAGAATTTTTTTCCAAGAATATTTTATGGGATGAACAGAAGTAGCTAAGTTTGCCACTGGTTTCTAATCTGCATAAGCATATTGTCATCAACTTAATTACAGTCTCTGGGAAGAACCTTGGAAAAGTTCTCATGATCATTTAAACATTTTTTTCAGGAGTACCTAATATTGAATCCGGAAAACACTGCCAATCTACTAAACTTTCCAAACACCTCTAAAGGTAGACTTTTTTATCTTACTAAGAAAAATCATATTTCTTTAGGGTCAGTATGGTAACTTTTAAGAAACTGAACTTCAAAATGCCTTTGGTGATATTTCATGTTCTAGCCCTGTGCTATCCAATATGGTAACCATGAACCACATGTGGCTATTACGCACTAGACAAATGACTAGTCCAAATTGAGATGTACTTAAACATAAAATACAAGTCAAATGTTGAAGACTGAGGATCAAAAATATGATATAAAAATGTAATTAATAGTATTTATATTGATTATATGTGGAAATAATAATATTTTAGACATTTCTTTAAATGATATATAATTAATTTCACCTGTTTCTTTTTCCTTTTTATAAAAACAGCTATTAGAAAAATTTAAAAGTACATATGTGGTTTGTATTTCTGTCTCACATTATGTTTCTATCAGACAGCATTGCTCTATACCTTAACCCAGTTTTGCTCAAATTAGAAATATTTTTTCAGGAATATATAGCAGTCTCTTCATTATTCTAGATTTTACCAATTGTTAGTAAGTCCGAAAATTTAAGAAAATAAAGGATAACAACTGATTTTTCAAAGATGGGTCAGTGTTTGAAAGGTAATAGTTTGACAAGTGATCTTTTCTTTCATCAATGGTTGTTTTCAGATATCATAATAGTTTTTTGACTTAGGCTGTGTGCAATACTCAGATACCAAAGTTACGTCTGGTTGTGTGGTATGAGATATACATATATAAAATGTAAAGTGATGATGGGCAAGTATGGAGAGCCATGTTCAGCATGCCACTTCCTATCTAATAAATTTTTAATAAACAATGACTAATAATCACATCAAATTGTTAATTTTCTAATGTCAAAATACCAATAAAGTAAGTGCACAGTTCAGAAAAGAATAAAGACTTTAAAATAAAAGTACTATAAAAAATTAAATGAAGTTACTAAGTTAGAGTGATGTTTTTGCCTTTCCTATCACTTAATCTACAGATTGTTTTTTGGCCACTGGTGTAGAAAGGATAATTTTTAAATAATAAAGGTGTAACGGGAGTTTTAAAATAATTTTCTAAAAATCTGGTTGTTGCAAATTCTTTACCTGCTTTGTCTTTGAGAGAGGAAACTATTTTCAGCTTCATGTCATGAAAAGTGCAAAAGCAGTAACACACTAATAGGAAAGAGATCCTTTTGGAGGTATCTATTAACATATAAAAGTATATTGCACACTCGTCAAATTTTCCAATTCTTTCTAGACAGTGCTGGTTTGCTGTAATTCCATCCCCTAGAAATGATTCAGAATCACATACTTAGCATTCAGATCCTCTGTGTTATTTAAACCAGAGGAAAAGAGACCTGAGTAGTGGATAAGTAGTATGGGTCTGCTTGCATGGTTATTGTTGCTAGGGAAACCACTTCCTTCTAATCCTTGCATTCAGCCTGTCCATCCCACTATCTGGCATCATTGCCTCTCAAGAAGGGCAACATCACAGCATGGCAGAAGAGCAGGAAACAAAAAGGACAAAAAACCAGTCCATTATCCTGCTACACGCAAATGTTTCTCAGAAAATCTACATGGTAGTGACTTCTGGGAAACAAAAAGCAAAACCAGTCTCCTAAAACTGCTATAAGCACATGTGCTAGTGGCTACAAGAGACCGCATTCACACATACAAGTATGCAAAAACACCAATTTCCAAGTCACACTTGTGATTGCAGAAGAGAATATAATGTGTCAGGCCTGGACAGGACAGGGCTTGGCAGATCAGAGTGCCAGGGCTTGCTGGGTCAGTAGGCAGCCCTGTGATCTCTCTGAGAGGCAGAGCCACTGGCAGGCAGTGTGATCAGTGAAGTGACTTTGTGGGAGTAGATTCTGAGAACCAGTACAAGAAGGATTGAGACCCCTTAGGTCCTGGGGTCAGGCTGAGGTATGAAACAGGCCAGGTAGCCAAATAAGAGCATCATTATGAGTAGGTAAAAAGAAAGTGGACGTGTGCTGGTAAAAGAACCATAGGCCATAGAGGCAGCTATTCTAATAAATCCAATATTGGCTTCCTCCTGGGCATCTTAGCAACTTAAAGACCCAAACTGGCTCTAAAAAACAAACAGAAAACCAAAACTCTGAAAAGTGTTAGTACGCAGTAATTAATTTGAATGAGTACAGTTAAAAGCACAGTTCTTCTGTGCATCTACAACACGTCGAATAATCTGTTCCTCTACTGTTAAAATTTTGTTTTACTCTGGTTTTCTAGTGTTAGTGCATGTGTGTTGCATAAGCATCTGTTAAATTGAATTGAACGCACGAGACTTAGTATACCAAAGGGTAAACAATGTCTGCTAAATTCTGAAGTCAATGAGTGACATAAACGAGCTGTAGCCATAGTAGATACTAACTCAGCTAACAAGACTGCCAAAAAAAACTAAACTAATCTGAAAGAACCATTAATTGAAAATTGTTTACTGTGAACCAGGTATACTAATGGGTACAGCTTGGGACCACGTTCAAAGAGTCTGTTCAGAGTCAGCCAGCTTCCTTTACGTCTGTGTAAGCGTGGGACCTCTCACCTTACGCTTGACTCACCGCCTTCCAACATACGTGCTGCGTCTTCTAGAATGGTGATAGAGAACCGTCCCTGAACACTGCTGCTGTGCAGAGCTCCCACGAAGACCTCCTCCCATAACCATACCAATCGAAAAGGTTGTTTCCCTCAGGCTCTCAAGAGTGGCATTCTGTGCAAACCCACAGTGCATTCACCAGATCACCACCGCACAATGTTGTAGCAATCTCTCTATCAAATATACAAAAATAGAGGCACGTCGTCTCAAAATCTCTGTCAGCCCAGACAGAACCAAAACTCATCCAACAGTTTCTTGATCGCTCATATAGTCTCACAAAACAGACAGAGGCCTTCAAATTTTCCTGCTGTAAACATATCTAAATTGTCTTCTGGAACTCCCTTTTTACATGTTTATGTCATTACCTTTGAGATTCTGAGACAGGTCTGAGACCTCTGGGAGAGAAATCCAAATTCATTGTTAAAAGAGTATGGAGAGGAAAATAACAAATTGCTATTGATCGTAAGAATTTCAATTCTCCTTATGTTTTTTCTGGATAAAGACTCTCTTCTCAGTGACCTAACGTGAAATATAGGATTCCCTTCCTGAGATTTTGAGAAGTTAGTTGCAAATGTAATGAATACCCTATGCCTATGCAAGGTAGGAGCTACTTAGTTATTCCGGCAATAGAGAGAGACAGAAAAAGAGGCAGGGAAACTTCAAGACTATCTGCCTAAATGTGACCCATTTCTGCTCCCCAAAATGCAGCTTCAGCATCACAGCATGAAAGTCGGAGTCATACACAAGACAAGTCGCAGTCTTCCAAAGTCGCCTGCTTTTATTTTACTCCACAATCTGATGCGAGTACAGCCCTTTGTGATGTTGTTTCCTTCTACCATTAATATTTCTAATATTAGTATAATCTTATCATTTTATTTTTAGGCATGAACCACAAATACAATTCAGTAACTTAGTTCTGATAGCCATCATCTCCGTGTTTGCTAATCAGGTCCTTTATGAGTTGCAAATGGTTGAATTAACTTTGTGGTTTCTTTGATTGGTTCGGATATTGGTCACTGATGCATAGAAACAACAGAGCTATTTGAGGAGACTGCATATATCGTGAAAGAATGTTTGATATCTTACATATCTTCCAATGGAACAAGAATTTATGTGTGAAATTTGTACCCTTTCCTTCACCATCTCATGCCCCCCCACCACACTCCCAGTGAAAGTGCATTTGGACATGCCCCATTTAGCTTCTCCTGCTCTCTACAACTCTGAGAGAGAGAGAGAGGCTGAAAGCCATTCAAACAAGTCTTGAGGGAAAGAGCAAAAGCCAAAGACCGACTACCTTTCACTGGAGGCTGACTGTGGGGGGAGCTGGTGCAGTGTCTGCAGGCTCCACGTGGGCAGGCACAGTATGACGGAGAATGGATTCAGAGAGCATAAGAGGCTAAAGGAAGGAAAGGACATGTGAGAATTTTGGAATCCCTCTTTGGAGTGTTCTTGAAATGTTAGCCCCATGCAAGACTAGACCCTTTGCACTACACATAATAGTAAGTTTTTGTAAGCACTACACATAATAGTAAATATCTGTGATATTCAGGTCAGAAATTTCTTTAGATGAATTTCTTCAAACCCAATGATCCCTCTGGGGGGGGAAAAAAGGCTAAAGAAAATCACAAAACAATTCCATAACTTGGATGAATATAGCAGTATCATGTCATGTGTGACAACCAAGTGTGCCTGATCTCCTGGTAGACTGGCAGCTTACTTATTATGTATAAAATCATCTTTGCACACCTAAGCCACGGCCTGGGCAGCAGCAGAGGCTACCAAACACGAGCCCTTCCTCTAGCCTCCCCTTGCCTCTTACGTTTTTCTTTCTCTCCAAGTAGCCCAGAGCCCCATTTTAATAAGTGACCTTCAACAAGCTGAATAATTTCTTGAGTACATGGGTACATTCAAAAGCCTTGGAGGATTTAGCTGTAATAAGTAGTCCTAGCAAATATACGGTCTTATGAAGCCTTTGAAGTCTCTAAAAACTTCCCTTAAATAGCCTCAATTGAAGGTTTGGGCTGGATGATTTACAGAGCCCCTTGCAAAGCAAAAATCCTATGATTTGGGATCAGCAGAACCAGCTGCATATTTCAGCTTACTGCAGTTAATATGGCTTTCCCATCTTTAAGAATATTTTTGGATCCAAAAAAGGCTGCTCGAATTGTTCAGCTATTAACTATTAATTAATGTCCAGTCTTCACAAGGCTAGAAACAAAACCAAACAAGACAGAGATCTGGACTCTCATTCCCTGACCTTAAAGAATGATCTGATAAAATTTTTCCATTAAATTCCAATGGAAAACATCGTACAGTACTGCAAAGCCAAAGATATTTTCTTGTGACTCTCGATCAATTGTCATTTAGCAGATTCAGGGTTTGTGTTTTTTTCTACAACAAACTCCTGCACTTTACTTGTAACGCATGCCGTCCACATCTATTTCTGTAACTTTATACAAACTTTATTTTCAAACAATAAGTTTGAAAATAATATAACAAGATGTTCTTAATATTTCATTTTTCAGTTGAAGATGTAAAATAGAGAAATTTTCTCTGGTGGGTTGATGAATCAGATTTCTAATCATACATGCTCTGATACCAGTTCTTGAAATCTTCAAGGACTTTTTATGCTAATTACTGCCTTGAAAATAGTAATTGCATACTTATCACATACGGCATCTAGAGCGTGATTTTTGGAGAAACAAAATTTTAAAGTACAATAACAAACAATAAATACATAAATAGAGAATCAGCATCAACAAAAAGCATAGAAATTAACAGAAAATTAATCTGTTAAAATTGGTTTACTTAATAACCAATTCCTGAATGGCCAAATTGACTGATCAAATTTACCAAAAACTTGTTTTTAACAAATATTCTTCTAGAATATATTTAATAAAAATAAATCTTTTAAATATATCTGCTGAATCTAGTCTTTTTGTCCCTAACATTGATGGAGGACTCAAGATGCGTCAGGTACTATTTTAAGTACTTTATGCAAATTAATTTATTTACTCTTCACAACAACCCTAAGGTATATTCCATTATCTTCATTTCTAGAGAAGGAAACAGGCACAGTCCAGTTGAGTGATTTGCCCAAGGTTACACAGCCAATAAGCTGCAGAATAGGGCCCACTGTACCATACTGCCTCAGAAAATGACATTCGCAGAAATTATATTACTGAGTTTATTTAAGAATGTATTCAATATACCAAAAATAAGGAAATTAGATCTGTTGTGACTCTTTGCTTTCAAAAGTTTGAATATTTCTTAAAATACTGCTAAGGAGGATATCTTCCTCGATTGAAATTTAGGGAGAACAGATTTATATTTACTAAATATGTTTAAGGAGAATATTCCTAAAACACACTATCACTTAAGCTTCATTCAGTTCATGAGAAGAGCGTCACTAGATCCAAGAAGGAAGGGAATTAAGCTCCACTGCTTGAAGGGAAAATCAAAGAATTTGTCGACATAATTTAAAACCAGCACACAAAGAAAAATTTAATCAACAGAAAATCTTAAATGTAGAAGATTTTATAAGAAGATTTCATGAAGTGAAGCTAGAAATACCATAGGTTAGATGCCCTATGAACATTTTATTGAGATTAGGGGTTTTCTTTTCAAATATTTTCTTTTAAAAAGAGATAAATATTCAGTTCACTATCTGTTTTAAATCTTTTCCATGCCAAAATTTTTGCAGCCATACTCAAAGGCAGAGAATGTTTAAGGCAAGAATGTCTTGTTTGTGTACTCAAGGAAACAAAATCTACTTCTTGATTAGATTATTGATTTGGTTTACTGATAGCCCCTTAATCCTATGGGAAGTGGGGTGGCTTATACTTCTGAGTCTGTCGCTGTACCAGGGTCCTCAGATTGTATGAGATGATTTCAGTCCTAAACCTTTTTGAGTTGTCTACAGCACATTCAATCTATTTTTTCCTTCTGAATTTTCTTAAATCTCTGACTGAATTATTAGTTAGACCTCCACGTAGAAGTGTGCTAGTCATCTTGGAGGGAAATTTAAGAATCAGTTATGTAGCTCCTTCCTGTGTTTGCTGTAAGGATAATAGTGAAGATGTTGCCCATTACTTTACGTGGAGTGTTCTTCATGAGGACCCAAAGATCCTTCCTCATCTCAGTATAAAAAAAATGAATTTCTCTTAAGCAATTGATTTATTTTTGTCTTACGGACACTGTGAGTCATATAGCTGATTACATTTTCCTCTCTTTCCTTGGCAACTAGAAAGTTCAGAACCATGTATTCAGTGTATCTAATTTTACGACATATGATTTTTGAAACAACTTACTCCTGCTACATCATTTTCCACCTATTTTCGTTCTTCTCTTTGTCCGTTTCCTTCATCACATTTTAAATTTTACTTTATTATTATATTGAACATATTTATATAAACAGACTTAATTATTCTTGAGAACAATTTGGAAAATACATAAATATATAGATGTACCAATCAAACCTCTTGTCATTCCGACACTTCAGAACATGGTTTTCACCTAACTTTGCCACTTTTCACCTAAATATAATCATTCTTTAATAAATCCCTCTTCAAAGATTTTCTCACAGTTAATTTTCTTGCTAAGGTATCTCATACACATGCATGTCTTCAGATAGCACCTAAACTAGATGTGACAACCAGGAAGGTGTGCCACTCAGATCTTCCTTCAGGAAAGAACTCGTCATTCAGTACTGAGGAGAGCTGTTAGGTGACACCCTCTAGCTGTAGTTCTTTCAAAACTCACTACAATATTTAAGCCAAGGTTACTCTTTTCCTGGGAAGCACCCAGCCAGTGACTGAGAACAGTAGATGAACTAGGGCCTGGCCACTTCTGCCCAGTGAGGGACTCCTCTAACGGTCAGTCTTTGGTCTGGGGCTCACCATTGAGTTGTCTAGGACTTTGCCATGTCTGCATCACAGGCCAGCACTCTCACTCCCCAGTTCTGTCTTTTTCCTGTCAGGTGTCAGATCCACATCATGGTATGAAAGTGTTCCATGACCAATCTTTTTCTCAATTCTTTACCTCTATTGGCATTAGCAACCCTCCATATCTCTGATCAATAAACTTCTTGCACTTCTAGCTTCAAATCAGCATCTAGTTCTCAGAGAGCCCAAAATCACACACCAGATAACTTACAAGTTTATAGCTCCTTGCAGTTCCAAACCTAAAATATATATATCCATTTAAAGTCATGTCCTGGATGTCTCAAAGACACCTTAGATGGAATCCAGCCAAACTGAACTTATAATTGTCTCCTAATTTTTTATCTATTCTGATTTTCTATATCAGTGGCTAGGCCTATCATCCATTTGGTTGTGCAATCCAGACACCTGGAAGTCATCATTACATTTCTTCTTGCCCATCTCACATCTCAAGTCATGGTGGTTGCACCTCCTAAACATATTCCTCCTTCTGTTCCTCTTCAGTTCCACCACCATAGTCTTAGTCTAGAGTACCATCATCTCTTGATTTTATTCTATACTTGCCTCCAAAGACCTTTATCCACTATAATCACCAACCGATCTATCATTCTCCATGCTACAGCCAGAATTATTTTCAAAACACAAATCTGATAATGTCCCCATCTGGCTTAAAATCCTTCGGTTGTCTCCCATTGCTCTTAGAATAAAGACAAAAGTTTTTAACACAGCAATCCTCCTGGTGAACTCCAGCTTCATTTTCCATTCCACTCACTCCACCATATCGTGACTCCATGATGGCAGGGACTGTGCCCATTTTATCCCAGAGTCTGCTTGACCACCTGGCACACACTAAGTGTGCTCAATATTTGGTGTTTAATACATAATTAAATTATTAAGTAAATAAATGAATCTATTGAATGAATCTATTCACAATCCACTGGACATACTTTGTGCTTTCTATTGTGGTACTTTATCTCAGAATTGCCTATCCATCCTTTAATTATCAGCTCAAATATCAACTCCATCAAGAAGCCTTCCTTGACTTATCTAAATGAAAATAGTTATGTACCCTATTACAAAATCCTATATTCTTCCTGTATACTATACTTAATATGTAATCTAACATAACCAATACACCCAATTAAAGCCCACATTCCTTGAAGGCACGTGTTGAGTTTATGCTTTTAAGTATTCTGCACATCACCTAACATACACATATGTGTATATGTGCTTTACTCGATTGAATGATTTGATTGACTGATCTGGCAACATCTGGATGATTTTTCCTGCCACTAGAGCAACTGTGGTAATATTAGAAAGAGTGGATAAGGCTAATAAAAATGTGATGACCCAGTAAAAATGTTGGTTAGGCAGTATATCTCTAGAGTCTAACTTTAAGTAGCAAGAAAAGGAGACTCATTTGGCCTATAAATTTTTGTTGGTCTTCTAAACTCAAATGTCATAAAATCTACTTTACAGCTACAAAATGTGCAGTGGCTGCATGTCTTTAAGAATTGCCTAAGCTTGAGATTAGAGAAATCTTCCAAAAGAATAATATGTGTACCACTGGGGACAGAAAAGTTGATTTTAGGTGCTATAAAGACAGGCAGTTTAAAAATCTTTAATTGTTATGAATATATATTAATGTACATTAGAAAAAATAAACTACCACATCAAAACCATAGTGTCATAGCTAATATTGCTTTGGATGAGGTTAAAAAAAACAAGCATTTCAGCTTAAAAAATAATAATTTTAAATTAAAATATTAAAATAATAAGCGCTATCAAATATGGCCAAAACCATGACTGAAGCTTGAGAAACATTTTAGAAAACTGAAAGGTTAGTCTAACCCGTTATTGAAACCTAGGTTCTAATCACTATTAAATCAATAATTAGTCTGCTAGCTTTCATTCATTGGTCAGATATTTACGGAGCACTGCCTGTATATGTAAAGTACTGGGCTCAACACTGGAGAAATCAAATGATTAAGAAAGTTTCTTCCCTCATGGAGCTCATAACCCCAAGGGGAAGGCACCATGAAAAAAATAAGCCCAGTCTAAGTGCCCGAACAGAAGGACATCTATTGAAGGGTCAATTATGACGGGAAAAAAGGTAGGAATGATTAGCTGTGTTTGGTGAATGGGGAGAGAGGTCAAAAGAGGGGCTTTAATACAGGAGCTGCACTTGTTCCCCCATCAAACAGGCGAGGTCGCATCATTCCAGGGGAAGGCACTAGTCTTTGTGAAGCTAGAGAGGAATCTATGACAAGAAGTAACCCCAAGTGGCTGGAGACTGGGGTGCCACATAGTAGGGTCTGGAAACTAAGGGAAAAGAGGCAAAGCCTAATATCCCATGCCGAGGAGTTGCTCCCATACCTTAAAGGTAATAGAGGCCCAGGACATAGGACCAGGATAGGCACATGGTCAGGTTTCTACTTAAAAACATAACACAGTAATAATGCCAGAGGAAGTTTGTATTCTTGTGCCTTTCGATGCAAGAAGTTTGAAAAGTGCTCTTTCTAGCAAAGATTCTCTTGGAAAAAAATTTCTCGAAAACATTCAAAAGTGAGATTTGAAGAAAAGACAAAAACTGTGGTGAGATGAGAAACTTAAAAAAACGTTAGAGGAAAAAAATCATAGACCTCCTTGGCTTCCATGTCCAGTCTTGAGAGCCTTGCCTGTTTCTTAAGGAAAGCACTTCCTAGTCATCCACTCCTTCCCAGTCAGCTACCATCCCGTTCCTTTCGCTGTGACATTTCCTAAAATATCATAGCATTTCTGTAATCTTTTATTGACTAATATATAGATCAAGAACTTTTAAAAAGAATTTAGCATTACAATATAAAACGTCAATGATATTTTTGGTCATTACTCAGATTTGATAATCTAAGCAATTTTTTGTGGGTGGGAGGAGACGGGAATTTCAGATCTTGATGTTATTTGTGGTCTCAAGTGTGGCCGCACTTTGGAATCACTTAAAGAATGTTAAAAACTTTTCTAAGTCAGAGAGAGAAATTTAAAAAAACCCACCACATACGTTCACACCATAGGTAAGTTAAAAGACAAATGACAAACAAGAAGAAAATATCTGTAATACTAGCATATAAAGAACTATACAAATAAAAAAAGAACAAAATTCAGAAAAATGGGCAAAAGACGTCAACAGACATTCGTAACAAGATATCGATATAGCCTTTAAATAGGTGAAAAGATGCTCAATTTCAATCAATTTCATTTATAGAAAGATTAATACAAATGAAATTATGGGGAGATAACATTTGAAAAATTCTGAAACTTAAAGTCATATACCCTGATGCAGAGGCTATGGGAAAACAGGCACTCTTTTTTTTTTTTTTAGGAAGACTAGCCCTGAGCTAACTGCTGCCAATCCTCCTCTTTTTGCTGAGGAAGACTGGCCCTGAGCTAACATCTGTGCCCATCTTTCTCTACTTTCTATGTGGGACACCTACTACAGCATGGTGTGCCAAGCGGTGCCATGTCCGCACCTGGGATCTGAACCAGCAAGCCCCGAGCCGCCAAATCAGAACGTGCGCACTTAACTGCTGTGCCACCGGGCTGGCCCCCAGGCACTCTTATACTTTGCTCGTGGAAGGGCAAAATGACATAACGTCTTTTGAAATAAATTTCTAAGCCCAAGATGGAGCCACTCCCGCTGGGGTGCCATCTCAACAAACCAAACAGAACTTTCGTGTTCTCTGAAATGCTCCGCTTGATCAGACATGCAGCATGTCCAGTCAGCCAATTCCCAACCGCCAAGCTCAATGTGGGCTCTATACTCATTTCCTGTTCCTTTGATCCTTCTAGATTAGGTCAGATATGCAACCCCAGCCAATCACGAACTGTCTCCGCAGAACGGCTTCTAACACTGTGAAACTGGCTCTTGCCCGACAACCCTTGGGAACAGTGCTCCCACTGTTTGTGAGGCACTGTACTCCCCTAATCCATGGGTTGTGTTCCCTTGAATAAAGGACATCAGACTCGTTACTAAATTATTTTATTTTTGTCATTTGGCACATTTAAGGAGAGGAGTTGACAACGTCTAACAAAACTACATATGCATTTTACCTTTAACACAGCAATTCTATCAAGTCAAGGAATTAACCTTAAAGATACACCTGCAACATTTGCAAAGATACATATATATATGCACAAAGTTATTCACTGAAGCATTATTTGTAATAGCAAAATATTGGAAAAACCTAAATTACTATACATATCACATTGGTTGAATAAACTATATGTCTACACCATGAAGAACTATGAGTAAATAGCCATAAAAAAGGTGGAAGATCTCTAAGTACTGATATATGCGGAGTGATTTCCAAGACTATCCAGGATTATTGGTAAGGGAAATAAGCAATGCTATATAGGATATCTACATTATATATATAAAGTTATATATATATAACTTTTTGTGTAAGAAAGAAGTGAAAATAGGAATGTATTTTTATATTCTATATATGCTTATTTTTGCAAAGCGAAACACAAGAGCAATACACCAGAAAATAATGAAATGATTGCCTACAAGGAGTGGGCGAGAAGGGGGAGGGAAGCAAATGAAACTTCTCTGATAATCTCTCTTTTTTTTTTTTAACTTGTTAAGCATGATTCTGTTTAAGTTTTTAAAAATAAACTCAATTTTTTAACATACAGAACAGCGCACAATTCATAAGTGTATATTTCAATTAGTTTTGCCTGGTTTTGACTACTCTGTATAAATGGAATCGTGTCTGGCTTCTTCCTCTTATAACTCCATGGGTGAATTCACCCACGGTGTCAGATTGGTTCATTTTCTTTATGGTTTAGTGACACATTGCATGACTATACCACAATTGATTTACTCTTCCTTCTTTAGATGGCCACTTGTGTTATAATCAATTTTTGGCTCTTATGAATAATATTACTTTGAACATTCTTGCATGTCTTTTATGGTATTATCTCTTCATATAATTTTGATTTTGTAAATTGTTAATGTCTTCCAAAAAATCAACCAAATAGAAAAAAAATTGAACAAAAAGGCAAACAAACGGACCCATCTATATATCAAATTGATAATCACACAGAAGGAAAAACTAAATTAATTCAACTAACTCTTTAACGCAGTATTCTGACAGTACATGCTCAATGAAATATATTCTAAGGACCAGAGGAACTGCAAAGAAACATTGAACTTTACTCAGTAGGTTTGTTGGTGGTGGTAGTAGCATCGGTGGGGCAATTTCAAACTATTTTATTGTGTCTTATAGGTCTGAGAAATGCGTAAACATTTGATGCGGTTGGGAACCAGTCTTCATGCTGTGGGACAAGATAGATTCTGAATAGAAGACAAAGAGGAAAAAAATAATAGAAACATTCATATGAACTTTTAAACATACATAAAATTCCTACCTCTCTCCACTAAATGGCCCTAGAAACAATGATCCCAATAGCACATGAGCACACCAAGCTCTCAGATCAAGATGCCATTTCCCATTAAAAGGAACCAAGGATTCGGAAAAATGACTGATTCCGGTCTGGGGCAGTAAGAGTGCAACAAGAGCTTAGAACACCCTGTTGCTCCAGAAAAGAAACAAGTGCCCCCAAAATTGAATGGGGAAATGTCAAGAGGACAGAAAGCCATCTGAAAGCCATTGAAACTTCCCATGGGTCAAGTTTGTGATAATCTGAGCATTACAAGGAATAATGACAGATATTGAATATGACTCTGAATTTAAAAATGCATATGTATGTGAAAATTAAAGAACAGGGAGAAGAGAAAGAAGAGGTCTTCTTTAGATTTCTTTAGGATTCAAACTTATAAATGTAGAAGGCGTGATAATAATTTTAAAAATCGTCATTTTAGGGGCCAGCCTGGTGGCATAGTGGTTAAGTTGGTGCCTTCTGCTTTGACAGCCCAGGGTTCACAGGTTCAGATCCTGGGCATGGATCTACACACTGCTCATCAAACCATGCTATGGCAGCATCCTACATACAAAATAGAGGAAGATTGGCAGAGACGTTAGCTCAGTGACAATCTTCCTCAAGCAAAAAGAGTAAGATTGGTAACAGATGTTAGCTCAGGGCCAATCTTCCTCACCAAAAAAGAAAAAAACCCATCATTTTACAAACACCATTGTAACAATTGATTCAGGCAAGAATTAACAATAGATGCTAAAACCATCATGTGAAAGGTTGTTGGGAAACAGGATGTTGACCCAGTCTCAAAGTGTCACCCCACTTATCACATTTTTAATCACAAAGTAAAAACGGTACATTTTTATTATAAAAATCATCAATCAAGTGATCAGAGCTAACATCACCAACAATGGGACAAATGACATCATGTGCCCTCAGATATGGAAATAATCTTCCTGCCAAAATATTTAACCTAATCTAATCATGAAGAAGAACCATACAAATCCAAGTTGAAGGACAAACCAAATTTCATGAAGGTCAGTGACAGGTTGGGGAATTGTTCAGATTAAAAAAGAAAAAAGAGACAAGGCAAGTTAATATAATGTGAGATCTTTGACTGGATCCTGATTTAAAAAGAAAAAAATAAGCTATAAAGGACATAATTAGGATGAGTTGAGAATTTGGAATATGGAATATGGATGCTAGTATATCATTGTTGAATTTCCTGAGTGTGAGCATTATGTTGTTCTCATAAAGAAAAATGTCCGTGTTCTTCAAGTTACATGCAGAAATATGTGGAGGTAAAACTTCATTATTTGAGAGTAAGTTACTCTCAAATGTTTCAAGAATAAAAAAAAATTAATATTGACATAAATAGAGAGCTAAAACAAATGTTGCAAGGGTATATAGATGTTGATTAACTATTCCAGTGGATATTCTGTGGGCTTGACAGTTTCTCAAAATAAAGTATTAGGAAAAAATGGATGTCTGAGTCCCATCCTCTAAATTTCTGATTTAATTGGTTGGGGGTGGAGCCTAAACATGGTGACTTTTCGAAGCTCCTCAGATGATGCTTAAGTTGAAAACCACTGCCGTAGTTCAAAATTATTATTTTACAATTTTGTGGGGCGGAAAAATCACAACTCCTTGAGCCTAGCAGTTCTTGAGCTCTGACTACATGCCAGACACTTTAAAGGTGCTTAATGTGTATTAATTGGCTACATTAATAGATAGCACAGGGTGTAGGTTGAATAGATGTTTGATTTTAGTCTGCTATTCATTTTTACAAGATATATCCATGAGTGATTTACTTTGCACCAGAAACCCAAACCGTTCCATCCCAGAAATAAGGTCAAACCACTTAAAAGAGCCTCTGCCTAGAATGTGTAAACTACCAGGCCAGAGAGTTAAAATTTGAGAACCTTATGTGAAAAACACTCAAAATTATATGTGATCATGACATATATCAAGGAAAGCGCAAGAGTTTTTCCACACGAAAATATATTAATGTAAGAAAACGGATGATAAAATATGTAAACAGTTATCCCCAACACTGAGAGAGTGACAGAAACATAAATTTCTAAAATCAATAGCTTAGTAAAATATCAAACTATATTTCTGATCTTCACCCAAAATAAAAGAGTTAAGGTGAAAACCTCAAGTTCAGTTATTATTTTATGTTATATTTTCAAAAAAGGTTTAATGGATGATATAATAGCAAAAGGACTTTGTATCTCTCTGGCTAAGTATAAAATTTAGGCTTCATTTGGCCCTGATTTCAGGGTTTTGTGTTACTTGCTATGGGAAAATTAGACATCATCTGGAGCTATAATTACATCTTTTCTTTTGCCTAATCAATGTCTTTGCTCTTTCCATGTTTTTGTGTGTCAAAAATTAAATAAACGGTAATATTTCTACAAAAGGGAAGTTCACACGAAGAATAGAAAATACTCTTCCATAGAGCAGATTCACAATCTTTGAGTCTTTGTTGTCTCAAACAATGTTACTTCTTTATTGTTATTTCAATAATTAAATTTATCATTAAACAGAAGTTTATCCTTTAACAAAATGCAAATAATGGGATCTACCCCTTTACTACATTTTTGCTAAGTGAGTTCTAGCTGCACAGTTAAAATTCAGTATCAAGTTTAGTGCTTACCCTATACTGTTAAGCACAGAAAGAGTCTTTATCTTCCAATATTCCCCCAAAATAAATTTTATTTGGCTATTACTTCAAACATTATCCCCATATGTACATTAGCCAAAGCAATTCAGTTCTACAATTGTTAACTAGAAAAAATAAAATCTCTTCTCCCATTCCTTGCTTCTTCCCTGCCATCTGCCCTTGAAGACCAGAGGGAATGGTGCGTTATTTAAGAGCAAGAATGTCCTTGTTTGGTTTGGTCTATACGGCTAAGGAAGCAGCCATTACAAACATGAATTAGTTATTTACTTATACCTAGTAGATTTAGGAGATACAGTTTGGAAATGGGGGTTAAATGAAAATTGGAGTTAAATGAAAAGAAGTAATACTAGGCAAAATTTTGGATAATGGTGGCCTCAAAAATTATAGGGAAGGGAATTAATTCTCTTCTTCCTTATGGGTTTAGTCTTTCCCGTCCCTGAACATTAATATTTGCCCTGGGAGGGGATGGGGTGTGTGTGCATGTGTGTGTCTGTCTGTGTGTGGTTCAACAGCTACTCACTGAACATTAAGAATAAAGATGCCCATTTGCAGCTCACACCATTTGGGAGACGTTTAGAGACTAAGCTTGGAAAGGCCAGGCCCACTCTAGACCTTTCTACGAGATTGGGAGTGTGAATGCCAAATCTGAACTGTCCTTCTTGAGCCCCCACGGGATTATTCTAACTCACACTTGGAAGAATATAGTTCTGGGAGGGAAGGAAATAGATTCTGGAGTAAAACTAACTCTTATGGATAAGGTATAGAGTTCCTAACAGTAGTTGGAGAGATTGCCAAGGAGAAATTCTTAAAAATCTGGGGATAGAATGAGGTTGGGAACTGGGACACCTTCCAAGAGGCCCACAGGAAAGGTGGAAACTCTCGGCTGCTTTCCCCTTGAACTATGCGAAAGCTGTATCTAACATACTCATTTACAATTTTTCCTTCATTACTTTTAGTTGTCTTCAACCCTTTAATAAATTCAGATACAACTTAATAACTGTTTGTGGTGGTTGCGATGTAGAAATAAGTAAGGAACAGGTCCATAAAGGTGGAGTGGGCCTGCATCACTTTGACATACGTCTTCTGCAGAGGACTTTGGCAAATAGCACCATTTTCCCGAGGGGACCTGAAGTGCGTGAACATCATTCTAAAAAGTCATAGTAAAGTCTTGTATCTATTTTTTCTAAGGTATGCCATTGCCTTCCTTGTCTCCTCTTCCTATATACTATATTAGGTATTGTGAAAAAAATGTTTTTAAAACTGAACGTTTATCCTCAAAAAGGGGAAGGAAAAAAGAACTAGAAAGGAATAGTGTAGAATGTTGAACTTCTGTTCCCAGAACTCACTGAACTTCCTTCTCCCCCCAACCTTCTACAGATGAACGTGGGCTGTCATAAACTCATTGTTGGAACCTTGGAGACTTTTATAATAAAAGTGTAACGCCAAAGAAGCCATGGTTTCAACTCATTCTGAGAAGAATGTGAAATGATTTTCATTTGAGAAATTCTGTTGAAAAAATACATGTTGATGTGAGCACAAATGGGCATTAAACACGTCGCTTGACCATAACCCACAACTAGTAAACAAGAAAGTAAGAATCTGCTCAGTTTTGTCAACTCCAGAACTCCTGCTGGATCCCACTATGCTGAACCACCCCCTAAGTGCATAAAGGCAGCCTGCACACCTGAGAGATCATAATGAACTTATCAGTTCCCTGGGATCTTGTAGAGTGACAAGAAGCCCTGCTGGAACCCTGAGGGCAGGTCGTGACAACATCACTTCTTTTGAAAATGTGGAGCAGAGTTCTGCTTATCAGTTACCAACCATATAAGGATACCAATACTTTCTGTTCTTTGTTCAGAATCAAGAAAGGGACACAGGAGCATCAAATCTGACATGCAGCAAGTTCCTCCTGCCTGCAGCCCTGAGAAACTGTGAGAGTTACGTAGTTAAAAGGTGACTGGCAGGAGGATCCAGTGAGCTCACCACATTGACACATGTATTAGAATGTTGGCTAACAGTAAAATTCTGAATGCAGGATATAGATTTCTTGTCATATATCATGTTTAATAGATGTATTTAATAGTCACTATTGAATATTAAAACTATATTCCCTTGAAGCAATAGAGGCATCAAGAAAGAAAGAAAAATGACATGTTATCTTTTTTGCCGCAGTGAACATTGAAAAAGACTCAGAATAAATACTAACTCAATCATGACAGGTGTGCCAGGGGAAAGCACATGGTAGTTACCAGAAGGACCAGAGCATCAGATGAGAAAGCCAGCAAGCCCAGTTCTGTTCATGGCTGTGACACCAAATAGATAACTTTGGACAACCTTATGTCACTCACTTAGTTTCTTCATCTGTCAAAGGCAGCTAATCATGTGGCCTATAGTTATTATGAGGAGCAAACAAAATAATGGGAATGATCATAGAAAACTATCATAAAAATACAAGTTAGTCTAATGGTTTAATGAGATAATACACCTTATTATAGGCAAATTCTACTCAACCACAACATTATGTTGATTAGCAACTACAGATCAGCTGAGCCATCCATGTAAAATTGGAAAATGCAAATATTAAACTTGAGTATTTAAACAGAAGTGAGAGAAACAGTGAAGCAGCATTTATGAAGAGCAGCTTCATGTGCTGAATCAGCTTTCATCCCAATGACATGGAATACCTGTTGTTTTCACGGATAAAGTATATCAAACTCGTGGAAAAGTACTGATATTTTAAAAGAAATGTTTTCAATTAACATTAAATTCTGCATGGTGCAACGTTTTTAAAGAGGAGCTAGTACAAGGAGCAAATAAATTGATTTTCAAGTCTAAAAGCTTAAAAATTTTAAAAGCCAGATTTGAAACAGTAAAATAGTAGGCTGTAGAATATACATAAGTTTGCACATTTCCAGTTCTAGAAAGGCCTCGCGCTTTCACATGCCTTTCTCATATTTTCTAAAGCCTCCTCTGGTCCCTGGTACTAGCCAGGGTTGGTGGTGCCATCCACACGGTGTTCTCTGAGCCCAAATCATGAACCAGAGGGGCTTCAGTCCTCATTTCTCCTCTTTGGGGTACACGCCGATCCTTTTCCCAGGATGTGAAGTCAACAAAATGCCTGAGGAGCTCTGGGACTCACACTAATGGAGTTGTCCTGTACCCAGAAATGTTCCCCATTCCAGAAGGACAGCCGGATGAGTGGAAAACTCCTGATACTCAGCACAGCATGTCTTTTTTCAGGATCATGTGAGATTGGGCTGCCATAATGGCACCTACAAGCAGCAGATGTTGGTTGACTCTATCACCAGACGTAAGACAAGTTCAAGACTGGGCTACCAATGTTCCATGTGTGTGGGCTTGTGTGTGAGCTTTCACTCATCTCTGTTCTGACCACAGTGCCACCTCTGATCTAGCATCCAAGGGTGTGCTTTACCCTATGTACCTCTGGCTACTGGCCCCTCGCACAGTCACGCATCCATTCTGTAAGCTCCATCCATGCCACATGTCTGGCAGCCTCTGGCTGTGGCTGTATTTATCTATCCAAGGGCTTTGGACCAATATTTGCTTGAGCCTTTGATCATTGTGGTAATGCCATGCTCTTCTGAGATGACTTCCTTGAACAAATTGGACTGTTCTTCTGCTCTCCTCTCTCCCCAAGCCTCTCACCTATTCTCTCAGTGTGGTGGTGTGTGGAAGACAGGCAGCCAACACTGAATGAGATCACATTCTAAGAATACAGTTATTGTGACATAAAGGGTTTAAGAGACGACATGGTTGGAAGACATATTGTTCTATGTGCATGCTATAAAATTCTAAATGGTAAATTTAACATTAGCGGAAACTGAATTGTTGTTCACATTTTCCTGCATAGTCTAACTAAGGCTCACGTTTGTGGCCATCATCACAGAAGCACAGTGATAACATTTGAGATAGTCGGAAACCAACAATCATAGGAGGCACTATGGATGATACAGTTATGAGTAATCATGTAACCAGAATTAAATAAATAGTATTAGAGAACTGTAGAGGCAAGATCTATATTTTTCAATATAAGCAGGTTGCAAAGAGTGACGACCTTGTGAGTAATAACAATGTTAATGCCTTTTTTCTTAGAGAGAGATATGAAATTAGCCAGGAGCGATGCATTTGACAGTACAGAACATGAAGAGATGGTCCTGAACCGGAGCAGGAAGAGACAATGCTTGGATACTATTGGGAAAGGCCTTCTGCTGTGGGCCCTGAGCAATCCTGCACATTGTTGCTCTGTGTGCCAGATTACAAGGTTTATCCATCTTCTGACACTGATCCCAGGTTCTGTAACTAGTCACATAGATACTAAGTAGGTCATGGTGGCTGCAGCAAGACTTGAGGGCGGGAGGTAGGGCTGCTTGCTACAATGTTTTGCAACTTTTTCAAAAATTCTGCACTCTTGGCCCATGGGTCCTCTCCTGTAACGCAACCCACTGCATGTGCAGGTGTCATCTGGACCCATTGCATCACCTCATGTGACCTGGCAAGATGAACAAATGCAAATATGCTGATGATCATGCTGTTTTCTGTGCTGTGAACAAATAAGTCCTTTGTCTCGGACCCAGGAGTCTCTTGTTTTTTGCTAGCATCCTTGAAATAGGAACAAACTAACTTCTTAGATTGCAAGAAGGGTAAACTCTCACAGCCTTCACAGTTCTTGGAGGATACTACAAAGACTTTTCAGGCTGGACAATGCACAAATACATAAAATTCTCTATTCATTGCAGTCATGTGTTGCTTAACAACAGGGATACATTCTAAGAAATGCATCATTAGGTGATTTTGTCATTGTGCAAATATCATAGAGTGTACTTACAAACCTAGATGGTATAGCCTACTACACACCTAACCTATATGGTACTAATCTTGCAGTACCACCATTGTATAAGCAGTCCGTCATTGACCAAAACATTGTTATGCAACACTTGACTGTACTCTAAATTTTCACCAATATATCACTATAAGTCACACAGGCCTGTGAATTTCATAGTACATTTTAAAATCAAATTAGCCACAGAGACAGGGCCTGACAAAAAACATTTGCCCTGGCTGCTGTACACTCTAGGGATGGCCCTAAGTAGACTTCCATTATTTGAATAGCTACTTATGCTTTTAAGCAGAGAATGTACCCAAGTTGGCATTTTGTCTTGTGAAACTAAGAGTTCTAAAATAATATAATATATATATTTATTATAGGTCTCAAAAGATGTGTTGTACAAGTAACCAAGAAAGATAATAATTTTAAAAACAGTGTCTTATTGAATTATCATATTCCAGGCACTGATCAAATGTTTGATATATCTCATTTAATCCTAAAATCCTATCATCCTCAATTTTTTTCAGCCAATTAATAACATGTCTGAAGTTTCATCCTTTGTTTGTATTCTACAATATTCTACTTAAAGCTATGGATAGATTTAAGCCTAGGATAAGGATAGAGTTAAAGAAGAGAGTGGACGTATCCGCAGATATATACAAAGGACATTGGATTAGCTCTCCAATCAGAAAAGAACAACGGAGACCAAGAACCACAAAGACTGTTTTTCAAGGAAACTAGGAGTTGAAACTAGAGATGCGAATGCCTCCTCAGGACTCTGTTTCTTGTCTTCTTTTCTTGGTTCCCTCTTCTCTTTTATTCTGTTTGTCTTCTGGGAACTCACAGTCCACGGCTGAATCACCACCACAGGAAACTCCTGGACTCATCCTCTCATCTTCGCCACTTGAGATGAAAGGGCTCATCCTTCTAACTGAAGTTTAAACTTCTAGGAAAGAGTCTGATTGGCACAACATATATCATGTGCTCACTCCTTGGATTAATCACTGTGGCCATGGTGTGCTTACAGTA
The DNA here is from genome assembly GCF_021613505.1 of Equus quagga. Classification (NCBI taxonomy): domain Eukaryota; kingdom Metazoa; phylum Chordata; class Mammalia; order Perissodactyla; family Equidae; genus Equus; species Equus quagga. The sequence goes on from NC_060273.1 coordinate 121,476,535, forward strand.
GCAACCTATACTAAATGTCGAGTTTTAATCCCAGAAGAAGGGAAAGATGCTCAGCAAACCAAGCAAAGAAATATCCACAACAATAGATTAGACAATTATGAGTCCATCCTTGCTTTAAAATTATAAACGAACCTTATCAATATCATTGGTGTGCTTTTTGCAAGGAAAGAAGATCAATTGCTATTCAACTGTGCAGCTTGAAAGCCATCTAGGGAGCCAGAACCCACATAGCTAAGAGCCTCCTACTGTTTATGAGCATGGCACTGAGAAAAAAAAAAGGATGCTCTCTGTAGTCAAGAAATGTATTCTACACACATTGTAGTTATCAAGGATTATCAACCCTAAAATATTCCTATCACCACAAAGGGATTGCCTGGTAAGGCCAATAAAAGCAGTAGAGTTTATTATTTGTCTTTAATAGAAACACTAGCTAATTAATTCAGTAGCACGTTTGAATTTACATGAGAAAAGCAAACCACTTGTTTAGTATTGCACGTAAATACCACCCATATTCTAATCATGGATTTTGACGTCAAAGGTGCTCAGCTGAATGTGAGCTCTTTACAATGATTAACACTTTCAAAAACCTTTATTCTTACCAACCTAAAAACTTTGGCAACCTCTTTCACTAGAAGGCATTTTAGAAGACTGCTTCTGAAGGTTGAGCATACACCATAGGATTGCATTATTTTTATGACTGATTGCCCCCATTTCGAATATTGGTGCCTTTTTATTAGAGCAACATCAAGATGTGTCTGTTCAAAAATAGTGGCTTTTATATACCAAGTGACTCACTTGGATATAAGAAAGGTACATGTCATCATGAAAAAGTAGGTTAAGGGGATGATTAGAGGAACATTCTATAGTTGTTTGACATACGAGTACCAGCAACTACGTCCGCCTCTCCTGAAAAAAAAAAAAACAATTGTCCTGGGATAGATATTGATGCCCTGAAAAGAAAGACCAAGATACCTTGGCAACCACTATCAGCATTTATGCCTTCTAGTGGGCATGGATTCCAGCCTTGAAAATCTAGTTCAGTTAGGTTCTTGGCACTTCCAGGGTGAGAACTATTATAAGACCAAAGATTCTAAATGACTAACCAGTGAGTCCGAGGATCCACTAATTTAAAAAGAATAACTGCGGAGCATCGTCACCCACAGGCAAACAGTCCGTTCTCTGTTGACTTAAACACAAATGTTAGAGTTGAAAATTTAGATCAAAAACACGTACAATGTAAAGCAGCTGTTACTAAGGAAGCTTTCAAATGTTCCCTTTGAATGGAATAAATTGGCAGGACACAGTGTCGGAGTTAGAATATATTTAACACTCGGTTAATCGGATGCCACCCTCTGCACTCCAAGCCTCCGAAGGATAAGCAAACACTTGGGAGTTGTTTGACAGAAATAAACATCCCTGTCCTAAATAAGACAAAGCCATTTTACGTTATACATTTAGTCAATAAACATCAATTAGTGCCTCCTGTATTAGTTGCTAGGGATATGAGGCCAAGCCCGGAAGTGTGAAAAAACCCTGGTGACTTTAGAAGCCTGCAAGCAATTCTGTTGGCTGAGTTTTGGTGTGTGTTGGGGGCGGGGTGGGAGGGTGGGATGTGGTGATGACATTAGCAAGACAACGGTCAGATTTTGAAGGGGATTGTTGCCCTTGTTAAGGAGGTTGATTTTACCCTAAAGTTGATGAGGAGCCAACGAACGATTTTAACTGGAGGAATGGTGTGATTAAATGTATAATTTAGAAAGATATCCATAGTGGTGTTAACGAAGCGTTGGTTTGCAACCTTGCTTTCAGGATAGAATCACCTGTGGAACCTTTAAACATGCCAATGTCCAGACTCCACCCTGCAAAGATTCCTGTTCAATTAGCCCTGTAGGGCCCCAGGCATAAGGGTGTATCAAAACCGCCTGGGCGATTCTAACGTGCAGCCAGAAGCGCTGCTACAGAAGACTGGAGTGGCTCGAGACTGCACTACGCTAAGTGAGAGATAATAGGAACTAAACTAATAATACCAGAGAAAACTGCACGCAGGAACAAGAAATTTGGTTGGCTGGATTTATGAGGAGTTATTTCAAAACGGTGAGTATAGTAAAACTGGTGTCTCCAGCATCTAGCCACATGGCTCCACCATGTGGATAAACTGTGATGCATCAAGTCAGCTGATAGCTTTTTTCCCTCTGATCGTGCTTGCTGTTAAGATAAGCATATTAGAAATAAATTAAAAAGCTGAACATAGTGTGTTGTTTAGAAGAAAAATATGTACTTATACCTGAAAAGATTTAGAACTCAAATACTTTATTCAAATCTGCTATCACGCTTTACATATGAAATTTCTTTATAATTTTTCCTTGGGCATACATTTATGGAAAAAGTATTTATTCGCATTTATTAAGTCTAAAATCTATTAAATAGTGAAATTATCACATTTGGTTTTGGGTAAAAGATATAAAGAGTGTTGCTTCGAGGACATGAAATACCAAACATTTATAATTGCTTTTTATCTCCATAGGATTCCTTGAAAGTAACTTCATAATCATACCACTTGTATTCTTGGGATATACTGAAATAATTCAGGTAGAAATTTTAAATTGATTAGAAGAAGAGCAAAATAAATTGATTAATTTTTTATGACTGCAGAAGTTTCTCATCCTATTTAACTACTCACATAATTCTCTTTAAAAGCTTGGAATGTGTGATTCTTAATGGCAAAATAACGCAGCTTCATAGTCTGTAAACTTTCATACATGATTGGCTATTGTAATTTATCAATATCTCTTCAAGCAAATTCTGAAAATGAGATTATTAAACTAGTGAAATTAACATTGCATTTCTAATTCTCCAGCCTCCAGACAATTTGCTCAATAAGCACTTTTTAGTTCATAATTAAGTTGTACTTTTCATCCAAAGGTTTGAACCAAGTTTAAATTTCAAGTCTATAATATGATTTAACCTATCATCCCAAAGAATCACATTTTACTTCAAAACTGTTTTTGTTCTGAAAGAAACGTAATTCTCACCACTGAAATGTATCGAACTCTATTAAAGAAAAAAATTAATTAGGTCTAAAAATGTGAATGGATAATATTGCCTCATTTGCTATAATGACGTCTTGTTGACAAAAAATGTCTTTAGATGTGGGACAGTAATTAACTTAATGGATATTTTTAGAGTGTCTGCCAGATCTAAGGTACTATGTGAGCATCATAGCTGATAGATGTCCAAAAACAGGACGGCTACTTTGAGAGAGTTTAAATCTTTGCGAGGAGTTAAGGCAGTCATATATTAAAAAGTTAAATAACAAGGCAACACAGGTTACATTTAAAGGCCAAAAGAGTGAAGCAAAGTGAGAGCAATGAGGAGGAAGCGATCACAGTGAGCTGGAAGAGTTAAAAGAAGTAAGAGGATTTAAGCTGGATGCGCCTAAAAGAAATTTGTTTAGGCAGAGCGAGTTTGGAGTATTGCAGTCAGGGACGGTGACGAGAGCAAAAACTGAGCAATAGAACTCAGTTTGTAGACCAGCAGCATTGGCCTCACCCAGGAGCATGTTAGAAATGGAGGATCTTGGTTTTGACCTACTGAATCCAATTCTGCATTTTAACAAGAACCCTAGGCAATTTGCACTTAACATTAAAATTTTTAAAGCACTCAGAGTATCAGTCCACAAACTTTCTTCTGTAAAGGGTCAGATAATAACTGTTTTTAGCTTTGTAGGCCATATTGTCTCTGTCTCAACTACTCACCTCTGCTGTTTAGCAGGAAAGCAGTCATAGATGAAAATATGTAATGAACAAGCATGGCTAGGTTCCAATAAAACTTTATTATTGTGATGGTTAATTTTATGAACTCGACTAGGACAAGGGGTGCCCAGGTATTGGGTTGAACATTGTTCTGGGTGTGTCTGTGAGAATGTTTCCGGATGAGATAACATTTGAATTGGTAGACAGAGTGAAGCAGATGGTCCTCCCCAGTGTGGGTGGGCTTCATCCAATCTGTTCAGGCCTGGACAGAACACAAGGAGGGGTACAGGTGAATTTGCTCTCTCTGCCTGACTCTCTCTACCTGACTCTGCCTGTCCGTTTCCAAGCTGGGGTGTTGATCTTCTCGTGCACTGGGACTGGAACTTAGACCATTGGTTCTCCTGGGTCTCCAGTTTGCAGATAGCTCATTATGGGACTTCTCAGTCTCCATAACTGTATGAGCCAATTCCTTACAATAAGTTATAAGATTCATATATATATATGTAAATGTCTCCTATTGCTTCTGTTTCTCTGGAGAACCCTGACTAATATGGTTATGGACATCAAAATTTGAATTTCCTGGGGCTGGGCCCGTGGCCGAGTGGTTAAGTTCGTGCATTCCGCTGCAGGCGGCCCAGTGATTCGTTGGTTCGAATCCTGGGCGCGGACATGGCACTGCTCATCAAACCACGCTGAGGCAGCATCCCACATGCCACAACTGGAAGGATCCACAATGAAGAATATACAACTATGTACCGGGGGCTTTGGGGAGAAAAAGGAAAAAATAAAATCTTTAAAAAAAAAATTTGAATTTCCTATAATTTTCATGTGTCATAAAATACTATTCTTCTTTTGACTTTTTTCCACCATTTAAAAATTTAAAAACCATTCTTAGCTCACAGGCCGTACAAAAACAGACATTGACTAGATTTGGTCTGTAAGGTATAGTTCGCCAGTTCCTGTCTTTGAGCAGTCAAAAGAGATCCTGAAAACAAGTTAGCCCTTCAATTATTTTTATTATCTAAATTCTAGAGTCTACAAAAGTAGAAGAGTAATAACTAAAGAGGCTGGTAATTTTTATTCCTCTGTAACTAAATGATATTTCAATCCCATTGCAGGAGAATGAATTTTTTCTTCACCTTTTTTAGCCAGTGGGAATTTGTTTATTAAGTTTTTTTCAAATGGATATTAAATTTCACCATGTTGCATGTGTATAATGTAAGACCAACAAATGATTAAGCATCTTCGATTATTTTTTCTCACAAAGGTAACCTGGAATAAAAGTATGGTTTCCTTCGATCAACCTAACAGAAAATATAAAGGCTCTCCATAATAAGGGCACTGTCATTCTCTCCACCACCTGGGCTTGAAAAGTCAACTCCATTGACAGACATGGAATAGTGGGTCTCAAAGTGTGATCCAAGTTCCCAGCATCACCTGGGAACTAGTTAGAAATGCTAATTCTTGGGCCTCCCCAAGACTGGGGCTGGGGCCCAGGAATCTGTGTTTTAACAAGCTCTGCAAGTGGGTATGTTGAACCTTAAAGTTTGAAAACCACTGACCTTGAGAGAATTCTTGTTAAGAACCCAGATTCCTGGGGCTGCACTCTAGAGCTACTGTATGGGAATCTCTGGTTTGCATTTTAACAAGCTCCCAGATGACTGTTATGCTCATTCCTATTTGAAAGTCACTACTTTAGAGTTGCTGCTTCTCTTTCATCCCACCACCCCATACAACCTATAGGACTTTGCCAAGTCCTATAAATTTTATATTTGCAAAAAGTTCCAAACCTAATGCTAATCATCAGAAAAACCGAAGATTTTTGAAAACACGGATTCCCAGGCCCTGCTCCAGAATTACACAAACCTATTATATGAATATATTACATCTCATATGGCATATATGATATATGGTATATATGATATGCTATCTATCTCTCTATCTGGGAGGAGGATGAGGAATTCACCTTCATAATCCTGATTCTGATGTAGCAACTCCAAGAGTAGACATTTGGGTCTCATGGTTAGAATTGACCCCTTTGTTCCATTTTAATTTACTTTAATGTGGACATTATAAAGTCCTCATTATCAAAACAATCACAAATAATTTCCAGATTAAAGTAATGCAATTCTGATCATTTTACTCTCTCACTCAAAATTTTTGACTATTACATACAAATCATTCAGCTTGACATTCAAGACCCTCTGCTACTCTTCTTACTAATTCATATCTCAGTTAATTCACCTTATTCTCCAAGCAACCAAGCTATGCTCTTTTCTGGTCCCATCCATCTGGAATGCCCTCTCCCTCAATATGAATAACAAGTTCATATTCCCACAAACATATCCTCCAATTAGTCTATTCTGTGTGTCAATTAAGCAATAACTAACATTTATTGAACAATTTGTAGGAGCCAGTCACTCTGCCATATCTTCACATCCATTAACTAATTTAATCCTCACAACCACCTTATGAAGTAATGCAACTATTTTCCTCACTGTTCAAAGGGTGAAACTCAGAATAAAACAGATTGAAATGACTTTTCCAAGAACACACAGTAGCAAGTGGTAAAGTTGCGATTCTGATTTCAGATCCTGAGCTCTGAAATGCTAGGTCTCCTGAGTTACAGATGAAATCTTTCCACACTGTTAAATTGCTATAAAACTGTGTTGGAAACGATCATGTGGTACTTTATATAATAGAAGTATTCACTCTTGATTAATTGGCATTAAAAAAGGATAAGGTGATAACAGATCACTCTCAATCACGATTGTAACAGAACCAAGGCCAACCCTGTTTTTTGGATTAACAGTGATTTAAAAAAAGTATGCATAGGTGTTTCCTTCATGTTGACCACCTATCCCTGGCTGGCAGAAGAGACAGCCTGTGACTGAACTAAGGCTAGTTGAAGCTGAATGAACTAGACTCTGGGTCTTTCATTGGTTTCAAACCACATAAGGGTCTTATCTACATTAGTACCAGGCATCAGCACTCAGGGGCAAGAAATTGTATTACTCAGTCCCCTACCGGGACCTACCCAAAGCTACTGTCATTGAGAGGTGACGGGATTTGTGCATGTCAGAATCATTCTCCTACACTCTAAGGACCCTGAGGTAGGAACTGTGAAATAGCCATTTTTATGTCCCATCACCATCATCACCACTACCTATCAGTTAGTACCAGGCCTTGAGTACAGTGGTGACTTAGTAAGATATACTGAACTGGACACGGATTTATAGAGTTTTCTCCTCAATATGTTGTCAAGCCTCTTTACACCTTCATTTTAAATAGTCCTAAAACAAACAAACAAAAAAGTGTTTCAATTTTTGAGGCTTACATTTAGATCAAGGATTTTTTTAAGTGCTGTCTCTTCTTTTTCTTTCTTTTCCTTTAGTAGTACTCTCTTTTGGAGAAACTAGGTATTTGCTGCAGGTAACTCCTCTTCTTCTCTTAGTCATAACTTGACAACAGCAAAGGATTTTAGAGCCAATGCTAATTGTATATATCAAATAGAGTTGCAAAGGGCTTAACTGTTTTTGGATATCACTGCAAAGCTATATTTTGAATGTCAGAAACTCATGTCAGTAACTGAAGGGGTAGAGTTTCATGTCAGATTTTAAAGTAAGAAAGACATTTACGTGTTTTTGTGAGCATAGATGTAATTTATTTTCCCCCCTCCCTTTTCTACTTTGTGGTCCTGAAATCAGAAACTATGTGGATATGAGTATACTGACATGTTTGGGAAATAAGAACTATAAATTAATCAGGGAGTTTAACAAATTATTGCAAAATTATTCCAAGTTCCATACATTTATTGGTCACTCCCTCACCATTCTCACTCCCCTTTTCTTCCTTTACTGCTAAGATCAGGCAGTCTGATCTTCTTTATTTTTCCCAAAATGTTAAGATCACTAGAGCAGAGCCTGAAGAAGAGGGAAGATTGTCCTAAAACGAGAGAGAGAATTCCTAATGCTCTCATGGGACACTGGCATCGCACGTGAAAGTCCAAAGCCCTTGGGAGGTGACCAACAGATGACATCTGCTCTGCATCACCTGATCTCTGATTGGCAAACCCATCTCTGATTGATTTAGAGGTAAGGCCAGCAGTCAAAATTAGAGTTTGTCTACAAATAACACACTGTAACACAATTTAACAACTGCAGCACAATGAAAGAGATTGTGTTTACTTTAAAAAATTACTTGTCATCTTTCCTGTTAACATTCACTTCTGGGTAGTGCCTAATGAAATAGTAATATCTTTGTTTTAAGTTTTGGATTTTTCTATTACTCTTCTAATAAGATTCTGTTTGTTTTGGTTTTTGTTTGTTTGAAACATCTCCATCTCGTAGCAGGGAAATTGTGACTTAAAAGTAATGAGAGTGCGGTGGAAGTGGAGGGGAATTGGCCAGGTATTGATCATTGTTGAAATACATTTTTCTCTATTCTTTATGTTTGAACTTTTCCATAAAAAAATAAGAGTTGAGAGAAACAGTTGCTACTTTTTATTTGGAACTAGCAATGGAAATAAGTAAAGGCACCAAGTTCTAAGTCCACAGTCTGCCTTCCACTGTAGAAACAGCCCAGGAAATAAACTTGTGCTTAACATGCTGAACAGGGCAATGTCACTCAGGCAGATGGACTAACGCAGCATCCAACCTGCTCACCTTAATAAGAAGAAATCATATATGAGGGCATCAGCAACAGCTTTATTCCGCAGGTAGCTAATTTACGTACAATTCTTTCTACATCCCAAAAATATGGTCAGTGTTAATTTTCATAGACTAAGATTTGTTAAAGGTTTAAAAAAATAGTTATGCCAGCAACACCAGATTTTTCATATTTGTCTTCCTAAATGAACTATGACACTTAGCAATTTTACTTTTATCCCTGTGGAAATCATATTCTGCCATCTCTCCCAAATGCCCATTTTTATTTCCCTTTACATAAAACTAAAGAAATTGTCAAATGTCTTTCAGAACAACAAAATAAAAAGAATTGACATGATATATATAACTGTCATGGGTCTAAGATTTTACACATACACTCATTTATCTGAATCACTCTTTTCTTGCCTACCTTTTGTACCTTTCTGTTTTTCCTTTTAAATTATTCTCCCCCCTTATACAATCTTTTAGGGTACCCACAATCCATGAGGGTCTTAACTTGCCATATCCTTCGTTAACATAATCACATTTTCTTCTCTTTTTCTTTCCTTAGCCAATTTACTAGTCCAAATTACCACCGTATGTTCAAGGAGTGTCTGGATCTCCAAAATTATAAACTACAAATGGTACAAGTTTGAGGAATTCAAATAGCTGTGGCAAGCTCTACCCTCAACTGCACCCACCAAATGAAACAAAAAAGAAAAAGCTCTCCCTTAAGCTGCTAAAAACATTTTCATAGAAAACAGTTAGAGATATCCTGCCATCTCTTTTTTCCTGTGTGACCTTTTGAAGACCTAAACTCTGCTTACTATCATCTTTACCTGCCTTTTATTTGTTTGTTTTTAGAAAAACTACTTGCTGTAGGAAATCCATCTTTCTAACTGGATGTATGATACACAGAGAATAAGGTATGTCTAAATCGGACAAATATCAAAACTGGTAAAAGCTTTTGGAATCAATGTAAATTTTGTGTCTCAAATGCAACTTTGAAAGTACTTGTAGTGAAAACAATTGTAAATCTCTTAAGTATTAATGATAGCTTATTGTAAGTTTCCCTTGGCGCAATACTGAAGATGGGAATCTCAAGAAAATCCTAAAACTACCATAGGTTGTGGCTTCAGAGACGGAAATAGGAGGAGAGGACTGGCTAGTGATCAACAGGAGGGGAGAAAAAGGCACAGAGAAAAGAACAGACAGGGTCACATTAGCGGCAGAATAGTAAAGGACAATACGCGTGCACTGCTTCTAGTTTTCCAACCACGTTCCCTTCTCTCTGAGGCCGAGATTTTTAGTAGCGCTTCACGCACGCTCTTTCTCAAAAGAGCCAGGGATGCTTCTGCTTTAGGACCTCGGCTGTTTCATCGGCCGCAAAATCACCTCCACCTGGCTAACAGGCCTACTCCATCAATTCTTTCAAGTCTTGGCTCAAATGTCACTTTCTCAGTGAGGCCTACTCTGAACACCCTTTTTAAAAGATGACACCCTAAGTACCTTGCCCACTTCCGATTGCCTGTGTGAATTGTTTACACTCGCCCAAACACACCCTCAATTGACGTCCCTTTCGGACGCCCCCGACTGTCGCTTCCCCTTTAAATCTTCTCGGGAAGAGGCGGAGCTAGGGCTGAGGCTCGCAGAATGGAGGAGCGTTCCGTAGGCTCCGCTCTCTTGCGTCGCGGGCGACGGCCCGCCGAACGCGCGAGAGGTTCTCCTCCTAGTCCGCTCCGGAAACGCGACTGCGGACGGAATTCCCACGTGATGGTGACGTCAGCGCGCCCGCGCTGGCAGGCCTGCCGCCTTGGGCTTCCGCGGGTCCCCGGGGTCGGCTTGGACGCTTTACGGCCGGGTGTGGTGGTGGTTTTCTCCAGACGCCCGGGGCCTGGTCTCGGCCTGCACCATGTACCACAACAGCAGCCAGAAGCGGCACTGGACTTTTGCCAATGAGGAGCAGCTGGCACGGCTGCGAGCCGACGCCAACCGCAAGTTCAAATGCAAAGCGGTGGCGAACGGGAAGGTGAGGACTCCGGCGGCCGCCCCTGCCCCGGCCTCCGCGCTCTGGAGCAGCCGCGGCCCGCCCCGTCCCCCTCCTGGGGCCCCCGGTGGTGGGGCCCCCCGCACTCCTCCTCCCCTGCTCCCTCTGCCTCCGCGGCGCCGAGCGCGTGTATCTGTTTAATAACAGGCGGGCAGCTTGCCGTCTGCTGTGGGTACAGAGACGGACACCGCCACCCCCGTAGTCGAGGGGCAGACAGACAACCAGTAACCTGGCGAAGAGGAAACTTGTAGGATGCTAACGTGGTGCGGGCCGAGCGCCGCTCACTTGTCAAGAGGGAATGTCGGGAAAGGCTTTTCCTGGTAGCTGGTGCGAAGAAGGGGGGAAGGACAGTCCAGGCGGACGGAGCCCCCGGTCCGAAGTGGGAGGTCAGAAGTTTCAGGGCGGTCCGTAGAAGGCTCACGATCGGGTGTGGCGGAAGCTGAGTACCTGTGCCTGAAGGGCTGGAGAAGGTAGGCAGGGAACTTGTCAGCGGAAGTAAGGAGTTGGAAGTTACCATGAAGGGTTGGGAAATCTTTGGAAGATTTTTAATGGGAAATTCACCTTTTCAGATTCGGTTGTAGAAAGAGGGTTCGGCAACGTGGTGGTGAATGGATTGGATGGGGCAGGGTGGAGGCAGGGGGACAGGGGACCAGTGGCACAAACCAGTTGACTAAAAATGGTTTGGAATACAGCCTGCCAGCCAGGTCTTCCTGTTACAGCTCCCACCTCTGCAGTTGAATCTTGGAGCTCAAGCTTCCCTCCGGCAAGTAGTCTTCGTCTTAGACCTATTGGTCAGGAGGTACTTTGACCTTTAAGTCACGTCTGTTTCATGGCACTTTATTTTTGTGCTGCATAAAACAGTACATGTTGTGCTGTGTGCCAGGCACTGTTGTAAGCATTTAGCAAGTGTTAGCTCATTTAATCCTCACAACTCTGCCGTGAGGAGGATACTGTTATTATTGTGCTTTACAGCTGAGGAAACTGAGGTACAGACAGGTAGAATAACTTCTTAAGGCAACATTGCTAGTAAGTGGCACAGCCAGCATTTGAACTGTAGCTCCAGTCTCTACCTGCAGGTTTTACATGATCTGCTCCCTGTGTCTCTCTTATCTTCATGTGTTCTTCGTGTAAGGGTACGGGGCTTGTTGGATTAGGAGCCCACTCTCCTCCACTTTGACCTCATCTTAACTAATTATATCTACAGAGACCCTATTCCAAAAAGGTCACATTCTGAGGTACTGGGGATTAGGACTTCAACATACCCTTTTTTGGTAGTCGTAGTTAAACCAGTAACAGCACCTAATGGATATTTATTGTAAAATTGTAATATTTATTAACCATCTAGTGTATTCTGTAAACAGTTTACAAAGATGGATAAGAGGTAATGTTTTAGGTGTCAAAATGATCTTTGAGACATTTGTTGATTTTTGCTTCAACCTGTGTGACTTAATGAGTGACTGAGAAAGGGCTATTGAAAGCTTTCCAACCATTGACGATGTGTATCTTCTTTGTGGTTTATAATTGATGACATCAAACCTGTAAGCATGTGCACAAACTCCATCATGATTGCTTATATCATAATGAAGCAAATGTCCAGCTGACTTTCTGAGAAGTTGTGAAATGATGGTACAGTTTTGGTTTATTAAATATTTTCCTAAAGCTATTTTGTGTAATAATTAGCAATTCTGTGAAGAGAAAATGAGGTGTAGTATATTTCCCTTTAGTTGGAGACATAAACTAAATTTAATCTGGACAGAGAAAAATATGTTGATTATTTAACTCACTGATCTTTTGTTGTAACTTTTGATATAAAGGTTCTTCCAAATGATCCAGTCTTTCTTGAACCTCATGAAGAAATGACACTCTGCAAATATTATGAGAAAAGATTATTGGAATTCTGTTCCGTGTTTAAGCCAGCAATGCCAAGGTCTGTTGTGGTAAGTTATGGATATCTTTTAGCTGACTTCTGAAATCTTACCTCTTCTGAATTTGTAAATCATTTTCTCCATCCATTTTACTCAAAAATGCATGTTAGTTAAATAAATATTTATGTATTTAAGTTTTTGTCACATATATTTTTCAATAAATGCCTTAAATTATGAATTCCTATACCATATCTTATGAAGTGTTTGAAGTCTCATTTCATAGTCAAAAGAATTTTGAGGTCTGCTAGACAGGTCATTACATCCTCATTTTATAGAGAAAGAAAAAATTAAATTAAATTACTTTCTCTCCAGGTTTTCAACTAGTGAGCAGTAGAACTGGGACCAGAACATAAACTGGTGCTTTTCAACTCTTAGCACACACATTCGTCATTTGAACTCATGCCCCAGCTGAAGCTCATGCCATAAGAAATTTTTAAACTTTGATTAGTAGAGGCTGATGATTTATCTTTAGGTAAAAAATTGTCTAGTGGTAGTTTCACATGTGGTTCTGAGGACTCTATTGGTGTGTTTGTGTCTGTGTGTTTACTGTGGTGGGGCAGCGGTGAGAAACAGGTAGTTAGAACTTTTTGGCTATATGGCTTCACATACACTGTATTGTTCCTATTGTGTGTGTTCTTGTTTATGGAAGATAAGATGAGATTAAAAAGCTGAAATAAAAGAGTATAAAATATTTTTTCCTTAGTATCTCACAGGATTGATGTGAAGATCAAATATGAAAGTCTGTCTTAAGTTTTAAAGTTATACAGAGTGAGTAACTTACAACCCAATAGAGAATAACCCTCTAGGAAATCTCCATTTTTATAGTTGAAAAAATTGAAGTTTATTGAAAATATTAAATCCAAAACTATTATTCATAGTGTTTTCTTAGTTTACTCGACCTTCATCTGAGAGATCAAAGATTCATAAAGAATTTTAGATACACTTGATAAGTTTCTATCTCCAGATTTAGTTCTATTCTTTTCTGATAAAAGAACTATAACATGAGGTAGTAGGTTTCAGTGATCTTTTCAGGTGAAGAAATTGAATCCTTGAATGAACTTCTTTGTGGGATTTGTCGTTATACAACATGTTTATTTATAATTGATGAAGAGTTTTGGTTTTTGCTTCACATAAAATGTCAAACTAAACTTTTGAAATATTTAAAAGGAAATACTCTTTTTTTTTCTGTCATAAAATAGATGTTCACTTCATTAGTTCTAGTCAGACGACATAGTGCTTAAAGGTAGTCAAGTCTTAGTGGAATCAGTCCTGTCCCTGATTATGTGTGTGACCTTGAACAAGTCACTTAGCCTCGCTGACACTCAGTTTCCTCCTCTGTACAGTGGACATAGCAGTACTTCACCAGGCTGCTGTAAGGATTACACTAAGATGATAGTTCTGTGCTTGGCACAGACTCTGGTACATGGGACATGGTCAGTAAATGGTAGGTGGTGTTCTGCTGTTTGGTGTGGAGCAGTATATTACAAATCTGGAGTGGATTTTGAAAGAAGTCTTATTGCCCCAACTGTGTTATTCTGTCAGTATTTTGATCAGATTGATTGGTTAAGTTGTGAACGTTTGTATTTTTTTCTCTTTTAACTTTTATAATGTGGGCTACTTTTGTTACCCTGAATTCTAAAGTAAACACACACACACACACACTTTTAACTAAGTCAGTGAACATAGAAAGGATAACCCAGGGTGGGTGGGGAAAGACAACAAAGGGTGTTTTGGCTGTGGTGTTTCTGTAGTAATTTATCACAATTTATTTTGTTTAAGGAAAAATTAACAAGTTTTGGTATTTTGTAAGTTCTGGTAACTTTTTCAGTGAAACTTTTGCATAAGTATGTTTTTTTCCCTTCAAAATTTACCGTGTAATTTATGTGTGAAAAATTCTGATAATATGTGTATTTTTAACTTTAGGGAACAGCTTGTATGTATTTCAAGCGTTTTTACCTTAATAACTCAGTAATGGAGTATCACCCCCGGATAATAATGTGAGTATAAGCCTGTCTAATTTATTGATTTTCATTTAAGAAGACCTGCATACTATTTGTGTGCACGTGTGTGTGTAAAAATGACTTACTAATAAAGGGTCATTTAGATGTGCGTTGTGTTCTGAACTTAAAATCCCTCTTTGTACTCCTTGTATATTCATAATACTTCCCTCCCTATAATAGTCATGGCATCTGAACTTCAACTTGTCCAAAGTCAAATTCTGTTTTTCTCAAACTAGCTTCCCTAATGTCTCTTTTCTGTCAGTGGCACGTTTCCTCTCCCAGTTGTTCTGAGAAGCATTTGTGGTACCTCCTCTCTCTCCCTCTACGTCCAGTCACTTTACAAGTCCTGTAGCTCCATATTCATTTCTGTTGAACAAAGGTCTCTTGTGTTTCTGCTCTCTGCTGAGCACTGTGCTTATCATTAAAGATAAAGATGAAATTAGGGAGAGACTCATCAAAGAGCTTGCTGCTAATCACATTGTCCCTATTTAGTTTCTCTTTTTCATTCCCATTTCTACCAATCTAGGTCAGGCCCTCGTTACTTCCAGTCTTGATTTTTGTGGTGATTTTATTACTAGTTTCTCACTGTGAAATGTATGTGGTAGCCATGAGAGTTTCATAGGTCTGTTTCTGAGGTAATAATTCTCTATTCAAATGCCCTTGGAGACTTCCACTGGTGGCCTTCCACAAAGTGTTCCTTTAACCTAGCTTTCTTCCCGTGCTCGTAAGCTACATATGCATGTGCTGTTGTATTTTTCCTCTTCCATCTACATTTCATGATACAAAGTACTCTTATTCCTCAGTTATTTTGTTTTTCCATATATTTAGGTTGAACTATATGAAACTGCCATTAAGTCAATAGTGGTTGAATGTTGTAGCAATATTATATGGTTCAACCTAATTTTATAGTCTCCTAATGGATAAAAAGTCTGAACAGGAAACTCTTTTTTTAAAAAATAATTTGCCTGTGATGTTTAGCTTAATCACTTGTGAATATTAGGCAATTTTAGAAAGTACTTTTAGTAATAAAATATTTAGCTATTTCTCAAAGTAAATGCATATCCCTCTCCCCTCCCCTTATTTTCTCCTCTAGGCTTACTTGTGCATTTTTAGCCTGCAAAGTAGATGAATTCAATGTCTCTAGTCCACAGTTTGTTGGAAATCTGAGGGAGAGTCCTCTTGGACAGGAGAAGGCACTTGAACAGATTCTGGAATACGAACTACTTCTTATACAGCAGCTTAATTTCCACCTTATTGTCCACAATCCTTATAGGCCGTTTGAGGGCTTCCTCATTGATATAAAGGTAATCTTGTTGGTATAAAGTAAACTAGTAGAGTATACTCATTTGCTATTGTTCTTTAACCAAAAGAGTCAAGAATTTTATTCTAACCTGTCATCATCCTAATTGTTAGAACATGGGCTAAATTAAAATATTGTTTGGCTTGAACCTCGAGCGCAGTGGTTCTCCAGCTTCAGTGTGCGTCAGTCACCCGGAGGGCCTGTTAGCTCGGACTGTTGGGCTGCAGAGCTTCTGATCTAGCACATCTGTAAATACCGGTCCAGGGACTATAATGAGAGTCATTGTGAGTTTACAGCAATGCTTTTAAAGACTTAAGAGAACTCTTCTCACTTTGAAGTATACTATCATGGATCTGATTTTAAAAACCATAAAAAATTCTTAATTTTAAATAGAAGATTGCTAAGTGACTTGGTTTTTTATGCATTGTGAACTTGAATCAATATGTAGGCATCAAAAATATAAGTAAATAAACATTAACAAAAGTGACTTAAGTTGTTTTGGTCCTGAAAGAGGATTTGGATAGTATGAGTAAAATCAAACAGAAGTCAGAAACTGGTTGATTTATCTCAATTGAGCAGCAAAATTTGGGTACCTTCTATATGCCAAATGTTGTGCTTGAAGATTTAGCCAGGAACAGCCTCAACTTTCATAGGCCTTACAATCTGATGGGAAAGACAATCATATATTCAGGGCATTAAGTATTACAGAGGAGGAAACAGAGGGTACGTTAGAAGGAGATAGCAGGTTGAGAGGAAGAGAAGACAGTTCTAGGAAGGTGTCATTTAGAGTGAAATTCAGAGCAAGAGTAGGAATTAGTTAGTGGAAGAGCATCTGAGTCAGAGAGACTTCTTTGGCCAAAGGCTCAGATTCAAGATACCGTGGTGCACTAAAGAACCTAAACAGAGCTTAGAGATAGAGGGGGGAGCCTGCCACGGAGTGCTGCCTGAGTGGAAGTCAAAGTCTAGACTGTGGAGGTGATATTAAGGCCTTTGAATAGAGCAATGGGAAGCCAGTGAAGGGTTTATGTCTGGAAAGTGGCATAATTAGGTTTGTAGCTTAAAAAAATCATGTTGGTGAGCCCATGCATCAGTCTGCATCAGATGTTTATTGCACATCTGTATGTGTGAGGCATAAGGTGGAGAATGGATGAGAATGAATGAAGGGATACCAGTTAAGATGCTGTTAAAGTAGTCTAGGCAAAAGATGGTGGCTGGTTTGACTCATGTAGTGGCAGTGGGTACAGAGGGTTTCCTGGACTTCAGAGATAGTAGGCAGAATCAGTAGAGCTTGAGCATTGATTGCATATAGAGAATGAAGACAGGAGAAACCCTCAGGTTTCTAGCTTGAACACATAGGTCGATGGTACACTTACTGATACAGGAAACGCTGGCACAGGAGAGATTTGTTTGTGGTGGAGGAGTGGGGAGTTGATGAATTTGTTTTGAGACATCATGAATTTCCCTTGCCTGCAAGACATCCAGGGTGGGTAGTCATCTGTGGGTGGAAGTCTGAGAACATGGCTAGGGTGGAGGGAGAGATTTGGGTGCCATTGCCTCAGGAAAATTTAAAGGACCATTTGGCCATGAGGTCAATTAAAAGAGTAGTTAGAGAGATACAGAAAGCTAGTAAGGAGATTGAAGAATCTCTAGAGAGGTAGGACTTTTTGGAGAAGTAAAAGAAAGTAGAATACTTTTAGAAAATGAGCACAGGCAACTCTCTAATCCTGCTCAGAATTCAGGCATAGTAGAAGGAGATGGGTAATGTTTGCTGGATTTGGTGCCAGAAAGGTCATTTGTGATTTTGGTGAAATTAGTCTCCTTGGAATGTGGAGGAAGAAAGCAGATTGGAGTCGGTTGAGGAACAATAAATAGAAGGATGAGAAAACGAATATATATAACTTGGATTCAGCAGCTTGTCTTTGAAGTGAAAAAAGATAGGATGATTGAGAAGATAGAGGAACTGCTGGAAATGAAGGGATGGTTTTTTGTTTTTGGCAGAAACTAATGCAGGGAGCTGGCAGTGGGAGAAAGCTTAAAGGAAAAAATGGAAAATAGGTAGCTCAGGTTTCTCTTTGGAGTGAAGTAGAAGGGGCAGGTGTGAGATTTGAAGCAAGATAGAAGAATTGGCCTTAGAATAAGAATAGCTCCTTTTAATGGGGAAGGAGGAAAGCATGGGTGATGGTAGTGTTGTGCCTGGGGATTTGGTGGTGGCAGGAAATAGAGTGTCTTTCTTTGTCAAGAGCAGAGATAATTTTTGGAGAGTGATGGAATTCCTGAGAATTATTAGACATTGAGACAGGTGGCAGTGTTTAACATAGTCACTGAAAAATGGGAGAACAAATATTCTGCGGAACATTATCATAGCTAGGCAGTGTTGAGAGCCCTGCTGAGGTCAGTGAACTTGAATTTTTAGTAATGTTACCAGACTTCTTGGTTGTATTGTTTTCTCTAGCAGCACCCAGAAATCTGGGTATAGTTGCAAAGCAGAAGGTTGGTTGAATTCACCCACTCTTGAAGTTCGGCAGAAATGTGTTAGTAGCATTTCAGGGCAGGGAGTTCAGGAGGGAAATGTGGACCAGTGGACACTGGTGAGTAGGACCAAGTAGAGGGATAAGAGACTAAAGGCTCCGAGGAGGAAGTCAAAGAACAGCTGTGAAGTAATTGAACAAATGTATTAGGAAAAGGAGCACTGTGGTCAGAGTGGAATGTCTGAATTTGTCATTTCAGAGGTCAGGCATTTTGGATAATGACAAGACCTGGGTGTGACTACAGTTGATTCTGGATAGTTTTTTCAGAGTATACAAAAGATTTCTAACTGCACTGGGACTTGAATTTGGATATCTGAAGTAAATCAGGGTTTAGGATTTAGGGTTCATCTTAAAGGATAAGAAGAATTGTCAGAAAATGTGGGATCTTCTATATTTCTTGGGTGTATTCTAAAAATAATTCTGTAATCAAACCAAGATTCATTTCCACTTCTTCACAAAAGTAAACTTTAAATTTCAAATCAAAATGAGATGGTGCTTTGTTCCTAAATGTGGCCTTACATCTGAATCCGCTGGATTGCCTGGGAAGCGTTTACCTGGGAATATGTATTTCTTAGGTCGACTTCAGACCCGATCAAATCTCTGAGAGCCTCCTTTCTCTTTCCTCCTCAGGTGGAAAAGGACGAGGAGAGCAATTAACTTAATGGGAATAGTGCCAAGTAACTATACTGGGAACGTTAGATGTATTACCTTGACGCATATATTTCTTACTATGGGTTGTGTTCAAAAAAGTTTGAAAGCCACTGAGTAAAAGACAGATTCCTAAAACATGCAGAATTTAATGACTGCACTTTTGGTATGTTGTAATTCTGAGTACAAAACAATCTTACATGGAAAGATTGTTTGTTGTTGCTGGAGTGTAGAAAAGGAGTTACTTTTATAGCATCCTGTGTTAAGCACTTTCTGGTTATATAAATATTTTTGAACTGTTATTACTCCACTAAACCCTCAGAAGTGATAACATTTACAAACTTACTTTCTAGACTCGCTATCCCATGTTGGAGAATCCAGAGATGCTGAGGAAAACAGCTGATGACTTTCTTAATAGAGTTGCATTGACGGATGCTTACCTTTTGTACACACCTTCCCAGATTGCCCTGACTGCCGTTCTATCTAGTGCATCCAGAGCAGGAATTTCTATGGAAAGGTATTAATTTGTGTTTTAACTTGGATCAGAGTCCTAGTGTCGAGTTTTTCAGTAAGGTTCACTTTGTGGCTATAGTCCTTTATGTCTCCTCTGGTTGGGAGGGTTGGTCAGGGCAACTGAGGGAAGAAATGAAATCACCTTTTAAGGGAATCTTTAACAATTGAGTAAGATATCTTTGAGCTAAGAGGATGCTTTTATGACTAAAGTGGCAGTAAATTAGTTGCTCCTTGAAAGACTGATATAGCTATCAGTATATGGCAAATTTGGAAGTTTTATGAACTCGTAAGCAACATGAGTGCAGCAAATGTGTCCGCCTTGTTATATCTTTATTCTCCTCCTGGGGAGCATGTGTGGCGCATGGAATTCAGTAAATATTTGTGGAACAAATAATGCTTTAGGAAATGTCCAAATGAGCTGGAATTGAGCTGTAAATAGTAATAGCTGATAAATAAATGGACAGTGAGAACCAGGCTCTGAAAGAATTCACTTCATGTGAATTAAATTCACTTGATTCTTACAACAATATCTTGTGCACAGATTAGTTAAATATCCTCATAGTCATTTATAACTAACTCAAGCACAGGCTAGCAGCAAATTAGACTTTTTAAGACTTTACATTTAATTTCTCTATTACCTTTGAAGTTCTGCTTGATTTCATTCTTAGAAATAGCTGAGGAAGAAAGATGATCAAATTTTCTAAACTTAAACTCTTCTATATGTTTGTAATCCCTCATCCATAATTTCAGAATCTGTTGATAGGGTGGCAGCAAACAGGAACAGATGTAATTTAGTCTTTATTTGACTTAATGGGAATATTTATGTTTCCTTGCAAAAATATTGATATTACTGATTACAGGATACTGCCCCAGACATCACTGGAGTGTTTCATGTTTCATGGTATATGTGCCAAATTACCTTTCTAAGACATGTACAATTCCAAATTTCAAAACAAATCCAAGAGAAGGGATTTGTGGGCTTGTATTTTAATTTATGGTATTCCTCTTCTCTACAATCACAGCTCACCAACTGTATATAAATATATACATTAATACCACAGTGATCTATACCTCCATTTATTTACTAAGCATTATTTACTGTACTACACTTTAGGCATATAAGAATGAACAAGCTATAAATCCTGGCTCTAGTTAGGAAAGATAGCCCTGCTAGTAATTGATATCAATGGAGTTTAGGTGTGGAGCCTACATTCTCTAAGGGAAGAAAGCCTCTCTTCTACAATTCAAATAACCAAATGTTTGATTAATCTGGTTAAGTGTTGTATCTTATGTACAGTGTGTATACAAATTCTCCAGTGGTGAGATTTTTCTTAAGTAAATAGGGATGAAGCATCCTACGGTCCAAATTAGGGTTTATTTCATTTTAGAAGTTTAGTTATAATTTCAGATAGGTGAAATTGAAATTGTGGTACCTTGAGCTCACTGCAAATTAAATAATCTTTTGTAGCATTCCCAGGAACTGTAGACATTTGGGTGGGTTTTTTTCCTTTGGGGAAGTGCTTTTAAATCATTTTTAAGTTTTGATTTACTTTGCAGACTTTTGGAATACATGGAAATTACGTTTATTCCTGAAATAAAAAAGGGAAAGCCCTTGTACTGTTGTTACATTCTGGGTGATCCTTTGGATTACTCATAGGATGTTCTGTTGTTGTTAGTTCCAGGTTTTCTTCTTTTTCATTGGATTAAGAGCTTTCTTTCTCATCTTCTAGTTTGACTTCCTAGATATTCTTGCTTGCCTATGGATTTTTTTTAAAAAAATCAAAATATTAAATTTCTAATTCAGGATTGAGATTGAGAGTTGCTAACTTAAAAGTTTCGTGGAGGTAGAGAGTCTGGTCAGCTAACTTTTAGAATCAAATGTATCTATCACTCTTATGCTTAAGTGGAAAGAAAAAGAAGTATAAAGCAAAAAATGCCAAAAGTGTGAGGAATTTTAGGGAGAAAAGGGAAAGGAAAAAACTAATCGTTATTTTGAATTATGGTTAACCAGAAATGCATTAGTTGTTAAGGGAGTTATTGATTTCCATATCTAAAATAATTCCCACAATAGATAATCAAGATGTACTATCAAACTTCTCAGAACTTTTTAATGTGATTTAAATAACCTGGATAGTTTAAAGACATCCTTCTGTTTTTGTAACTATTTACAAGTACTTGTTGAAAGAGAAAAATTAACATTTTTTTGCATTCATGTTTGAAAGAAAGAGAATCTATTCACTTGGGCTTTTATTAATTACAGATCAAGTTCAGGTACATAAAACCTCAGAATAACTAAAAATTTAAATATAGAAATTATTTTTTTCATACTAGTATTACTGGTTTTGAGAAAAACAGGTAATTGGGCTTTATATCACATTTATGGAAAAGTATTAACACCTTTGATTTGGACTGGATGCAAGTAAGATATAATAGATTTGTAAAGAATGGAGTGATATTCTTACTGGTTTGAATACCTGTTAGACCTATGAACAACTATAGTTAACGTGGACTTGATATTAAGGGGAGAGAGAATCCTTTCCAGTGCCAGGTTCCAGCTCTCCTACTTCCTAGCTTTATGATGTAGGGCAGATTACAAGTTCATGACTTGTCTCTCCCTGTGACTCAGATTCCTCATCTGCAAAATGAGGTTAGACTCAATAGGGTTTATATATTATACACTTAATATTAAAAGTCTTGACTATTGGGGCTGGCCCCGTGGTCGAGTGGTTAAGTTCGCGCACTCCGCTGCAGGCGGCGCAGTGTTTCGTTGGTTCGAATCCTGGGGACGCGGACATGGCACAGCTCATCAAACCACGCTGAGGCAGCGTCCCACATACCACAACTAGAAGGACCCACAACGAAGAATATACAACTATGTACCGGAGGGGCTTTGGGGAGAAAAAGGAAAAAATAAAATCTTTAAAAAAAAAAAAAGTCTTGACTATTACTGTTATTTTCATGCCATTTTCCCCCTGAAAGCTTTATGTTACAGAATTTAATTAACTTTTTTTCTTCTCCCCCCTGAGGAAGATTAGCCCTGAGCCAACATCTGTGCCAGTCTCCATCTATTTTGTATGTGGGTCACCGCCACAGCATGGCTGACAAATGGTGTAGGTCCACACCCAGGATCCAAATTTGAGAACCCAGGCTGCTGACATGGAGTGCACTGAACCTTAACTGCTATGCCGTGGTACCGGCCCCATAAACATCTTTTAGTCTAAGTTGTAGTAAATTATTGAGACTATAAGAGTTAGAGATTATATTTTGTGGAGTTCAAAGTATTGTTATTTAATACTTTTAAAATAATTTTAAAAGTGACCTTGATAATGAAATGAACATGGAGGAAAATAACTTATGATGTCATGTTTTCTTAACATGCTGTGTGTGTGTTCAGTGAATTAAAACTCTCTTCCTTTTTTTCCAGTTATTTATCAGAAAGTCTGATGCTGAAAGAGAATAGAACTTGCTTGTCACAGTTACTAGATATAATGAAAAGTAAGTAAAACAAAACACTTTACAAAATATTTTATTACAAAGCTACTTTCTAAGTGAATATCATTTTGGTATTTAACTTGAGATAACATAGATTATTGTTTAGATTTACTTTCGTTAAATTATTATATCATGGAGACTTGGTGGAGAACAAACACAAGGTACGTGGAAGGAAGCAGTTTTCACACAATGTATTAGGAAGGTGAACATACCATCAGAATCAGGAAAGTCAAAGAATCAAACTGGGACCCTTTTAAAGTATACACAAATGTATGCCAAGCACTGAAAAACATCCACAGGGAACTAAAGATAACACCTAAATTTGGAACTTCTGTTTTGTAAATAAATCAGCTTTAACTAGTTAATACATGTTATTTGCTAGTCATTTTGTTAACTTATATTACCAAAGCAGTGGTTCTCACCTGGGTGTGATTTTTTGCAAAGTCTGGAGAATTGTCAGCTGTCACAACTTGGCGGGGGAGGGGGTGGCTTCTGCTGGCATCTAGTGAATGGAGGTAAAAATGCTGCTAAACATCGTACAATTCATAGTTTAGCCCCTTGGTTGACTGAAAAATGGCTCCCCAAAAGATATCAGGAAACTAATAGCCCCTCACAACCAAGCTCAAACTGTCACTAGTGCCCATGTCAAGAAACCCTGCGTTAAGAGTTCAACAGACCCCCCCACTTAGTTGATTGGCTATATTTGCCAGCCCTCTCCATTCTTTTTTTTTTTTTTTTTTGAGGAAGATTGACCCTGAGCTAACATCTGTTGCCAATCCTCCTTTTATTATCTTGAGGAAGATTGTTGCTGAGCTAACATCTGTGCCCATCTTCCTCTGTTTTATGTGGCATGCTGCCACAGTGTGGCTTGACAAGCCATCCTAGGTCCACACCCAGGATCTGAACCCACAACCCTGGGCCACTGAAGCCCAGCACATGAACTTAAACACTACACCACCGGGCTGGCCCCAGGCCCTCTGCTTTCTTCGTTCTTGCCCATGTCACATTGAATCCTCATGGCTACTAGACTACCCTTGAGGGTTAAAAGTCAATTGTGCTTGTCCCCAAAACTGTTTTGCCAATTGTCCTTGTTAATTAAGTTTGTAGTTTAAGTCAATACTGAATAAACCAATAAAATATGAGATTGAAAATCTTGATCTTAGAAGATAATAGTAAATGGGTATACTTTCTGTATGTTTTATAGTTTAAAAGTTAAGATGCTTCAGGGCATATGGGTAAATTTCTGGATTCTCTGCATGAAATGGTCTTGAGGGCTTCTGTCTTTTTTTTTTTTTTAAGATTTTATTTTTCTTTTTCTCCCCAAAGCCCCCCCCCCCAATAGTTGTGTCTTTTTAGTTGTGGGTCCTTCTAGTTGTGGCATGTGGGATGCCGCCTCAGCATAGCTTGATGAGTGGTGCCATGTCCGTGCCCAGGATTCGAACCGGCAAAACCCTGGGCCACTGAAGCGGAGCACGAGAACTTAACCACTCGGCCATGGGGCAGCCCCAGAGGGCTTCCCTCTTTAGTTGAGAACGGTGGGTTTGTAATTGATGAATCATAAAACCGTATGTCTTCAGTTATACCACTAGAGGGTTCACTTCCAAAGCTAACAGTGATTCGGCCATAGATTTATGATCATGGAATTTAGTAAGTAGAAGGGGCCCTAAAGATAACCCACTATGCTCATTTTATAGGTGACAGTTTTATTACTGATTTCTTCTTAGTACCTTTATTTTAATATGAAGTAAGAACAGCCCTTGATAAAATACTCAGACCTTTACCAATATTAAGGTATCTTATTTAGGTTATCTTATGAGGTATCTTATTAAGGTTCCTTATTTTGGAACAAAAGATATCCTAAGGGTCTTGCGTCACAAGTATAAATACAGTTGAAAACACTGCTTTATTTGCATTATGAAATAAGTCAGCAGCATAGTCACCCATTTGGAGCATGTGGCTGGCTAACAATAAGCCCTGGATCTCTTATCATTCTCCTAATAAACCTTGGGATTTATATTCTTGATTTCTTGTGGTTGAATAGCAGACCAGGTGGAGGATGTTTCTGCAGTTAGAAAGTCACTGCTGTATTAGTTTGCTTTTAGCCTAAAGAGGACATTTTTGTTTTCTTGGTGATGCTTCATTGTATAGGTTCTGCATTTTGTTAAAGCAAAGGATCATGGACACATTTTTACTAGGCATCTTCCCTTTATCATCTTAGGTAATAATGGTTTCCTTTGTAAACGAGAAGTACACTTTTGGTCCACAATTTCTAAGGTGGAATGTTGTGAATATGGTTGGTGGCGGGGAACAAAGCATGTTCACTAAATCATGTAGAGATTTAAAAAAAGCCTTAAAACTGAGCAAAAAGTGACCATGGGAGGATTTGAAAAAAATAGTGACTAAATTGTAGGGCATGCTTATCTTTATGCTGTACATGACATGGGCTAAGCAGCATATAGCTATAATTACTTGGACTAGAAGTATGGTGTTCATTGGATTTTTATGCAAAACAATATAATTCTGATAATAATCATCACATCAATTCAAGACTGTTTTTTTCCCCCATAACAAGATGTTAAAATATTATTCAGCTTATGAGAACAAGGCTTTTTATTATCTAGTATCAATCCTTTTTTTAATCTCCATATAGGCATGAGAAACTTGGTAAAAAAATATGAACCACCCAGACCTGAAGAAGTTGCTATTCTAAAACAGAAGTTAGAGAGATGTCACTCTGCTGAGCTTGCGCTTAATGTAATTACGTAAGTAGATGTGACAGTGTTATTCAAAAATAGATGTAATTTTTATCCCATTCAGCTGGTCCTTAAAATAAATCATTTAATTGGTAAATGTTTGCATATCTGGTAAAAATGGACTTACCCATTAAATCAGGTTTTTTTATTGAGTGGATATTTCTTACAGGATTAAATGAGATAAATAGTTTGGTTTTCATAGTACAGGTCTGCTGGTGCTGTGACTAATGTGTTCTTTGGCTCACAGGCCCTGTCCTGTTACTCCTCATAGGATCCCATGGGGCAGAGTCTTCCTAGGGGATCTCTGAACCTCTTCTTGCCCTTTTAATCTTTGGGTTCTTTCTGGGTCTGATAGCTCCTCTGAGGAACAAGTATACTGTTCCAGGCTTTTTTCTTTTAGCTAGAGTACAGAAACTTGACATACTGTCTTTCAGTGGTAAACGTTATATTGAAGACAGAACTAGTAGGAAAATGTGCTGTTAAGAAATCCTCTTGCTGCCGTAAGGAGCACCCATAATGTCTCACTGATTTGTAGGCTTAATGTGGAAATCATCATATGCAGGCTCTTTATGCTTTGCAAATTGAAGGATCTGCTTACACCTAATCTTTTAAGTGTTTAAACATTTGGGGACCTAGGCAAGTAACAGGAATGGTAAAACTATTATTTTCTGTGGAATGCGTTCTGATTTAAAAGTTGTTCTACCTTATTTATTAAAATTTAGTGGGAGTGAGCTCTATCGTCTTACAGTTAAGGTGCCTTTTAGATGTTTTTGATCCCTATAATTGGTGAATATATGCTACTGGATAATGTCTGAGAAGCCAGAACAACATTCCAAGGCCTTCACAGCAGGTACACATGACTCAAATTCTTTAACTATACAGTTATAGTAGGAGAATATCCAAGGGCTTAAGTGTGCAAAGATGGGACTGTGACATTCAGAGCTGTAACTGCAAAGCATGGCGTAGCATAGAACTTAAAACTGGTAGATTTCACTCCTGGGTTTCAGTAGTAACCAACCGGAATGAAGGAGTAGTTACAGAGGAGTAAAGAAATACTGACTTTAATGAATAAAAGTATTAATAGCACTGATTATGTTCTTTTCACTTTGACTTTGAAATGGACTTAGACCAGGGCTTGGCCAACTATGGCCCATGAGCCAAATCTAGGCTACTACCTGTTTTTAGAAATAGTTTTATAGGAACATAGCCACGCCCATTAGTCTGCATATTATCTATGGTTATTTCACACTACAGCAGAAGAGTTGGGTAGTTGTGACAAACTGTATGGCCTATAAGGCCTAAAATATTTACTATCTGGCCCTTTAAAGAAAAAGTTCAGCAATCTCTAGATCAGACAATTGAACTATTAATCCTGCCCTTCAAGCTGGGTAATTGAATAGACCATAATCCAAAATTCCTAATTGCCACAGTTTGTATCTTACTCCAAGTTCCCATCTGTTTTGTACTGTGCCAACCAAATTCTACATGAGTACTTGAGGGTGCTTCTCAAACTGTCTGTAAGGGGCTGCTGTTTTTTTTAAATTCATTACAGACCTATACTTTTTCAAAACAATAAAAACAAATTACTAGAAAAATGAAATTAAGACATAAAAGCTTGAATTTTATTAGATTGAAGTCATAAAATTAATTATAAAATTGCTGTAAAGGTTTCTAAACACATACTCAATTTCTGTACTTCTCTGACTGCATCCTGGAAATGGTTCATAGACCACACTTTTATAAGCACTACTTTAGGATAAAATATTTGTTTTCCTTGGTCTTTGTAATTCTTTTATCTTGCTTTTTCATCACAAGTAATAACTATATTGTCATTATTAAAGTCAGTCAGTCAGGTAAACCAAAGTCCTCTTTGACCAAAACCCAAACCCCAGTTGTGATCTCAGAGGGAACTTAGTTTTGCTGTTTACCTCTGCCAGCCTTTTCTCTGCATATGAATGTGTGTGTGTGTGAACTGTTTTTTTCTTTTCATTAATGTTTTCATATTGTACATTTACTAGTATCATTCTTTAACTTTTGCTAGTCAAGGTGAAAAAATACTATTCCGTTGCTATTTTACTTTGCATTTCGTTACTCTGAGGCACTGATGTTTCTGTGTTGAACAGTCATTTGTATTCTTCTGTACTGCTTGCTTAGAATCCTTGCCCAATTTTTGGTGTTATTTTCCTGATTTTAGTTCTTGATATATTTTTTTTTTTTGAAGATTTTTTTATTTTTTCCTTTTTCTCCCCAAAGCCCCCCAGTACATAGTTGTATATTCTTCGTTGTGGGTCCTTCTAGTTGTAGCATGTGGGACGCCGCCCCAGCGTGGCCCGATGAGCAGTGCCATGTCCGCGCCCAGGACTCGAACCAACGAAACACTGGGCCGCCTGCAGTGGAGCGCACAGACCTAACCACTCGGCCACGGGGCCAGCCCCTTCATATATTTTATATACTCATCTTTTTATATATCATATAGCTATTTTCTTCTGTTTCTTTCTCTTTGTATATATAGAAAATTTGTCTTTTGCTTTATGCTTTTATATCTGAATACATTTTTCTTGCCCTAATCTGTATTTTATTTTCCTTTTCTTCAGCTGTTAAACTATTTAGAATTGTTTGTGAATGCTGAGGTAGAAATCTAATAGTATTTTTTTTCAAATAAATAACCTGTTGTACCAGCCATTTTTTAGTATTTCATAATTCCCTAGTTATTTTAAATATTCATTCTTTACAGATTAAATTCCTATATATACATAGTTGTTTTTTTGCCTATTTGCTCTCATCATTGCTCTGTTTCTTTGCTAATGCCACACTTTTAATTACCATAGCTCTTATATATAGTGTGTTTTTTTTAATAAATTTTTTTCCTTTTTCTCCCCAAAGACCCCCAGTACATAGTTGTATATTCTTCATTGTGGGTCCTTCTAGTTGTGGCATGTGAGATGCTGCCTCAGTGTGGTTTGATGAGCAGTGCCATGTCTGCGCCCAGGATTCGAACTAACGAAACACTGGGCCGCCTGCAGCGGAGCGTGCGAACTTAACCAGTCAGCCACGGGGCCAGCCCCTACATAGTGTGTTTTGATGATAATTGGGACAAGGTTCCCACACTGTTCTTTTTCAGGTTCTTTTTGCTGTCTTCACATAACCTTTCCCAGGTCAAAGGATTTTAATTAGAATTGCATTAAATTTAAAGATTAACTCGAAAGATTATTCTTCTTTCCATTTATCCAGGCTTTGTTCTTCAGTAGATATATTTCATATAGTCTTGCTAGTTTATTTTGTAGTTTCTGTTGCCAGTATTAGATTCTTATTGATGGTTGCTCAATTATAGGAAGAAGAGGAAAGGCTATGAAGATGATGATTACATCTCAAAGAAATCCAAACATGAGGAGGTATGTTCTCTAAAGATAAATTCTAAGTTACTCTTGTTGTACGTTCTGGTGTGACCATACTCTTACGATTTTATTCCAGAATCGAAGCAGTGTAGATAGAGAGGTGTGGGTTTTTAAAAGCCTTCATTTTTTTTTACATCCTCCTTTATGTACATTGTTCATTATTACGGGGATTTTTCTCCTTTCTGTCTCAGCCTGTTCTGAAGCAGTATAATAGTTAATTGATGAAGAATCCTTCCTCTGGTCATAGAAGGCAGCAGGAATATACATACATGCTAAATTTTTGCTCCATTTTTTACTCTCCACGGATTGTTCTACCCTTTCAAAAAAAATTGTACCTGGCAATCCGGATATAACTAAATAATCAGAGGCAGAGGGTCACAACTCTGTAGCCTTTATTTCTGTCATTGAAGTAATCTGGTAATATCAAGCCATATTACTATAAGATCAAGCTATTACAAATTCTCCTGGTTTATTTTCCGTCTGTGATCAACCAGCATAGTAAAAGAACATTTTCCTAAAGGGAGGCAAGGAGGTGAGCAGTATAGGTCATGTTTCCGTGTAATGTTGTCCTTAACTGCATTTTCTTTCCTTCTTAGGAAGAATGGACCGACGATGACCTGGTAGATTCTCTCTAACCGTCTCAAATTGACTTGTCAATGCTAACTCATCAACAGCAGGGGGAAGCATATCTGGCTTTGTAAAATGAAATAATGTAAAAGCATCTAAATATATTAAATTTTTCTATTTATGTTATGTAAATATTCTTCCTTTCGGGGTAGCTTTTTGTGAAATAAAACGTTTCCAAAGAAGCCAGAATAGCACCTGGTTTGGATAATCTTGCGCCATTGTGACTAATATAAATTAGTTTTTCTGTATAGCCAAATTAAAGGTGTAATTTATCTATATTGTTGTTTATTGCCTATATTGTTTTAAAAAAATGGGATAAGCAAACCTATCCTTCTTTTAAAAATGCACCACAAAAAACAGCTTTAAACACGGTTAGTAGTCAGCTTTAAATGTGCTGAGGAATGTTTTTTGCCCTCTGGAAATCTTTATAAATGGCTCCTCAACCTCCATCCTGATAAACCTAGCTATCTGCGTGTTACTACTGAACTAGAGTGTACTTCACCTGTTAGGTGGTACTGAAAGCTAGTCACCCACGGTAAGGAATCTTTGTTTTCCTCAGTGAGTTATCTAGCGTTTCCAAAGGGGTTTTTAACAAAAAGAAGAAATCAAATTATCAAATGTACAGTCTTGAGTAGTTGTCTAGATAAAAATCTTAAGTTGCAATAGGTAAGTAGGTAGTAGCAAATTGTATATTCAGTTTTATAATTAACTTGTTCATTCACCTAAGTGAATCCAGATATAAAAATAGAAAAGCACAAATGATGGCACCGGATTTCTTGGGTTTATAGCATTTGTTCAGTTATTTAACTGTGATCTTATTTATTCAGTTTCGAAGTTGGAACCAAACTATGGATGTCTGTCAAATTTTTTCTGGCAAACTGTGTTGAAGAAATTCTGAGAAACTCAACTGCTCTGAATCTAACTAAGTTTTATGGATACACACCTCTCCTCAGTATCAGTGCATCCCAGGCTGTCCTTTCCAGAAGAGAGTAGGTACCATTTTAATTATATCTTAGTATTTGACGGCAACATTTGCTATAGGCATATTCTCTCTAATAATTCTTTACAGTTTACGTTTGAGTTTTTTGGTTTATTTTGAGTCTGCTCATTGTGGAACGAGAGGAATAAAATTCTTGGAGTGCAAGTTTACGGAAGCAGACTAGACGAAGCCGAAGCCGACAGTCCTCCTCCAGTGCGGTCCAGGTTAGGGAGCCGTGCTGTTAGGCTCTAGACAGAACTGCAGGCTGTTCACAGTTGAGCTGCTTTCTCTTTTAGGTCAATAAACTTTGGCATCAGAGCAAGGTCCATATTTATCTTTGAAAATTTTCTTACCCAGCCCCATTAAAAAGCATTTTAGTTTTATTTCATCATTGACCAGCTAGTTACTACAAGGCCTACAAAGGTAAATGACAAGTTACCTATTCCAGCTTAAGAGACAGATACGCCATTAAAATAGACCAAGTAGGGTGTCTTTAGGTTTGTGTTGTTTTAAAAACGAAAGGCAGAAGAGGGAGCAGCATTTCAGATTGAGGAATGGCAGATAGGTCAGTACGGCTGAAGACTGAATGAAGTGTGATTACTGGGAGAGAACCAAATGGCCTCACTCTAGAAGTTGGGCCTTTTTGCATATTATTGAAATGTTTTCAAAGATGTGACAGTCTATATCCCTGCTGGTCTATCCTGTAACGCAAGACCAAGTGGGATACCACTGTGGTAGTCTAGCTGAAAAGCAGGAGAGATGGAAGAGAGGAAAGGAGTGTGATTCAGAGACAAGAAGGGAAGAAATGGAAGTGAGCTGACATCAAGGAAAAGGAGCACAGGGTGTGGTGAGTGTTTTGCTGCCACTGTTCAGCTGTGACTGCAGCTGCATCAGAGCTAGCTGCCTTCACAGAAATCACAGCCTTTTACAGCTTACAATTATACTATGCAGATAGCTTTTAAACCCTCGACTAGGTAACATTTTGTTTTTTCCTATATTTTGAACGTCAGAGGGATAGAATAAACTGTTGCTCTTGGAATCCAGACCTTTAGAAAATTTTTCTTTACTGTGGAAATAGTTTTCCCATTACCTCCTTTAGCTCCTGTCTTGCTCACTTTGACTACGGATGATATTCTGCCACATTTTTTGTGTGCCTTCTCTCCCCTTATGAGAAGGAAGGAATTGTTGCTTAACAAATATATAATGAATACATTAATGGAATCCTTCAAAAGAGACAATTGGCCAAAAAAAAAAAAAAAAAATCTGAAGTTTCAGCCTCTCCCTAGGCCTTGCTCTGTCTGCTTCTAAATTTGAACTGCCCCTAAAAGGGGAAGAAAATACTGAACTTAAATGCTTAGCTGTATTTAGACAAAAGTAATCAGTTATTCAAGATATCCCTTGGTTTTATTTTAACTTAACCCTTGTGAATACTTCACAAAAATACACATATAGAAGCAAATAAAACTATACAGTCAAACTAAATATCCAGCAGATAAACAAGTAGTCAGAAGTTCAAAGATGGATAGCTGTTAAGTGACTGGTTTGCAAAATCAACTTGGAATTAATGAATGAATACTTTCAACAAAAGCATTGTAGGGTATTTTTTAACACATAAAGAAATTGGTAATCTAGAAAATGGCTGAATGGGTAACATGCATTGATCAATACAATGACCAATAATATTTATTGAATTCAAACTATTTACTGTTGTAAACATTTAACAAAAGCATTATGAGATCTAAATACAGTCTTTGACAATTCCAACAAAATAAGTGTATGTTTAAAAAATAAAGCTGATGAGCAATAGATCCATTCTATATATTTTCTTTCAACAGTTCCAGCAAGAAATAGCACACAGTATTTTAAAAAAGTATACAGCAAAGATTGTTCCTATTATAATGGCAAACTCTGGAAACTGTAAATACAAATGAAGTCATTGAACAGTCAAATGGTCATATTCCTAATCAGGAAGAAGTTACAGTAAGAACAGTCTGGAATCCAGTTATACTCAATTGTCAACAGAGAATGCTTTTTCTTGTCAGTTGATTTCATAGTTCTTTTTCCAAGAGACAGCAAAACTTTGGCAATTGGATGTATTGAAAATATATTTTCAAAGTTCAAGATACAGTCATAGCATTTTGTGTGAAAGGTGATCTGTACACCAAGGCTCAGAGGTTGGTAAAGATTGATTCCATTTGTGGAAAAAGTGCAAATATCCTGCACAGATAGCTTACAAAGCTGCTGGCAGTTATTCACCAGCAGAATCTTGAGTTCTGTTTGCATAGCTCACACATCACTGGAATGTGGAAAGGTGTGCTATTTTTTGGCAAGAGCAAAGGAGACATTATACTGATGTGAATTGCCATGTTGAATCCATGCAGAACACTTGGGCAAAGGCTGCTACCTGACATCATTGGTTTTTGTATACTGGTTTTGTTTTTGTTGAAGCAGTTCTGTTATAGCCAGAAGCTTTTTCAATACATGCTAGATAAGGAAAAACAGTATGAAAATAATTAGTAAGTAAATGAAAGCTCAGTCAGAAATTTCAAGGATGGGAACTTGTATTTGATAAATGCCCTGTCTACTCAAAGGAATTCATAAAATAACATTACCATTCTACTCAAAGCATAAAATTATGAAAGTTCCTATTCAGCCCTTGACTGAATATCTTTCTTTGGTCATAATAGAATTTTTGTACCCTGAAGTGAATAGAAATTCACTTGTTTGGCGTTCTCAGATCTACTTATGCTAGAACAATCCAGGATGGAACATCTTGCCAGAAGACAGATTTATCATTATAAATGACACATCTTAGGCCCTATAAGATCACAAAAGCGCAATTAACTTGCAGCCAAGTGAATGCTTTAAAGAATCAGGGAAGAAATGTGACTACCTTGGGCCTAAAATTAAACCAAACAGCTCCTTTACCTTTCTTTAAAAGTCTTATTTGGGCCAAATTCTCCGATAAGAATTTTATTTTTAGTTTAATATTTAAAGCAAGTCATATAATAAACCCAGCCTCAGTGTAGCAAGAAGACATTATGCATGCCTTGAGCACATTAAGTAGGCCCATGGTGCATATTTGCTTAAGTTTTCTAAAGTGATCGAAACCTTAATGAGCCAGACAATCTAAACTTGATTTTAGTATCTCCTGTTGAAAAGAACTCAGAATTGCCAAACTCAATGCTTTAATCTCTTCTACAAGGTTCCCTGCCAAATGGTTGGCCAGTGTAGTGACAGTAGTCAGGAAGAGCTTATTAAAAATGTTAACTTCCAAGGCCACACTCCAGAATCTCTGGATCTGGAGCTTGAAATATTTTTATTAAAATTCCTGAATAATTCTCATGTGTTTGACAGCTTGCAAATCATCTGGCCACAGACTCACTGTGTGGGGGAGAGAGAGAGAAACAGAAAGAAAAAACCACATCACTACTGACTTATCATTAGCTCATCTGCCATCTTCACACATGCCACTAGAGTGTATGAGCACCACCATTTCTTAGCAAAACATTAACATTAATTTAGTCTCAACACCAAGATTTGACATTTTGCGGTATCAAAAATACATATCTTAGTCTGTGCCTGTTATCCCTGTTTGTCACAATCTTTTTGGATTATGATTCAGATTCTTAAAAATTTAATGTAACTGATAAAATAAAAATGACTATAATTCAGCTATTTATTATTTCTCAGAGTCTTATGCTGACATTCTGCTTAAGTGCTAATGAAACACTGTTAACGAAGGCTGTCGAAAACCTACCTGCTGTGCACCACGCTCATTACTGAGCGTTCGCAGTTCATCTGAATGGGCCACGCAAATCTCATGCAGTGCTGCTAAATCACGGGACAGGTCAGTTCTAGAATGCTCTGTAGTGTCGGGAAGTTCGGGCACATTCTTTAAGGGAATCAAAAAACTGCATTTAGAAATACAAATCTTTATAGTCTCTTCTGAAAATATCCTAATTAGTTATAGTAGATAGACTTTTTAACATATAATATTCTCTTAAACGTCTCTTGAAATTCTAAGGACACACTGAAATGTAATATGCAGTGCTAATTCTGATAAAACATAGATTTTGTGACCTCAGCATTCACATCAAAACCAGGTTCCATTTTCTTCCATAGCATGTGCATTCCATTGTGCAGTATTACTGCTATTCCAAATAAATGGGTTTCCTAAACTTGATAAAGAGTGTTTTTTTTTCTAGATCTGGAACATATGGCAGATAAACAATGTAAGCATTAACTGCTAATCTGGATTAAATGTAACCTAAATTTAAAATTCCTCCACTCCTTCAGACTGAATTTCATTATTAACCTACTATAGTTTGTCCAAATGGACCAGCATGTACAAGTAAGAGCTACTTTATGAAAGTGTGATGAGACTCTGTCAGGGCTGTAATTATCTGTGGACTGTGCCCAAAACACCTGCTAATGTGTGGAAATGATCGGTATTCAATATGATATCTTCACATAGGTTTCATAAAGTAACGTAGTCACTATAATAAGTTGATATACTTTATTAGCACCCAGTGATGTTATTTAGAGCATTAACATGTGCTCAGATCACCAGTAGTTTTGAATAAATCTATTCCTCTCCCTAGTGGTGCCAATACCTTCCTAAAAACTGCACATTCCTAAAAATTGGAAAAGACATAGTTTTCTATGGTATAAAGAAATAGGATTCATTCTTAATTCATTAATTGCTGCAGTTATTCACTTATTCATTCCGAGAATGAAGGAGCACAGAGATGGAAGACACTACAGTATTTGCCTTCAGACAGCTCACAGTCTAGTAGAGAAGACACAGATTATAGCAACACAGAGTTCTATAGCCAGCATACACCTAGCTAAATTCACAGATGTATGCTCCCTTTCTGGTCTCTATATATATGAACCAAACTACTAATTTATTTATTTAGTTTTATATCAATTCAATATCTGAAAATCTATAACAATCAAGAAAACTTAACTTTACTAAGAAATCCAGTCTTAGAAATTATTTAAAAATTGCCTATTTTAAATTTTATAATCACTATTTTATTTATAAGGCATAGGTAATCCCACTCAACGAAGTATGTTATTCCTAGAAAAGCCATAAGAACACTCGTTCTCCAACGCATTTACTTATTTAACCTGGTCAGAACTGTAGATCATCCATCTTGTTTGACATTCCAGAAAGTAGCAGCAAAGTAAAAGTAGCTAAAGTGGCAAAAGAATGTCACAGCTGTGAGATGAACAGCTGAGAGGATAATGAAAGATGAGATAGAAACTAAAAACTGACACAAGTCCAAAAGCCACAATAGTGTATGCTTGGTGCCAACTATTTAGCGTAAGAGTAAATGGTTATAATAATTTGTTTAGGAAGGTAGACAAAAATATGTAGCTTTTTCTTTTTTTTTTAAATTCTAGATAGAAAATCTTTCTAAAGGTTGTTGCTTAAATGAGCTTACTCAGTTATACTAAATATAGTTCTCAAAGTACTTGAAAGATTATATACATACCCCAAGTTCATCTAAAAACATGATCATACGATGTTTGTTACTTTTGATGAATGGATTGACACCTTCCATATAGGGCTCCTAAAAATGTAAAAATGAAAAGTTTACTATATACATCAAGAACAAACATTATTGTCTGATCTATTAAAAAACCATACATGTAACAAGAATTCTTACAAATCTAATTATGTCTGTCAACAGCAAAACATGTTTACAAGAATTAATCATACAATAACAGTATTTTCCTTCTAATATAAACAAGCAGCTCTACTAAGGAATTGGAGTAATTTTAATGAAAAAATAAATTCTGGATGAAAACAAATCAAAACACATAGCCTAGCAGACACAAATTGCTATATGTAATTCATTCAAAAATTATTACTGGGAAACTTATTTGCCACGCACCAAGACAAACATGAGGCCAACCCAGAGGTGAGAATCTCACAGAGAAGATAGGAAACTGAAATCCAGTGTGATGAGGACTGCAATACGAAAATACATCCCTCATAACCTGCCTCAGGATTCAGGTAAATTCAAAAGTTAAGCCATACATATAAACTGCTCTTCATATGAAAATCTTAACCCTGTTTAAAAATATGCTGTGTTGTAATACAGTAAAGGGTCAGTATTAACACAAGCTCTCTCAAAATCAGTGAGAAACTTAAGATGAGATAAAGACCTAAATAGTCAATTCCAACAAAATACACGTGAAAAGTCGTTCAGTCTCTCCAAGAGGAATGAAATAACGAACTAGAAAGTAATATTACGCCTTTCAGATCAGCAAAAATTAAAAAGAATAATATTCATTGAGTTTTCGCAAGGCTGTAGGGAGCAAAAAGTCTTAGTAATTTTACTCCAAAGTTAAAGGAAATAAATGGATGAGTTTGATATTTGTTACAGCAATATTTATAACAGTGACAAACTGGAAGCCATCTAAATATCCAACAGAGGACTACTTAACATCTACATGATGGCATACTACATAGTCATTCAGAATAATAAAATAGTTATATATTTCCAGGTACGGCAAGAAGTTTGTCACATGTTGACAAAAGCAGGTGTGTGATAGTATGATCCCTACCAGGATATTAAGAGTCATCATCCTTAGGTAGTGGGATCACATACAGGTGTTTAAAAACTAGTCCAAGTTTTAATATTTACAGTGAATAGTTTATTGTGAAATAAATATTAAAATGGTTGGGGTGCATTTAAAAATACGCTCATTGATTTTCTGTATTTAAAAGTGGTAGAATTTGAGTATACTGGAAATTGAAAAAATACTTTTCCATAATACCTACAATGGTGGTTTAAAAAATTCCATTATTAAAATGTAAAATCTAAACATTTTAAAAATGTGAACATACCAACAAAAACCTAAATTCTCTTTATGAAATATCCACTGTTAAAAATTTACTTAAGCTATGTTTTACGGCTTTATCATGTCGATGTTTCATTCCTTGTGACATTTTAAAGTATCAAAATGTTTTTACCTTTGCTCCAAATTCCACAAGATTTGCTAAGTTCTGCACAGATTTAGCCACTAATATCAGAGTTCTTGCAGCAATAGGAGACGGGGAATCTGTAAGAGAATTGGGCACAGCTAATGACACCAACTCCAAAGACACTTCCAAGTAAGCCATGATAAATTTAGCACTTTAATATTTCTTTACTGTTAAAAGTACTAACATTCTTCTATTCAGAACTCATAATGTTTTTTGGTAAATGTATGACCTGTATAATTCAAAAGAACTTGAGTTAAAGGGGTAAAAATTGAATATACTTATCAGTGCTTCTAGGTTTGTGAAAAGGGTTCTATAAGACTCAGCAATTCCCAACCGGTTGATAATATTTCAAAATACCTCAAAGCTTTATCTTTATTGCTAAAAAGACTGTTACACTGCACACACTTCGAGACAATGCACAAAGATAATTTCAACCCACTCAGGTTAGCAATTTGCAATCTGAGCAACCTTCACTGACTACAAATACTTCATTTAAAGCTCAACAACAAAGATAAAGTTTGAGACCTCTGCTTTATTTTGAGAAGAAAAACATACAATTTAATAAACTTTTAAAATATTTTAAAGATTAGTCAGGAAACATTCCCCTATAAAATACAGATACTAGAACATAAATGAAGAGTATTTATGGCTATTAAATATAAGCACTGAAACTTAAGATAATTATTTAACAGTAAAAATCTGTGGGTAGTCTGCCTGACTGACTGGTTTAGATTTTACTTTGTATCTTAAGCTGGTAAACTATAAATAGTATTGCCTAGTGGTTCGGAGGCCAACATTTAGATAAATAAATCTCTCCAGAAGAATTCTAAAACCTAGCCCCATAGATTTAACTGTCTTAGCAGCAATAGAAGATAATTACAGAGATGTGATGGCTATAAAGGGAAAACTTAAGTATTCCAAAATATTTATTTATACAACTTTGAGCTTCAAATTAAGAAAAAGTGGTTCAGGTTCCGCTTTAACATTCTGTTACTGATGGCTCATTATTACATTCATAGTCACAAATATCACTCTTACCTTTCTTTGAAAAAAGCCTACAACACTGGAAAGTCATTCCATAATGGACATACATGGGTGATAAGTAAAACCACATCTGGTTTATTGGAGTTTAAAATGGCCAATTAACACAACTGGTGACAAGAAATCTCTAATCTCTAAAGAGGCAATTTTCATAAGTATTCACAGAGCATTACTGCAACTGTAGCTATAATTTTAATTTGATCTTAAAATTCAACTAGCAGGGGCAGTGACAGGGTCTAGAGAGGGCTTAAAGCTCTTCTTCCCAACCTGCAAAAGCCAAGTTGCAAACTGGAAAAAGTCATCATAAAAGAGTTTGAGAACAGTAGGAATGGAAAAAAGTAACGTGTGCCTAATCATGCCATCTTAGACTTCAGGTATCAGATGGAAAGAGGGTAAGAAACAAAATGGAAAGAAAAGGTAAAGTAGCAAAAAGAAGAAAGAAGCAAAAGGTGCTTTGGAATGTTTTATGCCAAGTCTTAGAATTGGATAATAAAAAAAAGGAAAAATGAGTAACCTTACTAAAATAGTATGAAACTTCATTCTAATTTTTTAAATTTCAAAATATATCAAAAGCTGTTTACCTGAGATGATATTAAACATCCGTGGATTCAGGATGGCAGGACAGATAAGTCGAAGAAAAACAAAACCACTGAATGGGAGGGAAATTTTTCTTTAGAAAACTACTACATAAGTGTTACATTAAAATAATAAATATAAACAAAATTTTTATACTCGTAGAACCATGAACTTTAAACTAAGGTAGGGAAGCCCAAATATGGCTTCAAGAAAATAATAAGCTAAAGTATCATACTTTAAGAACATACTTATTTGCATTAAAATATATTATTCATTTCCCAAAGGTGGAATTTTAGCTTTACCTTGGCAGGATTTAAGTTATATCTGTATAGTTTACTGTCTTGTCTATTATTTATTTATTCTAAGCTAGTAGCGCCTTTTCTGCTTACTTTGAGGATGTAGTGTGCTTAGGAACACTAAGAAGTTCTGAAATTCTAGAGGACTACAGATAAAGCTTCCTACAGACGCACAGTCCCCTAAGGTCTGAGACTTCCCTGCTCTCACTTCTCTTTCTTTCTTTAAACAGAACACCCAGTAAAGGCAGTTATAAATCAATTATATTAATTTTGTTGATGACTCATATAAAAATAAGAATCCACTGTACTAGGGAAAAAGTGACTTCTTGATAAATGAAAACATATACAACAGAAAGCTGAAAGCTTTCATGGCAATAAAGAAAAAGACGCTAGGCTTTCTAAAGTTAGAAAAAGTTTTCAAATTATAAAGTGATAATAGCAAAAACAAAAATCAGTATAAAAACACATGGCTTAACAACGTTGTCATATATGATAAATACCTGCTAATGTTACTCAGGGAACAATTATAATGTAAAACTGTGAGCTTCTATGGCAATTCCTAGTCTGCCTCCTTAAGTTACTGGTAGAGAGTATGTGTCATCATGTACATTATTCTCTAATTTCTTTTTAAGAGGAATCCATACTAATAATTGACCTCTCACTTGCTCCTTGTAAAGATGAGCATTATTCCCAAAATAGTTGATCAAATTCTTTCTAGAGATTAAACTAATCGTGCAGTCTCTGTTGTCTGCTAGAGTGGATGACCCAACTTCTCAGCGTTTACCTTCCAACATGACAGTGTGCTAACTTTTGGACTCTTAGAAAATGAATATGTTATTTCTCCAACAGCATTTATTGCAATTATAATATACAACAATTATTCAGTCTAAATTTCAATCTTTTAAATTAATTTATGAAGAATCTTGCTTGAAAACATTTAGATGCTTAAATAGACCTTTGAATCTGAAATATAACCTGGCAATGTTCAAACATACAAGAATTTCGGTGTGCACATCTACTTTTTGAGAGTTTTGAGAGGTCTTTTTAAATTTAAGAGGGATACTAGGTACCTACACATATATTTAAAAGCTCTAGGGACAAAAATCATCAACTTGGGCATAGCTACCCAGTAAAACACTGTAGTATCAAACAATCCACATAGCAGAATTTCCTGCTGTATTTGCTTAACAATTATACTTGTTTGAAACCTACAGTTTATAGAATAGTTTTAATTTACATTACACTGATAACTGTGATAAAACATTATATGCTTGTAATTTTCTATTCCTCTCAATCACTACTAAAGCCAAGAAATACAGAATCTACAATTCTTAAATGTTTGTCATATCATTACTAACCAACAGAGATTTTACCTTTAAAAAGAGTAGAAGCTTTTTTACAAAATTTAGGTTGGAGGCAGGATTAACATGTTTTCAAAACTAATTTTATGATATTGGTGTCTTTATTGGTTGCCTAATTTTTTTCCATGGGATATAACATGACTGGCAGTATATATCCTACATAATAAATTATTTTATTATTAACTGCCATATTCTCTGGTGTTTTTGCACTAAATTTCCAATTGTCTTGAAGGAGTTGGGGTGTGTTTAACAAAAGCCTGTAGTACTGGTAAGGATATTAGATTGGGTCCTAGAAGGTTTGCCTTTAGTTCTGCCTTAGCCACCAACTTTCTAGACAACCTTAAGCAAACTATTTAACCTCTACGGATTTGCTTCCTCCTTGGAAAAATCAGTTAAAATAATAATAATGAAGTCCCCTTATATAAGCTACAAAATTCTGTGACTTGCCAAAGCTATTCCTCCTAATTATTGCACAATGCGCACACTGAAACAGCTTCAGAACCAGAGGCTCTGCTTGGAGATTAGCCCAGAGGGACAGACTATATTAGAAACTAATTAATCAATATGTAAACGGTTCAATTATTGCTCTTCTTTCTTAGCACCAAATCAATCTCTCTTTCCCTCTTCTTCTCTTCTTATATGTATGTATATAGCATGTAGGTGTGTATCAAGAGTACTATATCAAGTTACCTACAGATTTTATTGCTTATATAACTTTTAACTTCATTCTGTAAGATAAAAAATCCCAAATAGTAAATAGACTGTAAATGAATGTTCAGGTTTTTAGGAAATGCATAGTGCCTTCCAAACAACAAACATAGTAAGTGAAAGTTTAGGAGCCATCTGAACCCAGAAAATATTCAACAGGGCTCTGACATAAAAATAAAAGAGAAAGGTCTTGAATTAGTACTGTTAGTCTCAAATTTTCACATATTTTTACCCCCTTGACTGTCAGTACATGCTGTATACAATGATGTAACAAATGAACTGATGAGCCTTACCTAACGACTCTTGTTCTCATGGTAGTATTTGTAGGCCACTTGTGCTGAACAGATTTCTGTAAACACCCATAAATATATCTCAGTGTCCTGCCAAAATAACACAATCATCTCAATCGAGAAAGAAGGGACACTACTGATCTCAGTGCAGCCAAAAGCTTAATTCACCAAATACACAACATTTTAATGCAACTGGCCTTTTCCCCCCAAAAAGTACTTTGCTAAAAGTAATGAGAGACACATTTAGCAAGGGATAAGGAAAACTTAAATAAATTTTCATCAGCAATTCATTTAGCCAATCCTTCACATTAAACAATCTTACCATTTTGAGACTGCTTAGAGACAGATTTTGACTTAACAACTTCTATGTGAATAAGTGAGTTTACGAACTCTGGGAGCCACTAAGCAGATATTGAGTACTTATCCGGTGGACATTTTAAGGAAGACAGTCAAGTAGAGACTGGACAGATACATGTTTTATATGATCTCCTCAAATCTGGACTGTGAGCCTCTATTCATTCCCCAAGTTACTATGTAAAGCAGACACTGGCCTGTATTAAAAACATGATTTGTTTTATTTTAACGTAACTATTTCACTATGGTTTCTTCAAATCATTCTCCTTAAACACAATTCATCTTATAAAGATTAACTTTTTCAGAATATTACATCAGGACAGTGAAAAAGCTTACACGTTTTAGAAATACAGATTTTTCAAAATGCAGATATACAATTTCTTGTCAAATTAAAATTTCACCACTTACGGTGGAAGTATTTCTGAAGCCATGAATATTTTCTCCACAAGCTCTGAAAGTATGTTCAATAGGTGTGCTAAATTAGTGTTCACATCTTCATTTTTTTCTAACTTTGATGGACTTAACTAAGAGAAGGAATAAATCAATATAAATGCACCTTGGCAATGATAAATGCAAATGCAAGGTAATCAAACAGTTCTAGTTTTTAAGGTTTTCTATTTTTCATTCTGCATTAGTCTTTCTAGGGGGTGGGTGTAAATGGGAATTTTTAAGTAGTTTGCTCTATGGAACTCCTCCTAATGGGTTTGTTACCATCAATTCTCAAGTACTCAACTGAAGAGCAAGAAGTGACTATTCAACAATTTTCAGTTGCTTTGGGATTAATACCAGTATGTAAAGTTCTATTCATTTACCACACTTTACCATAGATTTTTACAGGCACACAAAATTGGATTAGACTTTATTTTAGATATAGTATTCTCAACTAGAAGACAAAAAACCCAGTTTCAGTGACCACAAATTCACAAATATACCTGGAGTATTTAAATGTGAAGAAAGATCACCATATTATTATAATAAAAGCTATGTTAATTCTATTTATTTCAGGGAAAAAACTGATATTGAAAAGCTTTTCTGAATAAGATTTATTTAATGACTAATAAAATACCAAATGCCTTAAGCAGAATCATGAACCTTTCTCAAAACTTTTCCAGCAATCCTTAAAATCTGAGCGTTCTGATCTAGAATCAGTGGAGGAGATTTATCCGGGAAGTCTCAGTTCCCCAGCCTGGATCCCACGTCCAGAGACTCTGCAGACCTGCTGCTCTGCTGGGTCCTTTACAGGTCCGTCCACTATGGGGCCACCTCAGGTTTTCAACACTAAATCATCGATTTCTACCCTTTAATTAGTAAAAATTGACAACTTGGTGCAGAATTAACATTTAACAGCTCCCCCAGTGTACATTATCAAAAGCAATTCCTTATTTTATTAATTTTGTATCAGATCTAAAAAATATATTTAGTATCTTCCTTCTGTAGTTGCTCTACCTTCCAAATAAAATGTGACAGCAGCCATATAAATGAGATTCCATTCTTTATCTTAATGGTTTATTATGAATTTATACTAAAGCCTTAATAATGAATCCTAAGAGGATGTTTTTATTTGCTTTTGAGGGGATTATCTCATATCCCTGCCCCTGCTCCCCACCAAAAACCTTCAAGGACAAACCTAGAAGTTATTATGAAATGCCACATAGAACTTACCTAGGTTATACAACAGAAGTCTCTAGCAAAAACTTCAATTTATGTTATGCACACCTTCTGAAAGTAGCATATACTTTTTATCATTAGTACAGTAGGAGAAATAAAATACCTTCATGAATTTCTGGTGCAATTTGAAGTTTTTAATCCCCAAATAAAGTACATCTTTTTTAAAAAGTCTGTTTTGCATAACATTTTTCTAAAGGT
Organism: Equus quagga; assembly: GCF_021613505.1. Taxonomy (NCBI): domain Eukaryota; kingdom Metazoa; phylum Chordata; class Mammalia; order Perissodactyla; family Equidae; genus Equus; species Equus quagga. The sequence goes on from NC_060273.1 coordinate 121,520,635, forward strand.
ATTACAAAAGATATAACTGCTCTGACGAATAATTTTAGAAAGCTAATATATTTTCCTTAAAATGTAATTAGCTATAAAGTATTACCTATTAAAATGTGCTCTTCGCTGAAATACTTAAAAACATTCAATTCTTACCTCACAAGACTGCTTGCTTTCCATTATCTTTAAGATAGAGTCTTTCAAAGCATGATGAACAAACTGTGTAGCAGTGGCTTTCATATACTGCTCCATCAAGGTGCTTGCGAGCGTTGTGGCTCGAAATAGGGTAGTGGCTTCATCTACATAAATATTAAAAGATTATTTTTAAAGGACTGTACTAATGTGAACCAAACTGGAAATTAAATGAATTCATTTTTTCCTTAACAATTACAGCCATTTAAGTATGCTTATTTGCATGCAGCAGTGAAGTACTGATTATAATGACATCTATATTTCTGCAGACTTAACTCTTCAAAAGACTTTATTACTTCATTAGATCATCATCATGATTAGAGATTAACACTGTCATGTTCATATGAAAAAACAAAGGCTTCGAATGGTTATATGATTTAAGGCCTTACAGCCAGTTAGTGACAAAACTAGGACCAGAATCCAGCTTTGCTCTCCGCTGAGCCCATGCTTTGAAAAATCTGAATTGATTTCCAAATAAGAATATAACATAAAATCCCAGTATAAATTATTAGCCTAAAATATGGCTAATTAATGACTGTTTAATAAAATCCTAAGAAATACAAATATTATCAGAAAAGACAATTTCAGTGTAAAATATGCACCATGACTTTATCTTTCCTGACAAATCTATATATTTTTACATTTTCTATGTTTAGGAGTAAATAGTTCTAGATTTTACAGTTTATTTGGGGAACAGAAGCAAGCCCTGTTACTAAGTCGAAGTCCTGGAAATGGGTTATTCTGATATATTTGTAAGCCCTTAAAAAGCACTATATGTGCCCCGCCATCCTGCCTGAGAACTACCTATTATAGAAGCTGGAAATAACACGCAGCTGACACCAACTTTTATGCAACGAATTAGTAATGAGAACATGCTAAGTATACAAACTATTCTTAACAATCAAGCACTGTGAGCCATTGCTCTGGACATAGAAGTCACTTTCTTATGGCTTCTAAACTAATTTGCCACGACAAAAACCTGTATCGGAAGTTCTAACCACCCCCCCCATATTAGCCAGCATAAAAATCAAAACTGACATTCCAACTGTAATTTTTAATGAAGGAAAAACAGAATAACTTATTGTGCAAAATTATTTAACTATTTAATATAGTCTAAGAAAGAGTCCATATGTACTTGATATATAAAACCTAATTGTTAACCCAGTTTTTAAAAGTATCACACTAACACATCCATACTATACCTTCCATGCTTATTTCTCTGTCATTTAGTGTACATAACAACAATGATTCAAGCTTTTCATGAAGAAAAATCCTCAGTAGGATGCTAGCCAGTAGTGTTCGGTCCTGTCCACATACGTGTGATAAAGCATAGACTACATGAAGCTCCTTTTGCAGCATAAGCTAAAAATGACATCAAGACAGATTATTGAAAGTACACAGCATTTGGCATTCTCAGTGAGACTGACAGGAAATATGTTCTTATATTTAGGAATATATTCTATGGAATAAATTTATTAAAAATAGAATGAGTTTGTAGCCTATGTATTTATAATCTCTTAAGACCAACATCATACTACCACAAAGCTTTTCAACCTCTGCCTGTCAGTGAGCCACTAGGCGATGAAATTACTATATTTAACTTATGGATCTTTTATTAAATATTAAATATTTCTGTTAGTGCCATCAAAACTAATTAGACGGGAAAATAACTTAATACCTCTTTAAATTCACTGTATTCTTCTTCTGGCATGATTTTTTCCATAGAATACCGTGCTCGGACACGCAGGGATCCTGGTTCAATACCTTTTAATGGTATATGGGAGCTGAGCAAAAACCATTCATCTGTGGCATGCCCTTTCTGCAACCGGCTCAACTGGCAGCGCATAAATACTTTGATAGAAAAACATCAAATGATTACTGTCTAAAAAGACGACAGTATAATTAGTCACAAGCAAATTTTCCTGATGTTCTGTCTTCTCTATAGTGTTAAATGCTTTTTATTAAAGGAGTTTTCAGTGATATCACAAATTCAATACTTAATGCTTTGCTTCATTAATTCACTGAATGCCTACTATGTGCCACACTCTGTGACAGACAGGGATATGAAATACAGATGTGATTAGGACATGGTCTTTGACTTGCATGATGGTCACGGTCTAGGCAAGAAATCAATTATTCAGTGTGATAAGTGCTGTTAAGAGTGGTTAACGCTACTGGAGAACAGAGAAATAATATGTAGTTCAGCCTTTGGAGGTTAAAAATCCATTCCAGGGGCTGGCACAGCGGTTAAGTTCGGATATTTCACTTAGGCGGCCTGGGTTTGCCAGTTGGGATCCTGGGTGTGGACCTATGCACCGCTTATCAAGAGGTGCTGTGGCAGGCGTCCCACATATAAAGTAGAGGAAGATGGGCACAGATGTTAGCTCAGGGCCAATCTTCCTCAGCAAAAAGAGGAGGATTGGTGGCAGGTGTTAGCTCAGGGCTAATCTTCCTCCAAAAAAAAAAAATCCATTCCAAACAGGTAACCCTTAAGCTGACTTGTAACAGGTTCTGGAAGTATAGCTAAGTAGAAAAGAAGGGGGCGGAGGGCAGTCCAAATAGAAGGGATTGTGGATGCTTTTAAAATCCATGGATAATTTAAGAGCCATAAGACAGCTGGTACAGCTGAAGAGAAGGATATACAAAAGATGACACAGTGAGAGCAAGTGGGGGTGGAGTGGATGAGGAAAGGGCCTTTCTTCTGTGTCATTACTAGGGGGTTTGGATTTTATCTTAAAAGTAATGGGGAACCACTAAAAAATGTTAAGCACTTAAACAGTACAGAAATTACAGAATAAACATAGAGGAAAACTTAGGCTTTGATCTGTCCGTTAGCACTGTTACCACTTCCTCCCCTGAGCCTGACTTTTAAGACGGTATTAACCTACTTCACTGATATGAGCCACTGGATCCCACCACCACCTGTTTCAGTGAGAGGCTGGGAAGAGACGCGCCGCTGAGAACAAGAACTGGGAGGGTCTGACTACCAGAAAACAATAACTAGTGTACTGTGGTTTAAAGACTTTTTTTTTAATTGAGTGCTTTTTTTCACTTACAAGCAAAATACAGGAAAGTAGGAAAAACGTAAAAGGGAGAAAGGAGATATAGGGGAAGCACCACGAAAAGATGACCACTGCTGCTGTTTTCTTCAGCCCGTTCACTGAGGAGCAGAGGGTGAACAGACATGTAATTTCATCTTAAGGTCCTGAGCTAAAGTTTGTACCATTTAGCAATTCTGGCCTTTTTTTCTTTCTTAGACATTTCTTTCACAACAATCGATACTTTTAGAGGTACAAAAAGAAACTCTCAAATTATACTACTTGCACTTCTATGTATTTTTTAATTTTCATTTTAGACTACATTTCATTATGAATTTAAAAACTATATAAAACATGCTTTTTTACTTTAGAAAGAAATTTCTGTATTAACTTACAGATATCAGGATCTTTGCTTTTCTTTGTTTTATTACTAAGAGTTATTTCAAATCTGTTGATGTCAGGAGGAAGATCACTAAAGGAGCAAGGAGAAAAGGCATTAACAACGTCCTGGCATCCAGCTGTCTCATTCCTTTACTTCTAGTATCAAATAAGCCCCTATTTCTGCTGCTAAACACCTGGAATAGGCTGGATTTAAAACTAGACTCAAACACCTTTTATTATCTGGTATACAAGAGTACAGACAAGCAGACTATACTTTCCCTACCATCTTTAACCTCCTCGAGCAAATCCTGGAAACATTTTCGTTATGTGTGTTAGTAAATGTTTTTGGACTTTCTAGTAATACTAATTCTTGTTAATAACTAGGTGAAAAACCAAGGACATAGCACTTTACTAATACAAGTGAATAAATACAATAGAGAAAAAAATGTATGTACTATTAAAATGCCTGAACTTGGTACCTTGTTCTGACATTTTAGATACAGAGACCAAAAAAGTGGAAAGAGAATGCAATATGGTAAAGAAAAACGATTTCGTGTAATGATAAAAGCAGACTTACTCGAAGACAAACTCTTCCGACCACACAGGGTTTTGTCCTTCCCGCGCATGAGTTTTGGCTACCTGGACACTATTCAGGTAGATGTTACAATATGGATTAGTAAAGTGTTTTACTGGGAGTTTGTGGGCTTCTTCAATATGTAACACAAGACTGCTGACCTGAAGGAAACACAAAAATAGTTACCCCAGAGTTCAAGAATTATGCATTAGGTTTCAGAGGCAATTACCATAAAATAAAAACCCAAAATAGTGACTTATTTTTCCTTTTTGGCAAAAATATGACCTTCAATTATATTTTCCCTTTTATGTGACATATAAAATACAACATTCACATACTTAATTCTTCCTACTTAAAAAAATGCAATTTTGGGGCTGGCCCCGTGGCCGAGTGGTTAGGTTTGCGCGCTCCGCTGCAGGCGGCCCAGTGTTTCGTTGGTTCAAATCCTGGGCACGGACTTGGCACTGCTCATCAAACCACGCTGAGGCAGCGACCCACATGCCACAACTAGAAGGACCCACAACGAAGAACATACAACTATGTACCAGGGGGCTTTGGGGAGAAAAAGGAAAAAATAAAATCTTAAAAAAAAAAAATGCAATTTTGTTTTACAACTTATTCCTCCAATTATATTCTCACAGAAATAATGAAATACGCTTTTTCTATTATAAAACAATGGTTCAGAGGAAGTGAAGCTGAGAAGAGGATTTACTTATTAATATAAGTAAACAACTATCATCCACCCAAATCAAAATCCGGTATGTTACATAATGCTCATCTGGAAGATTTTATTTCTATAAAAAGTTTCACAGCTAGAAAATATTTTTAAAACACCCATTCTACATTCTCATTTTACGGAAAAGGATACAGATCCAAAGAAGTTATCTGTCAGTTTTGACGCCAAAACTAAGACCATGTACCTTCTAGCATCAGGGCCTCTTTCCCCCTTGCCACCCCTGCTAGTGGGCTGTGAACAAGTCAGCCTCTCTGAGCCTTGCATTCCTCAAATATAAAATTAGGATAAAGTCTCCACTGCAAATTGTTGTAAAGATTAGAAATAATATGTGTAAAGCACACAGCAAAATACCTGACACATAGAAAGGGCTCGAGATGTTAGCTATGGTTATATCATTTTATACCTACAAAGGATAACTTCATGGCTACAGTTTCACACAAGACACAATTTGTAAAAATTCAATCTGATTTTCCACAGCTTAAAAAATTGTAAACTGTTTTGAGAACACATAATGATTATGTGCATAATTAAATGTCCCTGGGGAAAGGATCAGACTTTCAGCTGCAGGGAATATAATTTGTAGTCACCTAAATATTAACAATTTATCTACTTCCAACAGAACAATATATTAAATTCTCTAAGCTGACTGGAAATTCCCATAAATAAAGCAAGAATCACTCTGGTAAATAAATATTGTACTAAACTTTCCTTAAAACTCCAAGAATGCTGGGGCCAGCCCCATGGCATAGTGGTTAAGTTCAGTGCACTCCACTTTGGCTGCCCAGGCTTGTGGGTCCAGATCCCAGGCAGGGACCTGCACCACTCGTCAGCCATTGTGAGGCAGGGACCCACATACAAAACAGAGGAAGACTGGCACAGATGTTAGCTCAGGGCTAATCTTCCTCAAGCAAAAAAAGAGGAAGACTGACAACAGATGTTGGCTCAGGGCGAATCCTCCACAAAAAAAACCCTCCAAGAATGTTAAAATTCCCTTTTTCCAATTACCTGGAGAGAACTATAAAGAAAAAAAGCAAAGAAATAGAGGGTGTAAAGTCGACTTTACATACCTAGAAAGAGAGACTGTCTAGCTTAACTCTCCATAAATCAACATGTAGGACATGTTAAGGTTTTAAATAAGATAGGAGATGACCTCAGAGTTACGCAACAGGTTTCAAAAGCAGTTACTATAAAATGAAAAACCAAAAAGTTTATTGGAATTAGTACACTCTGAAGTCAAATGATCTTTTTACTAAGTACCTTTAGGTTCCACTTTTTTGAAATAGGCCAAAATAATTTTTTGAAGAAAAAAAAAAAGTGCCCAACAGAATAGTTTCTATTGTTATTGGTTCGGTATTGTTATTTTAAGCGGAAGAAAAAAAACAATCATTGGTATATATTCAAAAGATGGCATTATGGCCTAAATACCCCAGCAGGTATATAAAGAACATTCTCTTTCATAAAGAAATAACCATTTCTCCTGCTATTGAAGAAGTGGAAGCAAGGCTATAAAATGCCTGAAAAGATTAACCTCTCAAGAACTCTACAGTGTTTGAAATGTTGCCTAAAATCGTTCCCACAGAAATAAAAATACAGCAAAGTGATAAAGCAAAATGTGACAATAACAAATCAAAAAAAATTAAGTTTCACCTGACGCAGGCGTTTATTAGATGTCCCTGGACTACTTTTCCGTAAATTGCAAAATGCCTGTAGACCTTTCATCCAATCCTACAAAAAAAATAACACCATTTCAAAGAAATATACTATGCGATAGTCCATTCAGTTTCCAATCATCAATGTTTTTTAAATTCAATAGTTCTTTCCTTCCCTTGACTGCCACTTCTATAGAGTATGCTGCACGTTGATATATCTGTGCCACAATAAAGTAAAACAATGCCCAAAACAATTATAATAATTCTATAAAAAATTGTATTTCTGTTGAAACTCTAAATTAATGTTAAGTACACCAATGAGTGGCCATTAATTAGCCAAAAAGTAAAATTTCTGTACAGTTAAGCTGTCACGCTCGGTACTCTAAGGCAGAATTTAACTTGATGCATTTTGTCAAAGGACGGCTGACTGCAAAACCAACTGATAATGTGATGATTGATTTCATTCTAATCCTCACCTCAGATCATCATATAGGCAGAAATGTAGAAAGGGATCTGGGCTATTTGTAAGCCTTTCAAATATAATATTAGATTTAAAAAAATATTTCAGCCTAATATTTAAATTAAATTGCAGCTGTATTTCAAAACGTTTAACTATCTAGTGCTCTGGAGAAAGGAGAGAATAGTTTTAGGTTTATCAAAAATAAATCTAAATATTTCACTTTGGCTTATGTGTTTCTAGAAAATTCTGTACTACTGCTGTACTCTATCATGTCTTTAGTTTGTTGGCTATTTCAATGAATCTGAACTCTGTCAGTGTTTAGAAAACATCTTTATAATAGAACAAATTAAGACCAAAGCAATTACTATGAGCTTTTGGAAATAGAAGAGAGTAACCAGAGATCCCACAGGCCATCAAAGTAACAAAAACTAGAAATACCAGTGGTATTTTTGGACTTTAAGTAGTATATGGAAATGGAGAATATGGAAAGAGTATATAAAAATACAATTAAAAAATGTTCTATTTATACAGCTAAGTGAGGCATGCAAAACATACTGAAATGTCATCAAGGTATGTAACATACCTTTATTTAGAAAGAGGGAACATGGTAAAATAGCTGGAAGATATCATACTGAAGTTTAATTTATAACATTTTACAAAAATGTCTGTTACTGAAATGTTTTCAGCCCTACTTTTTGCATCTAAAAATTAGGGATACATACCCACAGAACAAAGTTTTATGTGTGTTATATGTTAATAATGAGTATTTGAGATATTCTGCAAACATTTAAAACTTGACATTCAATTATGAGCCATCAAACATAGTGGCTCATTCATCAAGTTTATTCTAGAGTCTAAGATATTTTCCTAATTTATGAGTCAGGGGCCCAAATCAGGATGTAGTTTTAAAAGCATCTGCGTCATATCCAGGGTTGGCAAATTATCTTCTATTTCAACAAACTCGCATTCTTTGACCTCTTAACCACCTTCAGGTTCCTTCCATATAGTACAGACAGAAGAAACACTGCCCTATTTCTACAATACCACTAAACACTAAATACCAGAAGCATGATGGGTCAAAGAAATCAAAATATTTTTAAAAGGAGATTTTTAAAAACATTATTTCTTCACAGCGTTACTTACAATTTAATAAAAGTTTTAAGAAGAACATTGTACATGATAAATGGCCACTGCTGAAAGTAGACATTTTCTCTAAACTTAAGAGAAAAACAGAAATTCCTAAAATATTTTCCCTTTTGATGACTGAACTTCTGTTTTTAGACATGGAGTTCAACCAGCGAAGAGCAACAACGCTTGTTAGCAAAACTAACTGGCTTACCTTTTGATTGCACTGAGAATGTCTCTTACCCTCCTGCAGAGAGGAGTCTAAATGAGCATTCTCAGTTGGACTCAACACCATAGAGGATTTAAAGGTCAATTTAAAACGGAGTTTTCATTCCTAATGACCCTTCACTGCGTTTTTCTGCATTTCTTTCAAAAAATTTTTTTACACATACAAGTTCTCATTCCTTAAAATAAAAAGATGATTAGATTTCAGGTATCCTTTTTATTGCTTTGTCTTAAATGCAACAGTTTTCTATTCTAGTTAAACACAAAACATGGCTAAATAAAGGTTATCAAGGTTTACAGTAGTTGAAGAAACAATTAACTTACCTCTGCTTGTTCAGGGGTTTCTCCTGCAAAGTAAAAGATGTAATGTTCTTCACTGAAGTGCTGAACGACTATCTGAAAACAGTTTGGCCTTTAAAATACAAACAAAAAAGTTATTAGGAAGCTTAACGAATGATATTAAAACACTAATACCAACTTTTTAAAAAATCACAATATATAATTCTATAATTTATATAAAATTAACATTAATTCTCAGAGAAATAATAGTCCATTGTACCAGTCCATTACTAGAAAGAAAATATCAGCTGAAAACATTTTTGTCTGCACTATTTGAAACGTTATCAACCTTTCAAAGTTAAAAAGGTTTTTAAGTACTGTGTAAATTAATTTTAAAAGACATTAGAAATAGACAAGTTACAAAGAAATTGAAGGAGAAATGCTAGAAGGGCACACAGCCAATCTAAACACTTTTTTTTTTTTGAGGAAGATTAGCCTTGAGCTAGCTACTGCCAACCCTCCTCTTTTTGCTGAGGAAGACTGGCCCTGAGCTAACATCCATGCCCATCTTCCTCTACTTTATATGTGGGACGCCTGCCACAGCATGGCTTGCCAAGCGGTGCCACGTCTGCACCTGGGATCCGAACCGGCAAAGCCCAGGCCGCTGAAGTGGAACGTGTGCACTTAACCGCTGTGCCACTGGGCTGGCCACTAAACACTTTTTAAAGCAAATAAAATGTTCTGAGCTCATTGCCTCAAGATGATACATAACATACATTCATACGCACTGGAAACAAACTAGACATGTTCTTAGACCAAAAATGTTCTTAGTGCTTATCTCTCAGTAGACTGTGGGTGATTTTAATTTTCTTCTTTATAATTTTGTGTATTTTCAAATTTTTTACAACTGACCATTTTTCCTCATCTGTTAAAATGGAAACAACATCTACTCATACATATGCTTATTCTGAGGATTAAATGACCTACCAGGGGTATATAGTAAATATCAGTTTTTGCCCTCCTATAGTATGCGCTGTACTATAATTCATTTGACACGTAAGTACAATATTAGATAGCAGGGTTTTTTTTGAAGATTTGATGGTGCTGTCTTTCCTCCTAGACTTGAAAATGCTTATAAAATGTTTAATAAGGGCCTTCATGTATTTGAAACTCAATAAATGTTTCTATTTCTTACTTTAACCAAAGATTATATCTTATACTTTAGTGTTAGAAGGCCATAGCAGAACACCCAGAGTATAAGCTTAACATTTATTAAAGATAAAAAAAAAACCTTTTCACGCTTTACAAATGCCATAAAATAATGGAAAATGTAAACTGAAAACTGATTCTGAAAGTGGCTTATATCAGACTAACCCTCCTGGCTGGATAAAATATAAACGAAACAAAACAAAAAACAACTGTTTGAAGTCACTGGATAACAACCAAAGCAGCTAAGACTTGAGGGGCCAAGATGATAGTGAAGTGAGCCTGAAATTCCCCATGGCTTTTCCTTTCAAGGCATTTGCCAAGTCCTAAACTGCGCAGGGCAGGAAGTTGAGAAGCTGAGAAGCGAAGGCAGAAAGCAGCATCTAAGAGGCTGCAAAGATAACCAGCACATTCAGCAGTTTCAACGTGCTAGGAAAGACAAATGAGTTCAGGGCCTTTAAAAGAGAAAGCTTGCAGTTGAGACCCCTGAAGGGCTATGCCTTCAGAATAAGGGCCAAGCAGAAACAGAACAGCCTTGACCAACACCTGAGCCACAGGGGATCAAGATGAAGCACCCCTACTCTAACTTATCTGGCAGAAGAACAACCCTTTCTGGAGGGAATAACATTACCCACAGCTTCCACAGGTTTTTATACACAGCGCCCACCATTCAGTAAACTTAAGCAGACGTTAACAGGAATCAAGATCAAATGACTGAAAAGCCAAAAGGAAAAAACAGACAAAGGAGAAAGACCTACATATAGTCCAGATATTGAGTTGAGATACAACTTGCAAATTACTGCAATAAAAATGTTTAAGGAAACAGATAACAAAATAGAGAATTCTCCCACAAAACTACATCTATAAAAGCAGAATCAAATGGAAATTTTAAATTGAAAACTGTAATAAATAAAATTAAGACCTCAACAAATGCATTTAACTGCAGAAGAGTAGATTAGTGAACTGAAGGACAAACCAAAAGAAAATATCTAGCCTGAGGCACAGGGAGGAACAAATTATGAAAAACATAGAAAACTATAATAGACACATGGGACACGGTAAAAGGTATAACATGTAACATGAATCCTAGAAGATGGAAGAGAATACGGCAAAAGAACTGTTTAAAGGGACATCAACCAAGAATTTTTCAAAATTGACAAAAGACATCATGTCCCAGATTGAAGCAGCTCTACAAATATTACGATAATTTTTTTTTAATTTCACAGTTGGAACATTATGGTTTAACTGCTGAAAATCTAAGATAAGGAAAAAATCTCAAAACTTCCAGAGAAAGATGAAATATAGTATACCTTGAAGAGAAAGAAAGATACATTATCTCTAAAAGAGAAACAATCAGAATGACAAAATGTTGGAAGGCAGAAAACAATCTTTAAAATGCTGAAAGAAAAACTGCCAGCCTAAAATTTAATATCCAGCAAAAACATCCTTCATAAGTGAAGACACAACAATAAATCCTGCCAAAGTGAAAGATTCAGCCTATGAAAAGACAGAGGCGTAGAAATCCCACATAAATGTTCACTACAATGACAAGTCTTATCACTGAAATGGCTTTCAATTTGTGCTTCTCAAATGGTTAACACTTAAAGCGGTATTAAAAGCAAGAAGTTTAATGTAAAGAAATTGAGTGCTTAGAGATCTCTTACATATACTGAAAATAATCTGAAAAAATTGTACAGCTGTGCAACCAAAGCGGTGCAGGAAAAGAGGCAAATGAGCAGTGCTATCCAGCATTCCTGCCCCACGGGCTAAGCACGCCGCCAGCACCCCACTGTAGAAGGCTGCTGGTAACTTCCACATGAGACTTCATCCACACGCCAAAGTCAGTCAGTGTGTTGGGTTGTAGGCTTACAACAAAGCAAGAAATGCTCAATGCCTTATATATACTTGATAACACAACAAAGAAGATAACAGCATTCATCCAGTTTCCCCTTTTGTGCTCTGATATTTTGCATTCTATGACACATAATTTGACATCGACCTATTTTCTACCAGTTCTATTATCTGGTAGTGATGTCTTTTCACTTCCTTAAAATATACTTTGCCGATGCTGTTTTCCTTGGCATTCAGTCTTTCTCAGTGCTTCCCAACTATTTCACAGTAAGGCACACAAAAATATAGGTGATGGTAAACGGGCAGACTTTGGGAAAAACTCAGTTTTTTAAAATAAAAGACTTGTGCTTGCTTCCCATGGACATAACTTTTTCATATCAGGTTTACACTGGGTATTATTAAATACAATTCATGACCAAGACTTTTAAAATGCCTTCAAATTCCTGAAAGTCACCTTCAACAAGAAACTCTACATAAGAAGCAAGCTGTGATCTTGTAGTAAATGGTCAATGTGTATTTACTGTTTTCTCACTACCTGACAAACTCCTTTCTTGATATTAACCAGAAGAGGAATAATTCAGTCTCTTTAAATTGTACTTCAAAGATCTGATCTTTAACTCTAGCAGTTCTTTTCTTTAATTGGCAAGTGTAATGTTCACCTCTCTTTTGACAGTGCAAACAGGTTTTCAATCCAGTTGCACCTGTTCATATACAGTATGTCAAAATAATGGTAAAAGCTTTTCCCTAAACTTACACAGATCCTGCTTTATTACTCTTAATAATTCTTTCAGATTCATCTTATTCAAGTTATAATAAGTATTACTAGTGAATCATTTTTAACCTCACTTTTCCAAAGTTGAATTTCTGCTTTGAATCCATAAACTGTCAGAACACATTAATATCTTTTTGTGTTGTACTTGTAATTTTAAGGAAGTTCACTCATTCTTCAATAAATCTGCAAAGTGAGAATCATTCACCAAAAAGTTTTTTCTTGTAGATAACGAACTTTAACAAAACTCTTCTTTTGGACAGCTTATGTACTTGGGTATCAAACAGCAGGTGGCGTTCTGATCCCATTTCCTCCCATAAAACCGGAAACACATGCAGCTGAAATAGCTTGCATTTTATTAGTCTCCATTTTATAATATTATTTAATGTAGAATTCAGGTCTAGACAAACTGTCTCATACTATTTGAAAGTGGTATCTCTTCTATCTCTTTTGATTTTTTGGCCTCAAACATAGAGTGGACAATTTCCATGCAGACCGGTAGAACAAGCAATTCTGCAACTTTATGTGAAACATTCTGGCTTTAGCTTTAGCTGTTAACTGCACGTTCTCCCAACAAGCTTTCCAAGTGTAACTGATACTGTAGGAACAGATCTATGAGAAGAGGGCTGGGGGAGAGGGGGAAGAAACTGTTTTATTTGCAGCTTTACAGTTCTTTAGTGGTATGGTGCCAGCACAATGTGCTTGACACCAATGATTTACTCAATAACTTTTATGCAAATAAAATATTTTTGCTGAGGAAGAGAAGAATTACTGGATTTAGCTATCTAAATTCAATACATTTCTTATTAAGCCGCCTAGTTAATAGGTTGAATTTTTTAAATTACTGCTACTGTTTTTATCTTCTGAATTTAATGACTTTCTAGCTTTAATCATTAAATTATCCTTTCTGGTGGAAAAAGTAAATATCTGTACATTGAAGCTGCTCCGAAAGAAGAAACAATGAAAGAAATAACTAAGTTAATTATATTTACTTCAAGAACTCTCATATATTTTACAATAATGAAAACAATTTTAACTTTTCTTAATTAAAAAATGTAAAAAGCAAAATGAAACAGTTTTACATATGAACACAAAAAGTAACTTCATTGATGATCAACAAAAAACTGTGAATAAAGTAATATTCAGAGGAACTGGGTGATTTAAGAAGAAAGTCAGAGGGAAGTACTGAGGTATGGCCACTATAGGGAGCTTTCTGTCTACAAGTGTTATGTACCAATTCTTTTGCCATAATAATGAATTAGAACAGTTAACAGAAGGAATCATATAATTTCAAGTTGTATAATATTTGAAATGTGAAACATTTGTTTTAATATTTTTATTCTGATAACACTTTACAACAACCAATATCTCAAGAGACACCTATCACATATTTATGGCACACTGGTTCGGAAGCTGCTCTATCTAAATGAATTCAGACCCATCCTCTAAGACTCAGCTAAAGAACCACCTATTTCATATTACTTCTCTCAATAAGCTTATCCCCAAAATCTCTTCCCTCTTGCAACTGCTCATAGCACTAATAAATTACATTTGGCAGTGAATAGTGTGGTTGTCTCCCCAGCATCCATGTCACCCACCCCCAGAGTATAGAAGCCTCACTATTTGGCTGGGATCATCTCCAGCAGCAGGGCTGGGCACCCAGAGGCCTCACTTTATGAAAATAATCTCATTCCTTTGCTACTTCAGGTAAGTCAAGACCAGAGACTCATTCAGAGGTGGCTCTATAGCATATTCTCAGGATTTTCAATAGTGACTGGGGGAATGCTTACTTCTCCTTTCTCTGAAACTGTATGCCACCGTGCTACCATGAAGGAAACTGGTTTGTGAGTACGAATCCAGCACACACAAAGGAAGGCAGAACAGAAAGAGGAAAAGGAGCTAGAGATCTGATCCAACCACGCCTGCAGGCCAAGATTCCCATATTGTGGGAAATATGGAAATATGGTAGGAAAAAAAGTCTTAAGAAATCCTATCTTAGCCAAACTTTTTTTGCTTGTTTTTTTAAATAGCTGCTTTTATGAGATATTAAAGTGCTCAAAAAAAAAAAAAGAGTATCAAGGTCAAATGAATTCACAAAATACTTTGTATTATACTCCCCTCTTAGTGATTCACAATGCAAACCACTGGATGAGACTCCAAAAAGCCCTCCTGTAAGGAAAACTATTTGTTCAGTTCAGCATTTCCCAAACCTATTTGATCATTTAAAAAAAACTAATTATCTATTAAAATTACAAATGACACTAATGTGATCTCCTAAACACAGTTTGGAAAAAAGAAATGACAGGGCTGTATGCTCTACAGGTATTTCTCTTGAAGTTTTCCCAACTTAAATAGGATAAAACTAGATTTGCCTGGTAGAAAGCCACCCTGCAGCAGAAAAACCAGTTGTTAAAAACATTTGTTTTAATTGCTTTGTGTTTTGTAAATCATAACTATAGGTAATAAAGTGGTAAGTATACCTAAAAAGACTCTAAAGTGCCTTACTGATAAAACCAATGGTGAAAGGTAAAGAAAGGCCATTCTTCTTGAACAAAAAACTAGATGCAATTAAGAGCGGGATTTGCCTTGTGAGATTCAGGATTTAGCTTATACATTTCTATTTATTTATTTTTCAAAAAACTATGAAATTAATGTAAGAAAAAATGTTTTCATTTCAATTCCGAAATATTCTCCTCTTTCCTACTGAAATAATTGTTTTTATATTATGATTGTTTCTGAATTTCAAATTTCTTAGGAACATGCCTATCAAGTTAATAGTACAACTGAGTGTACCCAATACTGTCAGGTACAGGGCAGGGAAGAAACATGCTACACACAGATCAAGTCTTACTACTGGAAATGTCATCCCAAAGACTTCTATGTAATACAGTGTAGTAGAATTTTATGCATAGGTTAGTCTAAAATCAAATCTGACATTTTCAGATGATTTTAGGGCTGTCAAAATTAGTTTGCTATGCTTTGAAATGATCACTATTTAGTATTAAAAGAATTCAAAAAAAATAGGAAAACAATTTCTTACCTGCCAAAGAGACTATCATGAACAACATAGACAGAACATACACTAAGATCTATTAATCCTTTTGGTTTTGTAGCTCGTTTTTCACTTTCAAAATAAATAAGTTGGGCATCACTGCCCTCTAAGATAAAATATAAATTTTTCCACCGTTTTCCTTTGCCTGTTAAAAACAAAATTGTTTTCCCTTAGCCAGATAATGAACTGTGAAGTAACATATATTAAAATCATAAAAATTATCATTGCTGAAAATAAATATTTTAACTTTTATTCCAAAGTTTAAATAACACACCACTCCTTACAAAATGAGAATATGCCTGATTTATCTGTAGAAAAATGACTTTTGTTACACTGCTTGTTTTAATGAATCACAGAGTAAATGACAAGGGCACCTTAACTACATCTTCGGAGATTTCATTATGATTAATCTTTAAAATTCTTGCTTAAGAGTAATTCTTTTCCAATCATAAGAAAAAAAACTCTTCCACTAACCACATGCCCCCTCCAATCCCTTAACATTTCTTAACGTCAAATTGAGGCAAATCTATAAAACAGAAACATCAATACCGTGAATGTGCCAAGTGCCATAAGCAGTAACTTAAAAAAAAAAGTATAAGGCAGAGAGGGGGTCAAGACTTACTGGGAAGTATGTAGCTTATCTCCTAAACCTCTGCGTGGAAATAGACACTTAACACACCCGGGCTCTAGACTGTAAAGGATGCCTACACAAAAGCTCTAAACAAGGGTCAGCTACTAATAATTCACATCAAAACAGCTTACTAAATACATACCTCAATGACAAGCTTTGTATCCAATATTTACAACGCATCTAGGAAATGTTAATGGTAAAATACTGAAATTGATCTTCAGTCTTAAAAGTTTACACTTACCCTTTTTTAGAAGATAACCTTTTTTAACAATATTTTTATAAAAGGCATCCTTTGTTTTACGACGAATTGTATTATAGATTTCCTTGCCATCCACTGTATCATTGAGTACTTGTTCTTGATCCTGAATTTTAAAAATATTAAAATTATTTCATGAATTCTTGATGGAAATGAAGTAAAATCTAGTAAACTACCAATTAAAAACCAGATGGTATGTCTATCTAGACATTAAAAAAATGCTTTTAATACTAAAAAATCTAAAACCGTGCAACACATATATTAAGAGATCTTTTGCTTCCCAGAGAAATTCTCAAAAAGGTTCCCTTACCATTTCTCAAGAACATGGGCAACTAATCAGCTGTTTTCAAAAATACAGTCAGTTTTGTTGTGTTTACAGCAAATAACATTGTTTTGAAAACATGAATTTGTCCCAACATAACTGATAAATGAGGGAGCCAATTTAAGCAGAAAGGAAATTCACATTTGCTTACGCCCAATTACATCCACGAGAAAGACTAGGTGAATGCAGAAAACCGCACCCAGCTCAAGTGAGATGCGTGGGAACACACAAACACACACTCGACTACCCACGAGCCCCTTCAGTTCTCCACGTGTTATGTGCCATACCCCGCTATCCACAGCTGGTGTTACAACTCTGACTGATTTCAGATAATCCACCTTCCACCACTTCATAATATTCACAATCCTTCTGATGGCCTCTTTCACAGGTAAACTTCAAGTCTTTTTCAAGGTAAAGTGCCATATTTATTGCAGTATTTAAATACTTCTTAACCATTTAGCATGTATAAAAACTACGCTACATTTTTATTAGGTTCTTGTCTTTACGTGTCACTGATGAAGTTTTTAGTGTTGTGCCCCTAACCCCACTTTTCTGAAACCCTGTGGTTTTTATTGCATGATTTTATGCAACATCTTGACTTTTAGGAAGGAATGTGTCTTAACTGCTAAATCCCCACAAATAACAAAAGGAATTATGACATCAGGAAGAACATAAAGAGAAGAGCGCCTTTAGAATGACCTTTCCAAAATAAAGCAATCTTCAGTATTGCCATCGGGCTCCAATGGACTCAGTTTTAGTTTTTCAGTTTCTTTTCTGAGCAGTTCTTATTATTCGCGAGGATTAATATTTTATCACTTTGTTTCTTTAGAGATTTCACAGGGCTAGCTGATCCTTTTATAAAATCTACGATATGGGATTTTCGTGAATCTTATTTTTCCTATATCCTGAAACACTCTGCTGCTTTATCATCCTAGGAAGCATTTCATCATCACTCAACAATTATTCCCAAGTACGCTAAAGCACAGCAGTTGGCAAACCATGGCACACGTGCCAAATCCAGCCCACTGCCTGTTTTTGGATATAAAGTTTTACTGGAACATAGCCACGCTCATTCCTTTACATATTGTCTGTGGTTGCTTTCACCTACAAAGGCAGGGTTTAGTAGTTGCGACAGAGAC
Source organism: Equus quagga (assembly GCF_021613505.1). Taxonomy (NCBI): domain Eukaryota; kingdom Metazoa; phylum Chordata; class Mammalia; order Perissodactyla; family Equidae; genus Equus; species Equus quagga. The sequence goes on from NC_060273.1 coordinate 121,538,499, forward strand.
TGAATGGCCCACAAAACCTAAAATATCTATTATCTAGCTCTTTACAGAAAAGTTTGCTAACCCTCAGCCTAGAGGACGATGCAGCAGTGAAATAAAGTATCTCTACTGCACCACCCTTTGCCTTTTTTACCGTGTTGCCAACTATCACAGCATTTTTCAAAAAAGTATGAAACACCATCTTTGTTGTCTTTTTACTAGCTTCCATTGAAGACAGCTGAAAATTCAGAACTCTGAATTTTCTGCTCATAATAGCAAAGAGAAAAACTGACACAGGAAGATGTTTGACAAGCATGAAAAGAATCAGAAGATGAAGGCAAAGAAACAGCAGCGCTCTAAGCTCCACTGTGATGATAAAAGTGATTTCGATAAGCAAAATCTCAGATGATAATTCTTCGAAGATCCTTGATAAATTTTCTCAAACTCAAGAATTGCTGAGTGAATGATATATTTCTAGAGGAAAAAAACGAAATATGGTATTCTCATCTAGTTAGTAATTCAGTAGGAAGGACATCATGCAATATTTTGTGACAAGAATCTAGATTATCTTGTTTTGCTAAAAGGAAAGAGGGTTCTTTAAATTTTATGTATGTTTATGCACCAAGATTTACTTAATATGATTTCTAAGTGGACAAAAGGAACTTTGTATCCAAAGGTTACTAAGAGGAAACATATAATGTAGAAATAAAAAAATTCACCATATTGATCATTCTAATTGATGTTTATCAATCTAAACATAAAATGTATTTTATACTTACGGACCAAAGAAGACTATACTTTCCAACACAATTATGAACCATCAAAATTTTCAAAACTATTGCATTTGATAATGCAAGTAGGAGAACAACAAGAAAGAATCATAAACTAGAACCCAGTAGAGATATATTTAAAATCTGGAATCAGTATTGCATTTTGACAGTGAAAGTGTGAGAAGAAGAATCAGAGTAAATTATATATTCTAGTAATAATAGTAAATAATAGTAAAAATAAAAATAGTAAAAGAAAGAACTTACTAGAGATTGATCTGAAATCTGGTATTAGGATTTACAAAATGGCCATGTTCCAGGTCCATGCAAGCCAGTGGATGACCGACCAGTTAGTTGCATTCAAAAGACACTGCCCATTTCAGGTATGTAGTAACTCTTCATAACCAAGGCAATATGGAACAAAAATTTGGGTTTGCTACCTTGAAATTCTTATTACATTTTCTAACAAAGTTGTTTTTGGACTATCTCTTTATTCCTACTTCTACAAATTATTCTTAAAATGACTTAAGAATATAAAAATTTAAAAAGGACACATTGGGCCCAGATGATACTGATGACTACCTTCCTGGTTACATAGATTTGTACTTAGTCTTTATTTCAATAGTGATACTATTTAGTATTAGCAGTAAAATGAGGCCTATTTGTAGACTGTTATTTAAAACATAATACTACACTAATATTTGGACTTAAATATCTGATTTCAAGATAATCTATATAGGTCTCTTCTAACTTATATTAAGGTAGGGGCTGATGTACTGATCTACAACTCCTAAAGGATTCCAATGTATTACAAGACACTATGAGCAAGGGCACAGGTCACCCTCCAAGTTCTAGAAAATCACTGCATGATAGGAGGGAAGGCTTGTTGATCTATTCTTTACACAGTTTTGGAGAAGGGATTCTTATATACTCCTCCTCAAGGGAAGTAGATAATCTGACGGTGAGAGTCTGACAGCCACGGAAGCAAGCTTTTGCAGAGAAGTTAGGTATGCAGGTTCCTGAAGCCAGACTTCGGTTGCAAATTCTGCCTGTCACTTAACTGCTAGGAAAACTCCAGATTAAATCAATAAATGTTTGTTGAGTGCAAAGCACTGTTCTAGTTCCTGAGATATTTCAGTGAACAAATCAAAGATCCTTACTGTCAAGGAACTTATATTCTAATGAGGGAAAGAGATAACACACATAACAAGTAAGTAAACCGTATTGTACGTTAACAGATGGTAAGTGCTTTAAAAGTAGGGCAAGTAACAGTATTAAAGATAAGGTGCATGGGTAAGTCACATTGTGAAACTAATTTTTGAGCAAAACTTGAAAGAAGAGAGTGAGGCAAGTGGCTATTTGCGGGAAAATCATTTTGAGCAGAATGAACAGCTAGAGCAAAGATCCTGATGCTGGAAAGATCCTGGCATATTTTTAAAAATATGCAAAGAAGCCAGTATGAGTGGAGACAAGTGAGAGAGAAGGATGGCATAAAGAAATGAGTTCAGAGGACCAATGCGATGCCCTTCTAGGGGCCTTGTGCCACTATAAGGACTTTGGTTTTTACTCTGAATGAAATGAAGAACATCTGCAAGCACTAAACAGAGGAGTGACGTGATCTGACTCACATTTTAAACGGATCCCTCTGACTGTTATGTGGCATTAAGGGGGCAAAGGTAGAAACAGGGAGATGAAGTCAGATTCTGGTGATGGTCATATTCTAGATCCATTTTGAAGGCAGAGTCTGCAAGACGTTTCAGACAGTTTGGATATAGAGTAGAGGAGAGAAAGAGAAGAGTCAAGGCTGACTTGATGCCTTAAGTAGTTTATTTAACTTCTCTGGTCTCCGCTTCCCTATCTGTAAAATGGGCATAATGACAGTATCAACCTCATCAAATTGATGAAAATTTTAATTAATTAATGCATATAAGAAACAGTACCTGAAACATAGTGCTCAAAAAATGTTGGCTATTTTTATTGTGGGTGCACTGTCTCAAAAGGCTCCTCCTTCTCTTCTAATATCTGTCTTAAGCAGTGTTAGCTCCACAAAGTAAGCAGAGCTAGCTGGGACTCTGCTCCTTCTGTTCCAGCACCTCACCCCGAGTCGAGGTATGCATGGTCACCTCAGGGGAAGTGAACTATTTCTGCTAGCTAATCAGTTTTTCAATTAACAGAAGGAGGTTACCAGCCTTTGTGTTCTTTACTAGGTAGAATCCTGCTGGGAAGGATAGGTAAGCGTTACGATTCCCAAACTTCTACTGTAACCTACTTTTACTCCAGCCCCAAAATAATAGACTTCACAAAGCATTTAATAGTTTTTATGTAATAATCAAGTGCTTTGTAATCAGCATCAGTTATTTCTGAAGTATTCAACGCATTATAGGCACTTCTGCAAATGACAACAATTTGAGGTTTGTTCAGTTATGACACAGTAACACGAGTGGGCCACGCTGTATATTGGAAGTAATTCTTTTTTTTTTCTTTTAAGATTGGCACCTGAGCTAACAACTGTTGCCAATCTTTTTTTTTCTCCTGCTTTTTCTCCCCAAATCCCCCCAGTACATAGTTGTATATTTTAGTTGTGGGTCCTTCTATTTGTGGCATGTAGGATACCACCTCAACGTGGCCTGACTAGCGGTGCCGTGTCCGCACCCAGGATCCAAACCAGCAAAACCCTGAGCCGCCGAAGCAGAGTGCGTGAACTTAACCACTCGGCCACAGGGCCAACCCCGGAAGTGTTCTTGAAACCTTAAAACTTAAGTACAAAAGTTTACTAGACGTCATATGCTATTTACTTTTTAAATAACAAAAAATTAAATTAGAAAATTCTAAGCACAAATTCAGGATGGGAAAAATGTATGGCTTAATTGTAGACAAAATAAAATTTGTGGACTTATGAAACAAATTAAAACTATCATTAATTCAAACAGCCAATGTGAATCAGACTTCAAGGTATACAAGGGGACTGAGTGGCAGGATCTGCCGTCCAGAGATAAAGGCACCTCTGAGTCCTAAGAAAAAGACCCCGAGCAGTGGTTTCTAAGAAAGCACCTACCACACCATGCGGTTAGGGGGAAAAAAGGGTTAGTTTTATATATACAGTAATCAGAATAGTGAACAGCCAAGGTCTGCCAGAACTGTCAACAAAAGTGGTACATCAAGGCTGCCTAGTTTATTAGGAAGGTGTCAAGCAGGACATGAAACTTGAAATGGATCTTAAATTAGCGGTATTTAGATAGAGAGGAAGAGACTGACACGGAGATAACAGCAAGCACAATGGGATTAGGCCACACTAGTGATAATACAGAGAGGTTGAAATGCTTTCCTAGTGGAAAGCAGACAACCATTCATTCAATTAATACTGACTGAATACCTAACGCCAGGCACTATTCTAGGCAGTGGGAATATAACACAAAACCCCTCTTTCACGGCCCTCACATTTGACCAGAAAAGCATGAGGAAATGAAGCAAGATAGATTAAAATATGATCAGATGATGATTCTTTAGTTTATATTAGGCATCAGAATAATGATCCCCACACACACCGCCCCCACAGCTGTAATGACTGAGTAGTAGGTACAACCACCTGTAACTAACTTGTTAGGAGGAGGAAAACTTGAGAAGCCAGAGATGCTATAAATTGCTACCCAAGTTTAGGTGGGTAACCCAAAACCCCTCAGTCCTTCTTTACATCCCTGGAATGTCACTACCTCCATTTTCCACCTAGGAAAACTCTTAATCACTCTTTTCAAGTATCTTTTTCTAAGCCCTGCTATAACCTTCCCCAGCACACTTCAGAAAGTATGAGAAGAAAGAAACAGGCTAATCAATCACCTCATGCACTAAGCAACTAAATTCAACACCCATCATTCAAGACCCATCTTTCCTCCTATGTTCTAGATTTTAGTCATTCTTGCCTTCTCTAGGACTTTGTTCATCAAGTACTGCCAACACCGCATCCCTCACCCACTACTGTCACCCTCCTCTTTACTACTGGCTTTTCCCAGAGTCTACAGACACGCTCAAAACTCTCTCAACATTAAACTATAGGTAAATAAAAAGTTTAAACCCCTCTTGGCCCAACATCATCTTCTAGCTACCATTTTTTCCCTTTTCTTTACTCCCCAAGCTCACCTAGATAAGCCTGACTGTGATTTATCCTTGCTGTCTCCACTTTTGCCTCAAACTCACTCCTTGACCCAGTACAACTTGGCTTCTGCCCCCACCACTGCATGTATTCTCAAAAAGCCACCAAGAACTTCCTAATTATCCAGACCCAACATAAATAAAAAATAAGCAATCTCTTACAATTCATTTCCTGAAATAATCTGAATAATCTGCAGTTTTAAATTTTACCCGATTTTAAATACATGAATGTGTGCAGAACATACCACGAAAAATGCATTTAAAATAAAATTTAATTATTGCAGAAGGAAAAACAACACTAACCTGCAATGGTACAGCTTCCTTAAGATAATACCCTTCAACAATTTGTTCTTTTCGATAGTGATCTATGATGTCCCCAATGCTGTTAAAATAAAAATTACCAACATTGACATAATTTATCTCATTAAAAATTGCAAATCTTGAAAATACATGCAAACCCTGTTAGAAAGAATTATCTATTTACAAGTTTTTTCCAAAGCATATAACCCAAATATACAAAAACAAGAATGTTTCCAATATTCATTTACAGGTCAGAATACCTGAGTCAGAGATTCAATTTTCCATAGACATAGTCAAAAAGTCACTGTAAGTGAGGAAAGGATTAAAAGTTCACTTTTTTTACAAGAGTATTTCTGAGAGACTGAGAAAGAAGAACTTAAAGAGAAATGGCATTTATTAACAAGTGGTGAGTTCAAGTAAACTTAAAAATTTTTATCATCAAAATGTCTACATATTCTGCTTTTATAATAATCAGATGGAGTTCAGTCATAAAACATAAAAACAGCAGGCAAAATCAAAAGCAAATTAAAAAAAAACCAGATAGACAGATCAGGAGCTAATCTTACATGCAGGATTACTGCTATAACAGGAAAGGCTTATTGATGATTTTGGTAAAAAGTGCTAAAAATATTTTTAATATTTGGGAAACATTATAAATAAAACAAAACTGAAAATAAAATGACTATATAATGTATTTTAACACAAATTTTTGCATGACATAATGAGTTTTTTTAACATAAAAGTGTTTCTCTATAATCAGTAGGCCATTTTATTGTCTTGAATATTTAAACCCTAGAATTTTAAACTTTAATACACTGAAGGAATGGATATTTTAGGGACAGCTCAGAAACATTTCTCAATACAGATCTTATTTAACCTAAACCACTTGATTTTTCCATGTTCTTCCTATTGATATAATAATTAGAATATATAGAGATAGATAATTGAATATAGATGTCACTTGTTTTTTTCACAGCTCTTCCTACTTGATAGAATAATCAGAACAGATATATATCTTTTATCTTTGGAGATATATGCGTATATATACATATATATGTGTGTGTATATGTATATATATATACACACACACGTATATATATGCACACACATCTCTCTCTCTCGAAAGATAAAGTATCTTTGCTATACCAGAAAATTAATTTAAACCAAATATAAATAATGTTAAAAAGCAAAATAAAGACTTGAAAAGATAATTAAAAAATGAATATGAATGAAGAGGAACTAAATACCAGAGGCAGCATTTAACACAAGGAGGAGATAGATGGTGGTTGAGACAAGTAAAAAGGTATTATCGTAAAAGGACAAGGAAGATTGCAAGTTTTTAAAGGAAAAATGTAATACCACACATAAATCTAAAAATGTAAAAAGAAAAATGAAAATCAGAAAAGAATATAGTTGAAGATAGCTAGATACCACCACAGAGATAACGATGTGTTTCAAAGCAAAAAGCATCAAATCTATGAAAAAACAGTAAATATTGAAGGTTTCTGGCTCAGTAACTGCAAAATGCAATCAATCGTGTGGTAGCGCCTCAATGTAATTCTTGTCCATGAGCTGAAAGAACAGTATACTGTTGTGGAGTGCACTTCAGATTGCCCAGGAGAAAACTTGAAAGTGTGTGGCAACCAATCAGATATATTTTTACCAAGGAGCTGGACTTTTAAGGTTTTTAAAAAATTACTCTTTAATTTATAGTCTACCCAGACACACCTACAGGAACGGTCAAGGAAGACACAACAGACCAAAATTTCCTACACATTCCATAAACGTTCTAGCCATGAAATCAGAGACCTATGTTTCAGAAAACTAAACTAAGTCCACTATAGATTTGTTTGTAAAATAAAGGTGAGTTTCCAGAGATACTGTGTCCTATACTTTCATTTCAGTAATTTACTTAATAAATAAAACCAAGTCTTTCCCTTCTTGAACCCTAGATAAATGTTAGTAATCTTCAAGGTCTGACCAAAATCCTCCCTCTCCCTTTTCACCGCCATCTGAACAACACTCTTCCCACCGATTCTCCTATGTGTATTTGGTACATCCCTAAATTTATGACAGCCAGCCAACCATCTTTCCTAACAGACCTGAACACTCCTAATGTAGGAACAGTATCTTTTTCTTCAATGTATAGGTGCAGGATCAGTATAATAAATTTCACAAAGTAGATTAGTCAATAAACGTTTGCTGAATTATACCCACTGTTAAACGCCTCTCCTACTTTTCTAAACTTTTGAACATAGGAAGTTTAAAGTTATGTCTCAACAAAGCAGTTTCTAAATGAAACAGAAATAACTGCTACCACTCTAATGAAGACTAACGTAGGGCTAATGGGGAGATGCGACAGCGGAGTATGGCTCTGTTACTTAGATTTCTTGGATAATCCAACTTAATACTAACATATCTACACAATAAATGATAATCATAAAGGTGTATCTTCCTGGGAATTACTTCATTACTGACACTAATGCTGAAATGGAACATATACTTCCAAAACAATTATAAAAACTGCCACTATCCAGGCATCAGATTCACATAATTCTGGCTTTCCTTAAAAACATTTTTTTTAGTATTAAAACTAGAAACAATACTCCTGAATTTTATAAGATAAACATACCCATAGGGAATAAAAAGTCAAAAAGTCAAAGATTTGGGGGAACGAACATGAACACTAAATTAACATGCTTAAATTTTTTTAAAGTCAGACTAATAATTTTGCAATACTTTGGAAAGAAATATACATCAAATACTTCTTCCTATTTCATTCTGGTCTTCATCAACAAAAAAGACTACCTTGTTATGTTTTACAGACCGCCTCCATTATGTAGGAAGAACTTTCATCTTTGCAGAATGTGTATCATACGGAAGTTTAAGTCAATAAAACAAACTTTCCCCACCACTTAACGGAGATACATTCTGAGAAATGCATCATGGGGCAATTTCGTCGTTGTGTGAACATCATACAGGGCACTTAGACAACCCTAGATGGTATAGCCTACTACCCACCTAGGCCATATACGGTACTAACCTTATGGAACCACCATCATATATGCGGTCCATCATAGACTGAAAACATCATTATGTGGTATATGACTGCTAATTATTTTATCTTTTAAACAAAGTCTCCCGGTAGACATTTATCAATTCAATTAAGAATATGATGTTTTCAATTTATAGTTTTATATATTCCAAGTCCCTGGAAAACTAAACAATGGGAAAAATTAATTTACCTTGACAAAGAGCTCAAATTGCAGCTAGCTAGATTTTCAGTGAGGATGCTTAGACCAGACTGTAATGCACAAAGTACTCAAGCAGCTTATATATGACATGTGCAAAAGGATCCAACTGTCTATAGACTCATATGTTCCATCTCACGTCTTATAAGTGTCCACTGAACTTCTGGCAAGCAGTTAGAACTTGGTTTTGGTTTTCTGTCTTCCAGATTAACCAGCTGCTGGATCTCTATACACCCAAAGGTCAAGCTGGAACTGAGAGAACTTCTAAATGGGATGGAGAATGCTGCTGTGGTATTAGGGGATTAAATGAGGCAAACGCCAGCATTTTCATTTATGCAAGCTTCCAAAAGAGGAAAACAATGCTAGCCTAGAGTTATCCGGTACAGGAAAACCTTTACATTCAGAAATAAAACGAAAGATTACTTTCTATTATACAGAAAGAAATAGCTGACATTATATCATATCGTTTTTCTAATTAACTTATCTTCCTAAATCAAGTGGCTCAAGTCCATTCTGGGTTTTGGTACAAGCAAAGAGTTTACTCAGAATTTTAAAGGTGAGTAGTAGGAACCAATAATTACAAATAAGAAATATCAACTTGAGAACAACCCAATTAAATGGTGACATTTGTAGTAAGTGTCAGGTTACTCCAAGAACCTTTTCTTGCTATTAAAATGTCTCACTGATAAAAGAATGTAATGTATTTTCTTTTTCTTAGATTAGATGTTTTGCTGCCTTTGAAGATAATATATGGATTTAGCGAATAGCTTGTGCATAATCAAAAAAAATTAACATAAATTATTTTGGAAGGAAAAGTTACAAGTTATCAATTTATATTCATGTTTGACATTATCAAAGAATTCTTGGACATGACTACTACTAAATTACATTAAAAGTATTTTATATAATTTTGGATCTGATATACTAATATATCAAGATTTCAACTACTTTTGCCAAAAGTAAAAGATAAAAATTTCTCACAACTTACCTGTTATAATATCGGCCTCCCATCATAAACTGATTGTTTGGTGTTGGACATATTTTAAATCGCTGAATATTTTCATTGGTCCGAAAATAAAGTGAATAGTCACCAGGAGTATTATCTGAGGGCCTCACAAGAAAACTGCAGACTTGGCCAACTGTAAAAATTAAGCTGTTAGTTTTATTCCCTAATTATCAAATAAAAAAGAAAAAGTGTTAAGTAGTATAATTACAAAGTACATTCAAAAGTCATAAACATAGGTAAATTTTCACCAGGAACTCGTGTTACAATAAAGACAATTTTAAGACAGGGTTTTTTTCTTTTGTGTTTTCTGGTTTATGAGCCACAACCACCTATGATGTTGCTTGTCTTTATTATATGTAATACTGGGCAGACGTTTGTAGCAGTGACTTCTGGTTAATAATGTCTATACCTGTCATAACTTGGAAAGAATAATCTAAGCACAGGTTAGATTACTCTAACCACAGCCATGGGATACTGGCTCACACTGCTATATTCTGTTTGCAAATTCCCTTAATAGGAAGAGTCTAAAAAAGTTAAAGTGAATTTTGCTTAGAAATACTCTGTACTTAATGCTTCTGATTACACAGTAAAAAGTAGTAACTGTAATAAAATAGTACCAAAAACTTACAAAGGTAGAGTGAAAACAACTGAAATATTTGTGTATCTTATCAAAATCAGTACGCATGCACTATACTTCATTCAATAGGTATGATCCTGAAAAGTCATGTAGAAGCAAATTATCATATATTAAATATTTTCATATTGATTTTAGAGAAGTCTTTTTGCTATCTTCAATTGGCAGTGACTCTTAACACTAAGATACTTTGCCTTTTCTCTGTTTAAGTCCTAATGACATAGAAAAGATCAGAACTTGATTGCTTTTAGGAAAGTACAATGAACACGTTGAGTATTAGATGTAATTTTTATGTAAATTACTAATAGTTCCAATCATCTAGCCAAGGCACTCAGTACCAAGTAATTTCATGTTCAGTACAAAGAGTAGGAATTACTGTAAAATGGTGCATGCAAGTACCTATGTGTACTTCTCAGGGAAGAAAATCACCAGATTCTTCAAAGTGCACATGACCCAAAGAAAATAAAAACTAATGTAAGGAAATTAAGTTTAGTTCCTTTTCAGCTTTACTTGCCTAAAACCAGAGTGAGTGCCTCAAGTATTTGGTGGTGCAAGTTCGAAAATATAAACTTACATTCAAAATTCAGCAAATCCACTAAAATACATATTTTAGTCCCACTTTGAAAGCCGATAGCATGTCATTTTGGTTGAGCATTTGGTCACTATTATTACCATATAGCATTCTCATGTTCTTTAATTTATGTTTAACCTACTCAACCTACATCTTCACAATAAAACTGAACATTTTTAAAACTACCTCAAATCTTTCAAAAGAGCAAAGTATTAATTACATTAAAATGCAATGCCTTGGGGCTTAAGACAGTATCTGAGATACCATCTTTAATAAGCAGTAGTTTATTCACCATATACAGAAACTATTGAACTCCGGTTCTTTTTAAAGAACTAAGACTTCTAAATTACAAATTACGGCTTAAACTTGTCTCAGATCCTCATAAGGCATGGTTTACTGAAGAGATATTTGGCAGTTAAGTTAATTCAGTCTTAAATATTTAGTTAGGATACATGATGACAGGATGGTTTTTCTTTTAAATAATAAACCCATCATACAAAAATCAGGTTTTACTTTGCATATACTATAACCACAAAGTTCTGGGAAATGTCAAAATTAATATATTTTAAATACGGTCCAACTTTATAATTCCACAAGTGCACAAAGATAAATGCAAGAACATCTGCTGCAGCTGAACAGCAAATAATGAAAACATTCCTCTATAGGAGGCTGATAACAAATTATGGTATTTATACAAGGGAAAGCTTAGGTCATTAAGAATAATGAAAATTCATATATGCAGATATGGAATGATCTCCCAAAATATATCCTAACATGAAAAAGGTGTGTTGCATGTTCCTGGGAGTGCATGTGTGCAGAAGTGAGGAAGTGAGATACACACACAGAAAACTTCTAGAAACAGAGAAAAAACTCTCATCTAGTGAAGAGGACAGGGGTCTGGGGCAGAAGCAAAACACACTTCGATGAATTTTACACTTATGTTTTCTACTAAAAATATGAAAAAACAAAAAAACACCAGTGTCTCTGCACTGGGCAAGAAATTACAATATGCATAAATATCAAATGAACGCTAAAGGGAAAATATATGATAAATGATTGGTTCTTTTATTGTTCTTTTTAAATAAAGACATTAGAAAAGGCAAGTAAATATACAAGTACCTGTCATTAGTAAATTATAAGCTTCTTGTTTGGAAATTTTCCCATGGAACCATCTTAAAAAGAGAACAAATTAAATATGTAAATCAAAAGTATTTTTTGCTGTTATAGGATCAAAACTAAACAACCAACAAAATATAAGTTTAATTCAAGCTGACATAATGAGATAAATGTAATGCAACTGATCAAATTATCTCATTCCTTTTACATTTGTTACAACACTTTCTCAACGTATAATTTCAACAAAATATAGAAAAATTAACAACTATCTAGTATGAACTATAATTTCCATATTAATTACCAGTACAAAAACAGCAATGATTTTAATTCTGATAATGACATACTGTTATCACACATAGCTAGCATTCTCTTTTCTTTTTATTGAGAGGGAAGAGTGGTACAAGTACAGCCCACTATAGAACTGCCCAGAAAAAATATAGTGAATTAATTTTTCTCATATTTCTCTCAAAGTAAATTTTCCTATAATATGTGATAAGTTCTCTCTTCAAATAAAATCAACATGGCTGATACATACTTTACTGAAAGTCAGAAAATATGATTGAATGATGAGAAAGAGTAGAAACCAACATCAAGAACTGAAAGAAAAGAATGACTTAGTATTCCTATCTCTACTTGAGCTTATGGCCTAGCAAATGAGATTGCTGAAGTACTTCATATTCTGTATACTTAAAATAAGCCTTTATAAATTATTATAAATGCCATTACAGTCAAGATCCACTGCATATAATAATGATTTAAATTTTACCCTAAAATAAAATGACATAGCTGATTTAAAAATTAATTACTAGTAATTAAATTACATAAAACCTCCTTTCATTGACCTAAAGGACTATTATCTATCTTGCTGATTGACACATGTTAATGCCAAGCTGACAACCCCAGATCACCTCTCTACCACTTTGCCATCTATTTTTAGGGTCTACAATTACTTTATTTTATTTTTTTGGTGAGGAAGATTGGCCCTGAGCTAACATATGTTGGCAATCTTCCTCTTTTTGCTTGAAGAATATTGTCCCTGAGCTAACATCTGTGCCAGTCTTACTCTACTTTGTATGTGGGATACTGCCACAGCATGGCTTGATGAGCAGTGTGCTAGGTCCACACCTGAGATCTGAACCCGTGAACCCCGGGCCACTGAAGCTGAGTATGTGAACTTAACCGTCATGCCACCGGGCCAGCCCCTACAACTATTTTTAATAGTGGCTTAAAGAACAAGTTGGAAAGTAAAAATACTACAAGACTAAACCTACAAGTGCTCTAAAGCCCAATGTTCCAAGTTTAAAGGCTGTTCACATGGTTTTAAATCATCCACATTACCTCTGGTCAAAGTATAAAATATAACTGTTTTACCTTTTCAAATGAATGAAATCTTAAACTTTTAAATTCTCTCCTTAACTCTATTCTAACCATTAACTCCCTAATTCAGATTTCCTGGGGCTCCCAATGCAAATTACGAATAATATAAAGCAAGTATACAGTAAATGGAGCAATACAGGCTGCCTTAAAAGGTGGTGAGGTTCCATGTTGCATTTTAATAGTCTAAATTACGACCATTTACTATAAACGCTACAACAGGATTTCTGTATTCTGGGGGAGAGTTGATTAGATGACTTAGAAGGCCAATTGTGTATTTTTACAGCTAGAATAAAAGAAAAAAGGGGAATTCAAAGGGGGTGGCAACAAATGGGGTTTAGAGAACAAACTGACAATATCGTTTCTGAAAGGATTAGATCTGAGTTTTCTCATTCAGACATTTATTACCTATGTGTAAAATGTATATATTTCAAGCACAGGGTTTCCACCAATGATAGAAATGAGTCTCTTCTCTTAGGAAGTCCCCATTCTAATAAGAAAAAGGGACACAAATATTGTATAAATATAAAAGCAATGTAGAAAATATGATAAAATGCAGTGATAAGTATACACTGAGGGCATTTCTGGAATAACAGACAAGGGCACGAATTCGGTAGAGTGTGTCAGGGAAAACATAAAGGAAGATTTCTTGGAAAGAATGATAAATGAGTTAAGCCTTTAAGTAAGAATAGGAATTAACGAAACACAATGGAGGGGAATTCTGGCCTAGGAAGTAGCTTGAGCAAAGGAGAAAAACAGTACTATTGCAGCATGTGAAGATCTGCAAACTGGCGAGTAGAGTATAAAACTAGAAATGACAAGAGATAGGACCAAGGGAAGACACAAGAGCTAGATGAGATGATCTTTCTAGGCTCTGCTAAGATAAAGATGGCAGAGAACCACTGAAGAATTTTAAATGAAAAAGTGATAGTTAGATAATGCATTTTAGGTAGATGATTCTGGCTACTGGAGAAAAGGATTTGAGGAGACTAAGGCATCAAGGGAGACCAACATGGAGCTTACTGCTACACCCAGCCCTGGTGAGAGATGAAAAGGGCCTGAACTAGAATACAGTTGCTTAAGATTGAGAAGTAGCCATACATTCGAGAAACATTTTAGAAGATAAAATGATCAGGACTTGGTACCCGTGTCATGGAAATAGGGAGCCAGAAAGAAACACAACTGAAGTTACACTGACTGTTTAGCCTCAAAGGGTACTTGTGGATGTCACAGACGACACTTTACTGCCAGTTTCCATCTTAGGAAATGAGAGGGAGCTGACAAATACAGAAAAGAAACCAACAGTGCAAATTTAGCTTATGCTAAATACCAAATGAGTAGAAAATTATAAGTTCAGAAAATGGAACGATCACAATGATATTAAAGATTTCACAGTGAAAGTGGGATTTATACTTTACACTATGAGAAAAGTGGATGTAGCTTCAAATATTTACTGGTACATTTTCTTCTTTTCTTTTTAAATCTATGGTATTATTTTAAATAGGGAGAAAAATACAAATTTCTAGCTTCTCTGGAAAATCAAGATTTCACAAACACTAGACTCCCATTCCTGCACACATCAGTTGGACAGGGCAGTCACTTTCCTGGAGGCAATTACTTTCTAGTTTTCAACTTCCTGCAGTCTTCCCTAATACAAAGAGTTAATGTTAGCTGCCATTTAATCCCCACGCTTGCAGGGTTGTTTTCTTACAGTAAGGAAATAGTTCCATGTACCTCGGTCTCTATCCAAGAAGGAAAATAAGAAAGATCAAGATTATTGTAATTTGAGAAAAATAGGAACAGACACACCTGACTCACTTCACTTGCTTACATTATCTGTATGCCTCCGCCAAGCATTAAGCAGAATTTGTAACTCCCGACACAGGTAGTGGGGAGACTTCAAACTAACACAGTCAACAAGGTACAGTCTCACTCACGGAGCCTATTTTGCAGCTACATAGAACAACAAGGGAAATGAACTCAGAAAATAACTCATACGTTCCACTTAAGGAAGGGTGGGAAACTAAATAAGGTGACAGAAAGTGGAGTACTCAGTTTATGGTTCTATGTCCTAATGGTTAGAACAAAGAATAAGAAAACACTTGAGAGGTAAGACAAATTCCATCCATAAATGCTGACAGGATGGTAAGGGAAAAATGTGCGACTGAAAAGATATTAGAAGATGAACAGTCTATTAAAATACTAGGAGTACAACAGAATTGGGATTAAGAGTTAAGGTCTTTAAAAGAAAACTTATATACAAATAAATGTCACAAGGGATGAGAAGGACAACAAAACAGATCTTCAAGAACCATAATAAAATGAGAGCAAGGCTGAAATATCAGATGGAGTGATTTCCCATAAGAAGTTATTGGGTACAGCTGATAACTTCTGGAGTCTAAGAGAAGAATGTGGCAAGCAGTAAGTGTTGTAACACCTGGTCTTTGAATGAGCTCTCATAAGATACTTAAAATCAGCCTGAAAAGATTATGAAAACAAAGTACTTGCAGAATCTTATTAATATGACAACTATGATCTTAGGGAAAAGTTCTCTGACTAAAAAAACCAAAAAACTGAACCATAAAATATATAAAAGATGTGGTGATGTAAACAAGAAAGATGATGAATAAATCAACAAGGAAGTAGAGAAAAATGCGAGGAATTGTGCATTCATAATGTTATTAATGTAATGCTTATCAGAAAGTCTTCAGTTTGGTGATATAAGAGTTGTACATATAGGTATGAGCCTCCTTCATTGTTTAAAAGAAAGACTTTATCACTAGGTCCTTAAGAAAATATTTAGATAGCAACTCCTGAGCCAAATAAAAAAAAAATTTAAGTCAGCCCCAAAAGTATCAATTTTCTTTGAAATATTGTTTGGCCAAAGTTTTCCAATTAGTAGGTTTACAATATATATATTTTTTGCTTTTAATAATTAACACAAACTCACATTTTGCCTTCATGAGGATCTTCTTCCCGGCCCTAAAGGGGAAGACATTAAGACAATATTTTATATATAATTAACTATTGATCTTTATTAAAATTAATCAAAAACATCTTCTACCATGTTTCCACCCTGCCCTTCATATTTATTTATGAGTATACAAGAAAAGGTGTTTCTGTTCAAGAAATGTCTTTCCAAACCCTCTCCCTTACTACTTTTCTTCCCTCGTTGCCATTACTCTCATTCAGGCCCTTTGCCTCCCTTTTCTTTTTTTTTTTAAAGATTTTATTTTATTTATTTATTTTTTTTCCTTTTTCTCCCCAAAGCCCCCCGGTACATAGTTGTATATTCTTCGTTGTGGGTTCCTCTAGTTGTGGCACGTGGGACGCTGCCTCAGAGTGGTCTGACGAGCAGTGCCATGTCCGCGCCCAGGATTCGAACCGACGAAACACTGGGCCGCCTGCAGCGGAGCGCGCGAACTTAACCACTCGGCCACGGGGCCAGCCCCTGCCTCCCTTTTCTTAAACGATTACAGTAGCCCAGCTAGGACAGCCCTCTGTGGCCCATCCCACCCCACCACTCCAATCTGGGTATCTTCATGGGTTTCAAGTGCAACTTTGCCCTGCATTAAGAAACATCAAACCAAACAAAAACAAACAAATTTTAAAAACCTAACAGTACTTCTCTACTGTCTAGAAACTCTTCAGTTTAAAATCAAAATCCTTTACCATACGACTCAGGTCTAAGTTTACTGACTCATACGACCAATTCTCTCTGGCTATCTATACCATGGTCACACAAAACTTCCTACTTCCTAATCTACATTCTCCCACCACTGTAGCTTGTTCTTTTTGACTCAAAATGTCCTTTCCACTCACTGCTTCTGACCTATTAGTTAAAACCTAAACCATGTAGGCAGGATTTCCCTCAAATAACTACCTCCTCAGGGAGACTGAGTTCCTAAAAGGTAAATACAAACTTTATTTTGAATAGAAAAAGGCAGCATCCTTCTTTCATCATCTTTTAAACTATACCTTACTCTATTCAATATTTCTATCGTTTAAGACACACTAGTGTTATTCATTCCATTACAGAGGTTGTAAGCATCTTAAGATCTTAGCCATTCTTTGTTAACACCCACCACCACCACAACCACTAGCACAATGCTGGGCATATAATTTTCACTGAACATCTGTTGAACTATAGTCCTAGTACCCAGCACCAAGTTTTCATTGAATAATGAAGGAAAAAATAGAAAAATTGTCTAACTACGCATGGATTTACTTCTCTCAACTTGGTCCTTACTCACCAAATACCTAACCAAACTAAAATCAAACATTCACTGAATGCCTACTATATTACAAAGCAGTATGCTAAAAAAATTACATAAAAACAAAACGCATTATCCTGACACAAAAGGAGTTAATCTCTATAAAAGAGGTTTACACAATAAATTCATTTCATACAATGTAATGGAATGTAGAATTAACAAGGTGCTATAGAAACACAAGAGGAAACAACCTAGCCTAAGACAGACAGAAAACCTCTGTGAAAGAAGAGGCGACATCTGAGCTGAACCAACAAAGATAAATCACATTTTACAAGGTAGTCCAGCAGGACAGGAGTGTCAAGGAAGAGGAAGAAGTATAGGCACGAGACATTCATTCATTCAACAAACATTTACTGAATGTCTATGAATGTCAGACACTATTCTAGGCAACAGTGACACGTCCTTGAATCAGAGACAAAGATCCTCACAGAGCTAACAGCTAGAGTTATGACATAAAAGTATAAATGTGCTCAGAGAGCAGTAAGTAGAATTTCAGAGTGGGAAATTCCTTAAATCCAACCACCATCCAGATGCCTGAAATCTAGACAATCTCAAAATGGCTTTTCAAGCTACAGGGAATCACTAGGTGCCAATGAAGATCATTATGAAAAATTATTCTAAATATCGAGGTAAAAACTGTTTGTAACTCTAACTTGGAACCATTCCACTACTAATGCAAAGGATGACTGTATTTATTTCCAGCAGCCACATCACTTTGTTCGCTCATTCTGAGCTGTTAACTTGTGCTCTTTTTTCTTTTTTTTTCCTTTTATTGATGTTACGTCATGTCTCCTTATCTTAAATTGGGATATTTTTTTTCTGCACTCATTGGATAACTTCTGGTTTTCCTTACTAAAGTCTGCCTTGTTAAATTTGACACAGAATTCCAAGAGCTCAAGAAAAGTTCAACTTATACCATAATTCCTTTAAATACTTAGAATAATGGGGGGAGGGGTTTACAGCAGGGAGAAGAAAATTCAACATAAAAGTTTTAACTAAGAAATTTTGTAGTACAACCAACACAGATAAGTCAGATTCTTCAGTTTGAATACTTCTTGCTTATATGGAATAAATCTCTCTCCTACTATACAATACAGAATACTAATCCAGGAATTAGGAGTTCTAACCCCAGCTCTTGCACTAAGTAACTATGTGACTATAAGTATGCAATGTATCATACCATTTCCTCAACTCCACCCACTTTTCTTCAGTGTGTTTTACTTCTATATATCAAGATCTGGCTGCCAGAATAGGCAGACAAGAGAATTAACAGCAGAGAAAACTATTCTCCACTGCCGTCTTCCTGGAGCAATCATCAGAGCACAGGTGTCAGCATATTGGCAGGTTCGTGGCATATTAAAGACAATAGCTCTGAGGATTGTAAAAAATACAGAAAACCATTCCATCCTGCTGAACAAATCTGAAAGGGAAGGGTGAATTCCAAGATTGTAATATAATGTTCAATAATGTTTCAGTGATGCTGAATATTGTCTCTGCGATGCAAACGTTGCTTAAAGGCTGACCCGCTATCTAAAAACGCCATAATTTATACTGTGTGATAAGATGACTGATAACGTAATATGTGATGACAATGAAAACAAGGGGAATACTCAAAACGTAAAACCATGTGATAATATACGTGTAATATAACTAAGTTTTCCCAATGTTACTAGAAAATTTGGGAGACAAGGAATTTGAAACAAATATGTGCAACCATTTGAGATTCCATGATCAGTTCAACATAACATCATTTATGAGGAAGAGTAAGAAAACAAAAAGGGATACAGATAAGCACAGATGCTAATACATTTAAAAATAATTTTTTTTTTCTGCTGAATGGGATTAATCAGCCCTGAGCTAACATCTGTGGCCAATCTTCCTCTACTTTCTATGCGGGTTGACGGCACAGCATGGCTGACGAATGGTTAGGTCTGCACCTGGGATCCAAACCTGTGAACCCAGGCTGCCAAAGCATTCAAACTTAACCACTACACCACGGGGCTAGTCCTGCTAATACTTTTTTTTTTTTTGAGGAAGATTAGCCATGAGCTAACATCTGCTGCCAATCCTCTGCTTTTTGCTGAGGAAGATTGGCCCTGAGCTAACATCTGTGCCCATCTTCCTCCACTGTACATGTGGGACGCCTGCCACAGCATGGCTTGACCAGCAGTTCATAGGTCCACACTTGGGATCCAAACTGGTGAACGCTGGGCTGCCACATTACAGCGTGCAAACTTAACCACTGCACCACCAGGGTGGCTTCCCTGCTAATACATTTTTAATTCTTAGAAACTCATGAAATCTGAAAATTGGCAGCTACAAATTAAAACAGGCTAGTTTGGTTATGCTCTTTACAAATAAATAGTATTTACTAACAGTAAATGCATTTTGGTGAAAATTCTTTATACTTATGAACTGAGGTTTTTCATAAAAGAAATATATTCATAGCTAATTTCTCTGATTACGGACAAGTTCCAAAATTTTACACAATATTTAGAATTCTGAGAGTGAGAAGAAAGAAAAAAAACTTACCACCTCTTCCACTAGGTCTTCAACAATAAGGCCTTGTTCATCTGTTCTTAGATTTGTAACCCACATCCATCCATCTTCTAATTCGTTATGAACAATGAACATATCTCCTTTTAAGAAACTGAAAATAGCAATTATGAAGTTACTAAAATTAAATAAAAATTTTAAACACAGAAATTTAAGTAATCATGTACCACACAGATAATATGATACTGTAAAATGCAAAGGATTAAAGTCAAATATCCTAGATTTTTGTCTTGTTTCTGGCATTATCTACATGTAAAATTTTGAAGACACTTAAAAATCTGAATCTTAATTTCCTTATATGCAAAATAGGCTTAATAATGATACCTGCACTATCTATATCACTGTATTATTGTTAGATTCAAATTGGGATTTTCGTAAACAGTAATTGTACATGTATTACAGGTTTTGGGGTATAACTCCAAGAAAACTGAACTTAAAAATTTCAGTTTCAGTGTTATTACTCTCTCAGATGTGGGTTAGATATAAAATTGTAAACATAAAATAAGTATAATTAATTCATTATGCATATACAAGATACAGTTACTTTAGAAAAAGTTTATTTTAAATAAGCACAATTAGCCTTCTCAGGCAGATGCTTATGAGAATTAACATTTTTTCTCATTAGAGTTTATTTAATTTACTCCGACATCCATGATTCAACACATAACATTCTTTCTCTGAAAGCGGCAACAGGAATATATTATGAGAACACATGCATGCTTTTCTGTTATCAGTTTCTTAGTAGAGGGATGCACACACGACCTAGTTTCTTTTTATTGGAATGCAGATGTTTTCAACCTCCACATAATCACAGGAGAAATAAGCTGTTGATAATAAGCTGTTGATGTATGTCACCAATATGAAACCATCAGCAATTCCTTGAACTTTTCCTTTTAGGTTTGAAGAAACGCCTCAAGCTTTCAAGAATGACTGACTGCTACCGTTGACCCTACATCTATATCCATATCTATTATATTTTTTTATCAATTTTCCTTTCAGTCTTAATATTCACAGACCAACGTTTTATTAAGTAAACCTCTTCTCATACCTTTGAAAACTTTGTTTTTCTCTAAAATATCTCAAGTCTCACTGTTTCTTGGACAAGTTCAAGAATAGAAAACTTGTACCCAACACTTTAGCTGCACTCTATTTGAACAAACACAGAATACTGCATTCTATCTTTATTCTACAACCCTTGATAAGAACGACCAATATTTCACTAGCTGAATGGCAAGAGACTTACCACTTAACCAAATAAATTATTCCTTTCTAGAACCAACTACCTAAATAAGTAAAGAAAACAATCATGAATGAGTAAAAAGGGAGTACGTATGGACAATAAGTAAAAAAGAAATGGGAAATGTTTCATTTCAACTAAATTTCATTTCTTGATCAAAAGCAGTTGTAAGAGGTTTTTTTTTTTAATTTCGACTTCTGTTATGCTGTTATTATCTTCTGTGCACATTTCTGTTGCTCTACTACTAATTTTTTAGGGCATAAAAAACAAAAAAATTCAAAATAAAAAGCTTACTAGAACAAACAACATAATCATAAGATTCATTCTGTATTATTTTGCATTTTTCCCAAAAAGAAGTTAAAGTGCTTATTAAATCTCATTAACGTTCAGATGTTTTTACCTGAAAGAAAAAACTTCACAGGTATATACAAATTTCAAAAAGACTAATAACTTCAAACACATTTATATCATCAAATCAAAATTTATACATTTTAATTCTTGTTTAAATTTTCATCTTAAATTTATCTTAAAACTAGATCAGTAGTTCTCAGTTTTGGGGGTGTCTCTCAGGACCCCTTTATACTCTTAAAAACTGATATCCTAGGGGGCTGGCCCCGTGGCCGAGTGGTTAAGTTCGAGCGCTCCACTGCAGGCGGCCCAGTGTTTCGTTAGTTCGAATCCTGGGCGCGGACATGGCACTGCTCATCAAACCGCGCTGAGGCAGCGTCCCACATGCCACAACTAGAAGGACCCACAACGAAGAATACACAACTATGTACCAGGGGGCTTTGGGGAGAAAAAGGAAAAAATAAAATCTTAAAAAAAAAAAAAAAACTGATATCCTAAAAGGCCTTTATTTATATGGATTACATTTATTTATATTTACCATATTAGAATTTAAAATATAAATGTTTTTAAATATTTACTAATCCCTTTAAAAATAATTATATACCCCATTACATAATAACAAAGAATATGAAAATAATTAAAATTGTTACAAGTTCAGTGAGAATATTGTCGTACATTTTTGCAAATCTCAGTGTCTGGCTTAACTAAAAACTGCTGGATTCTCCTATCTGTATCTGCATTCAATGTGTTGCTATTTTTTTTGCTTAAAAGCAAATGAAGAAAATCTGACTTCACACAAATATGCAGTTGTGAAAAAGATATGAGTATTTTAACAGCCTTTCAGATAGAGATATTCTATGATATTACACCAAAAACTCAGCAAGTAGTACTTTCTTGAAGGTTAGTTGTAACGTAGAATCTAAAGCTATGTATCAATGAATTTTCTGTGCACATTCCAGTAAGATCTACTGGTCTATCTTGCACTTTGACTGGATCCTTTACCCGTGCATAATTTTGTAACATTATGCATTAATCACTAAAAACAAATTATATATAAATCAAACTATATAAAAATAAAAACAAAATATTATCATGTTCTATAGTTCTATACCATTAATAACACTTAAAATTATTCACCCGTGATGTAAAATAGAAGTTTAATCATCATTTGAGTACCATTTACCGTTAGGACATAAATATCACGTAGCAAGAAAAATTTAAAAAGAGTATAGAATATAGCAGAACTCTCCTTACTTTGTTAGAGATAGCCTAATAAAAGCTAAGATATTTCTCCTATCATCTTCACTGTGGCCACTCATCCAAATCCAGCGTGGACTGACAAGCCAACACAGGAGTACAGGAACAATGGACTCAACATGAAAAGCACTTTTGCCTTGCTGCCTGCTATTTCCTCAACTCCAAAACCCTCTTAGTCCAAAAGCAATAAATTTTCAAAGTCTTTCACATGCCTGTCTCAAATGCCTATAAATGAAAATATATTATAAAATACCTTATTTCATCAGTGTCTGGTACTTTTGTGTAAGGGAGAATGGCTCGAACACGTCTTCTATCTTCTACTGGCTAGAAACCATAAAAAATTGATTTACTAAATATAAATAACCTTTTTATGTCAAAATAAAATCAGGTATGTCCACACAAAGTTAAAGCCAATAAAAATCCAAATTATAAACTCCACAGGATCATTCAAACTATTTTTTAGTGAGACTCTAAACATCCGAAGCCTAGAAATGTTTGTCTTTTTATACAAATTCTTTTAACAGTAGTACCCAATATATTTTTTCCAAGTAATGTGAGTTATCATTTAATCTTAAATAAACTACACAGAACATACAAATTAACCTTTCTCTGATGATGTAGAAGGCTTTTCAGAACCTTGTAGCAGCTTCAGCAGTAGCACTATGATATCAGTAATTACTCCTCATTCATTCAACAATATGTTTTAGGCTATCACCATACAGTATTATATAAAATAACTTAAATACAAAATAAAAATTACTTTTTATTGTTTTTTAAAGAAGTGGTCAGTTTTGCTCTGACACTACAATCAGAATTAAAATTTAATACAACATATACCTCTTGAATTATACCAGAATAAACATCACAGGAAATTGAACAAGAGCTAACCCCATCAGTAGAGCGAAACAATGAAGTTTTGAAAGATATTTTATTCAAGTTTTACTTACCTCTGGTGGTGCAACTGGATAAAGCAATTTTTCTCCTTTAAGCAAACAGGAAACATGACTGTAATAACCTATTAGGTCTGACAGTGAAGAAAAACGTCTTCCACCAATGTAGTAATCTCCACACATAGCAATAATCCTATTGGTACAGGAAAAAAAAATACAGCATTAACAAACACCTTTAGAGTCAGTTTTGAAGACCAATTTCCATAGGAATTATAAACCATAATTTTCATACTCTTTTCCTTTAACTGCATCCCTGTATTAAAATACCACTTATTAATACCATCAGCATATGTAAGTTACTTGAGATTTCTTTTAAAAATACATATGTATGCATTTGATATGAATACATATCTGACTTATAAACTTCAATTACATAATTCATTAAAATGTTTGTAGGCTCGGATATCTCTTCCCACTTTCCATATTTAAGACTAAATACTATTTTAACAAATTTTCTCTGGCTAAAAGTACCTTACAGATCTCTTGAAATGTTTACAGAGTGTAATGATAATTTCACATTCTACATGTGGTATAATAGCATTCTTAAAGCTTATTTTCAAATCTAAAGATCAAAAATATACAAACATTTTTATCAGTTAATGTTATAGACACTAGATGATTTTTTTCAATGTCTCTCATAAAAATGAAATTGAATACAATATATGTAAATATACGTGCACATGCAGACTTTGATACCTGTACTTGAAAATCTACATGCCTGTTTAATTGAAGTGACTGTTTGCAAAGAGTTTCAGAAGAGTAAAATAAAATGAATTAAAGGCACACAGCTTGACTCTTAAATACTGTTTCTTGTATTTTGTTACTCCCTAGTCTAAAAGTATAC
The DNA here is from genome assembly GCF_021613505.1 of Equus quagga. NCBI lineage: Eukaryota > Metazoa > Chordata > Mammalia > Perissodactyla > Equidae > Equus > Equus quagga. Next base: position 121,563,106 of record NC_060273.1, read on the forward strand.
ATTTCCTTTATTTCTATTTTACCATTCAAAGTCTCTTTGCAATTCTTTATACTTTAAAAGTGATGATTATATGTGGGATTAGCACAGTGACACTAGTAATAATATTGTTTTTAAACCAAAATGTAAACATTCAATAATATCTACTCTAAAACTTAAATCGTTTAATTGAAAACAAATTTCCTTCTCCATTATGTAAATGTCACTGAGTCATTCACCTTTATTAAAGCAGGTATACTTATGACTATTACAGCAAAATAGCTATATTATATAGCCTCATAATAGGAATAAAGACTTACCTAAAATGGTTGACAACATTTGTCTGGCTAAGAAATGAAAGAACAAAGGACCCTGGCCTCCGATCACTCTCTCTTATAAGGTAGCTTCCAGACTTCCCTGCCTGCCTGAGGCGTTCTTCTGCGATAGTTCTATCAAGTTTTCCATGATACCACCTAAGGGAAAAAATTAACAGATTAGAATCAAAACGGCAATCATAAAATTACTATTGGTAGAAAAATATACTGCTAGAGGTTAAAATACCTACATGTAACTTAAACATTTACATTTTACTCTGAACCAGTTCCGCCAATTTTAACTCAATTATTTTTAACTTTTCAGTGTGTTAAAAAAAATTAATTTACTCAGTTTCAAATTTGTTCTATAACCTCAGGCCTAATCACCTCACATATGAACATGTTCTATTTCTGCCCATCTCTCTACCTCCAGCATCATCTATCTGTTCAAATACGAACACTTCTTACGATCAAATCCTTACTTAGAAAAATAAGAGTAAGATGGACAAATTCAAACGAATGATTAATTTACTGCCTCTCTGTATACGAAGGAACCAAGACTTGACATAACATGGCACATGGTACATGTGAGAAAATACAACTTTATTCCATGTAGCGTTTGTGCCCTGGAACCAGGAAAGAGAAGGACACTGTCTAAAGGCTACTATTCTAATTTCCTCTTTCAACATGAAGCAGATTATTTTCTTTGGTTTTAGGATGATCTACTCCATAACCACACATTTGAACTCGACTCCTCAAATTTACTTAACAAACACATGGGAAATAAATAATACCTTTGTCCCTTTAACTTTCCTGCTCTCAACTTAACTATATTCTACCCACCATGCTACCCCATGATCTGCTTCAATGAGTGGCTATAATGAGCATAACCCATGCTACCAAACTACGTCTATAAAAGTCTCATGGATTGATATAAACAGAAGCATACTTAAAAACAGATTGGAATTTAAATTTGCAAAGTAATTGTTATGAAATTTTTTTACACTTTTAATATGTTAGTCATCCAAACTTATCCTTTGGTACTTGTAGTCTATCTTGAAACATTCAGAAAACAATAAACTTTCATCTTACACTGACATTTAGTATCCAGCCTTAACTCAATAGTCTGAACTATTATACTACTATGACTATTTTCCTAAGCCTGCTGTAATGAAAGCTTACTATTCTTGACTCCTTAATTTAAAAAAAAGAAAAAAAAAAACTTAAAACTTCTCAAAAGAATTATTTTCAGCTTTCTTCTAAAAACCAACCCACTTCTTTGGAAGTCTGTCCTTAAAACTGAAATCAGATAATGAGAAACTTAGTCGTGGAGCTTCATTATAACTTAATAGGAAAAACATAATTGAAAACTGTAATTCCTCTAAAATTCTACTCTCAGTTCAACCACTATCTTTGAGGCTACTGACCAGTAAATTTAGCTTCCAAGAGGAAAAGTTTAGACTAATAATCATTAAAAGTCCCTTGAAGAGCTAAAATTTAATGATACATGATCAGGACAAAATTTTGAAATTCCAGGCTAAAAGCTTATTTAGTTGTGAAAGTATATGAGACACCCTTAGAACATGAAACTGGCACATTCTTTATTACCTGGGACAGCAGTGGAGCTATCCCACAAAGCAGACTTACACACTGAACAAAGACAAAATTAAGAACAATTTTAAGCAAAGTCCCTATTTGTCTGTACTTGTTATTTGTTTAATTTCTATTGTGTCTTATGCAAAATGTCAGGATTAAAAGATTTTATTTAATCTTCTTCATCTTGTGAACTCACCATGAGATGACACACGAAGGTGCCTGAAGCATTACACAATTACTAATAATAAGTACCCACCTAAAGACCTTTACTGATACGTTAAAGATATATTTGCGACTTTTACTTTTTACATCTTACATTTCTGTAAGATCCTGGCATTAAAATAGTTACTCAGTTCAAGACAGACACATTAACTTAAATAAATCACTTTGTTTCTTCAGTATTAGGTCATTCCCTTTATGGCAAAGCTCATAAGCTTCAAAGACAAAGAGCAAAATATGTCAATTCTTGCTTATGACTATAAACTGAAATTAAATTATCCAATAATAGGCTTATAAGCACACATGCTGTTGAGGCTGATCCTCAAAAAGTGTTAAAACATTTCCTTGTTATAAGTCTCTGGCTGTTCTAGGAAAAAAATTGAATGGTATTCATCAAAACTCAGTGGCCAAGTGGTTAAGTTCACGCTCCGCTGCAGGCGGCCCAGTGTTTCGTTGGTTCGAATCCTGGGCACGGACATGGCACTGCTCATCAAACCACGCTGAGGCAGCGTCCCGCAAGCCACAACTAGAAGGACCCACAACGAAGAATATACAACTATGTACTGGGGGGGTTTGGGAAGAAAAAGGAAACAAATAAAATCTTTAAAAAAAAAACAAAAAAACTCAGTTTCTTGAATTATCTTTATTGTTTAACTTCAAATTATCAAGGTGAATCATAGTAACAAGAATATTTTAAATGAGCCTGCACAGATATTTTAAAGTTACTACTGAGGCATAAAAAGCACTTAAATTAAACTGTTACCATATGCAATCTTTACCCCATTTAAAAACTTGGAAATCAAAAAAATCAGTATCATACTAGATAAAAGTAATCATTTTATTAAAATTGCATATAGCATCATGATATGCAACTATAACAAATATTTTATAAATAAATCATAAACCCAATGATTTTATTCAAATACTTCACCGATCTTTAGAACCTAAGCAAAGCTCTATATCCATTGAGCACTAGTCCTTGGGTTTACTCTCAAACCATCTCTCTCAACCCCTTTTTAACCTATGATCTTTTTGATGAACATAAAAAATTTCACCTCACAGGAGATTCAGAGTCCCTAAGGTGGCAATTTCTCATAGAGGATCATTATCTATTCTGTTTAACCCCAGCAGCCAAGAAAATGCTGCCTACCTTGATTTTCTGAAATTTGTAACATAATTCATTTTTATACAAAAAATCACGTGGCATATGCCTTGTCAAAACATACCCCCAGACCAAAGATATGACACTCTCCTAGAAAAGACACTTCCTTAGTAGATATGTGTCTAAAAGTTTCAGTTTAACAAAAATGCTAAACTTTCTGACTGTACAAATAGTTACAGTAGCATCATTACAAGGACATGAAAGAAAACATATTCAATCATCTCCTCTATTCTCTTAAGACGTTACAGTCAAAGCCTTATTGTATCTCTTTAAGGGCAGTTTTGCTGGTGATTGTTTTCAAATAAGTAAATAAAACAAGAAACGCAACTGGAATCTAGAATACTTCAAAGGAACACAGAATAACCACAGTGTCATATTAGGGGTATGAGGATATTCTGAGTGTAACATGAAATTACCAAATATCTATGGGCTCTATCAACTAAGGTAAACTTTTTACTCTGTTTATATTTGTGGCAATTATAACTCACAGACTGTACCTGGCACATAGTAATATTAATTTGAAAAGTATTTGTTGAATGAAAGAATTGTTGAATCACAAAACATAATGTTGGAAAAGACTTTAGAAGGCTAGTTCAACTTCCTTGCTAATATAAAAAGAAAAAAGTCTTCAATGTCCACACTAAGCAAGTTCTGATCTTTGAAGACTGCTATGTCTGAAAAGAACATGAAAACAATTTAGGGTGACAGAGCTCAAAGAAGGATGGCTACACTGACACCTCCTAAACTTACTAAAAAGAGACTAAGCTGACTTACCAGAAACCTCCATAACTATAGTCAAGTTGCTACATTTGGACCTCATTACCATCACTTGTAAAATAAGTAAATAATCTCCATCTCAAACTCAGAATAAATATTTATCCTAAACTCCTTCAAAAAATATATAAAAATGGAAACGTACTACACAGGCTACATAGTATAACGGTTAAGAGGAAAGACCTTGGAGCCACAGCTTGTGTTTGATCCTAGCTCTGCTACCTGGCTGTACAAATGTGGGCAAATTACTTAATTTCTGAGCCTCAGTTTCCTCATCTATAAAAGGCATATAATAACAGTACCTACCTCATAGATGGGTGCCTTGATATTATTATTAAATGAATAATATTAAACTATATACATATAAATTATATAGATACATATAAAAGACAATAGGACTGATTAATACAACTTCATCAATGAAAATCTCAAATTTCATGACTTGCATAATGGATAACTAATTTGTGGTGACTCAAGCCTCAATTATCTTCCTATTTTCCAGTCTTGATTATCTTTCATCAAGTTTTGGGAAGCAAGAGAAACCAATCTGTTTCTGCGAAAGCACTGATTTTAAGAGGAAATTTCTTTTCCCAAAACTCCTTTTTTACACATTACAGATCATACATAATGATTGGGGCTAGAGGCACCATGCTATGCATAAACTAGAAAGTCTTCCATTTCTCTTGGCAACTCTAGAACGAATAGACCCACTCTTTCCCCAATGTGGATATCTTCTTTGGAGAGATAGCAAGACAGGATGCATGAGATATTGTGACTTAAATTTGCCTAACATAACACTTTAATAATAAAATATCTAATATTCTCCTATTTAAAAGTAAAACATCTCTTTTTCTCTCATTTAAGGAAGATGGGGGAAAAGGCAGGATATTTAAGAAGTAAATACATTTTTCTCACCTAGTTTTGCAATTTTTGTTGAGAAATCTTACAAGCAGATATGGAGTCCCTTGATTTCATTTTCTTAGAAACTACACAGTTTATCTAAAATATCATTCCAAGATGAAACTACATATCAAATAAGTCAATGAAAGAGACAAGTTGGACAAGCTACAGGAGTCATTTTTATTTTTAAGTCTGGAATGACATGAATGTTTTCTATAAACATATGCTGTATATTGCTGGAGCACTTTTGAGGAGCAGTGCAGGGGCCTTCATACTTTTTGGTCTGTCTCTCCTGATCAGGAAGAATAATACAGAACTCCAGGCGATAAGAAAATAACCTGGTGTGAACACAGGCAGACACTTCATTCAAACTACATGATTATTTAAAACTAACTTGACAATTCTAAATGGAAACTGCCTAATACAGCAGAAAAACATTAAAATAGTGCTATCCTCAACAGACTTCCTTCTTCTGAAAAGGAAACTAAATTGAAGTTCCCAGCAGATCACTTTTACTTTCCACTATGCTCTTCCTCTTAGTGATGCCAGCGAAGGTACCAAAGTCCTTACAGAGAAACACATATGCAGAAATCCAATTGCCAAGAAATCTCTTTTGTCACCTGAATCACTTACGACTCTGTGCCTGATCATACCACAAACTTCTAAAGTTCTTCTTTAACTCTCAATGATTTGGATTTCCCTACAATGCTGTCCTTTCTGAAATTAAATTGGTTACTTCAGGCTGATAAGACATAGACCTATAAATTTGCTAAAACTACTATACATTTCCTAAAGCCCCCATATTTCCTTTTAACAAACATGTTTCTACAGTCATACCGTCTGAGCTGATGGTTAAGAAAAAGAAGTTTACTCTGTAAAGTGAAGGGAAAAGTAAAGACAATATACCTTATACTAAGTGATTTTACTCAGTCTTTTCTTTCTTATCACTACGCAGAGATTAAAACTTGGTCACTAGTAAACTCACTTGAACAAACACTAAACTAAGCATTATAGGTGTAATACCCATACCCCTTAGACCAACTACATCACTGAAACTTGAGAAGAACACTCATGTGTATATGTTAGAGATCTTGAGTTCATTTGTGTGTTCAGGCAAATATCAGTATGTGTGTGTGTTTGTGTAAATATTTAGTTATAAATCTCAGATCAAATTAGTACATAGCAAGAGCAGAAATTCTATCTCCTTTTGCCACAGGGAACATAATTACAGAGTCTGTAGTTCTGTGGAAGTAAAGAAACAGCATCATCACATATTCTATCCACCTAAAAATTCAATCCACTGAAAGACTAATATACAAAAGGTGGGACCCAATACAATGCTTATAACAATGCTTATAGTGAATTGCTATCCACCAAGACAGTCTCATTCTCACTACCCTTAACACCCATCACACTAGAAAACAGATAATGATGGTTAGAAAAGGCCATACCTTCTCCAAAAATGTTAGGCATTAATCAAACATGTTAAAAAGAAAAACAAAAAAAACAAGAAAAAGCACAATACCTACTAGTAGGAGGCTAACATCAATTCCTACCTAACATCTTCAATTACTTATATCTCTGTAATTTCACTCCTCAAAAACTACCAATTCTCACAATTGAGTTTTTCTAAGAACTTCATCAATTGCAGTGTTACACCTGCAACTATGTGATGAAACCAGGGCAAGAAAATGACTTGCAGCCATCTGGTCCAAAGCACTGCTGCAACAGGTGTAAGCTACCCGGAAGCAATCCTTTACTTAAAAACAAACATTTTTTTTTTTAAATTTCACAATGCTCAATGTAAAATTTGGAGAGTATGGTGATTCAGCGGCTACCTATTGAAACCAAAACATTTCTTAAGCTGTATTTTAAGATGGACCTTTAAAACACTGACTCTGAAGGCTAAAAGCAAACTTTACTCTAACACTGCCTTTTATTTAGCCCATCTCCGACGACTACATGCCGAGCATCGTGCTACATGGTAGAAAAACAAGTTAGCACCACAGAACACCACGACGGACGTTAACGATCTAGTGGAGAATAGAGACAGACAGGCAGTTGCAGTCTGCTGCAGTAAGTACTGGCACGTGGGGGCACACAGAAAAACATCAGTCATTGGGTTTTAGTGCACACTTCTTGAAAAAACTGATGGCCACATGGAAACCTAAAAGTAGCAAGTGATTCAGAGAAAGCAAGGGACTGGGAAGGTGAGAAAGATGTCACAGGCAGAGGGAACAGCACAGGCAAAAAAAGTTTATATATACATATAGGAACATGAGAATACTTTAAACTTCCAAAAATTACTTTACAAATCTAATTCTTATCAGATGAAATGGAAAGAATATAAGCTTCTGAATTAGGCTAGACTTATAACCTTACTTGCTGAATCAGTTCCTCAAACAGAAATATATCTCAAAAAACATTCTAAAAGTTCAAAATATTCTCAGATCTATCCTCTCATCTGGTCCCAGCATGGGAGTGGGGGTGGGGATGCATATTATACCACAGCCCTCAAAGTTCTCCACTATGCGCCCGTTGGAAGTCCCCTACATCCTAACCAAATTACATTTATTCCTCAACAAATATTTTTTAAGCACCTATAGGTTTTAGGCCTGTTTTAGACATTGGTTTTCTCCCTCTGTGCCTTCTCGAGTTATTTCCTCCTATATAACATTTTTTTAAAATGAGGGTGAAAAGATTATGCGATTTAGCCAAAGGTCATCCTACAATTAAGCTGTTTCCTATGGGTTTTTTCCGTCAGAATTTTCTATTTCTCTATTTGTTCTTACTTAGGGAAATAACAGGACCTCCTCAGCTCAGACTATAACCTCTATGAAGACAATTCCCAAATCCTTCTCTCTAAACCTGGCTTTCCTCCTAAGTTCAGGCCTAAGGTAACAAGTAGCTGCTAAGAATCTTCACCTTAAGGTGAATATGTCTAAATCTAAAAAATCAGCAACTACCCCTACAAACATAAACACACACACACTCCTCTACCTCTTTACTCCTCTACTGTTAATGGCACCAGCATCCTTCCTAGTGTTCAACCCAAAACTTCAAAAACTACTCTGATTCCTTCCTCTCTCACTATAAAACCATCAACTTGTATACTGCATCTCCAACATCACTGGAGTTGTATTATACAAGTTATTCTCCAGTTTTCCATTCCCTCATCGATTACTCTAGTTCAGGCCCTCTTTTCCTCTCAGCCTGTTTTAACTCTTCCTACAACTGTGGAAAGATTCATCTTCCTAAACCATAGGCTTAATCATCTCACTCTAACAACTCCAAAGTCTACAAATGGCTACCCATTACCAAACGAAGTACAAACTAGTCAACCTGGCATTCAAAGGCCACTACAAAGGCTCCACCTACCTATCAGGGTGAGGGGTGCAGAATTTAGAGAAGAGAAAGATGAAAGAGAAAAAGAGGGTTAGGTTTTGAAGTATGTTTGTGATTGTCAAATTTAACTGTCTGTCTACTGATGATCTGGAAATCAGAATAAGCTATTCACTGACTTTTGAAAAGCTGGTTATTTTTTCCACAACTGTTTTTTACATTTCTTCAAGTGCATTAGGAAACCAAGAGGCCCTCAGTAAGACAACCATAGTAACCGTTCGAAGAAAGAATTGTTCCCCAGGTACCATGGCCAAAACAATGATACCTTAGAGGGCATTGTTAAAGGCACGAGAGCTAAGGCACAGGTGATAATTATTACTCATAGTATGTGCTTTAAATTTATACGCTTCTAGCTTCTTTTCAAATAAACAGATCTGCTCTCAAGGCATTCTAGCACAAAGAAATTTAACATTAATAGTTCTCTGAAATTTATTCACAAAAATTTCAGTTTAAAATATATTACTTTGATAGATTTGAACATCTGTCTTAATTTTTTTCTAAATTTTAATACAATTACAAATAAATTGAATTACAAATAAATTTTCTAAGAAGCCACAGAAAATTTTGATTAAAATTTTGAACTTTCTGTAACAGAAATCAAAGGATCAGCCTGCATATTCATTTTTAAAATTAGGTTTATTTTTTACCTGTAGTGTGCTCTATTCTATATCAACATTGTTTCTTAAGCAAAACAATAACCACAATTGCTAGGAAGTATTTAATTTGCTTAATTAATATAGAAAAACAAAGGAAAAGAAGACTTATTCTCAAGCTACTTCCTGTTTAGTAGCCTATAAAATATAATAACACCAACAGTTGTTGTTCAACCCTCTCCCATATCAGGTATTCTAACAAAAGATATCAAACAGTACTCTAAACCTACTCGAGATTGAGATGTTCTGTAAAAACCCCAGAAGACAGTGTGCTTCTTTAAAAACACAAGATTTTTTAAAAGGAAGTATTTGCCTGTTAGCCATCAGTAAGAGCTGCAACATAATTCTGTACTTATTTAGGAACACAATGAATATGAAAATCAGAATATATCCATTTTAATATAAAACCCCTTACATTTTAACTAATTTGGAAACCTCATTTTGCCTAAATCCAAATATAATGTCCTCAAAAACAGGTATAATATTCAAGATTTTGTTTAGGATCTCCAAATCAAAAAGGGGAGTGCCACTTATATAAACTAGATCACATATCTGTCATACTCATCTAGTGTCACGATATAGAGTATTTACCAATGTAATCATTCCTAACTCTCCAGTCGGCCTTAATGCAGACCTGCATTTCCAACAGCTGCTGGACCTTTCAATCTGGAGGTCTCAACAGTCAACTCAAACCCAACACACTAAAACAGCGACCTAATCATCATTCTTCCCACATCCCTCTCCTAACCTCTTCTTTCTCTCCTGCTTCTCATCTTTACTTATGTCATACATCAGTCCATTTACCCAAGCTATTAGGCAAAACAATACAGTGCTTTTTTTTAAGGTCAAAAAAGCAATTACAGATGGTTCCACCTGGTGGAAACCTCTCATCAGTACCTATGACTTACTCTATGCTGTTTCCCTCCTATCCAACCAGTCACGAAGTCTTGACAATTCCAAATTCTCAATGCCCTTTTAGCTATCTCATTTTTCCCTTTCCCACTGTCAATGTCCTTCCTCATCACATCCTGTAGCAGTTCCTGCAAGAGGTCTTCCAGCTTCGCTGCTCCTCCATTTCCTTATACATCTGTATCAACACCTCCAGAAACAGCTACACCTGAATCACAACTCAGACACTGAAATGGTCCCACTGCTTATAGAATAAAACCCAAACTACTGGCACGGCATTCAGTAATTTTTATGACTTTTCCAGTCCCCACAGCACTACTTGTCACCTCCTAAACATATTAAGCACACACTACTTTCAAGACTCCATCCATTTGATCGTGCCATTCCTTTCATTTGAAATGCCCTTATTGCCAGCCCTTTGCCTACGGAAATCCACACCATCCTTCAATGCCTAGTTCAAGTGCCATCTCCTTGATCCACTGGTCATAATTAATCTGCTTCTACCATACTCCCAGCTTATTTTTTATACTTTTTTTTTTTTTACACTTTATCTCATCTGTAATATAGTCAGTCATTTTCACATCTATTTTCTCCATTTAGTTGAAAGGTACTTGAGGATATTGGGGACACTTACACCATCTTCACAATCCTCTAGTCTAGCACCTGGCACAACGCTTTGAACATAGTAGGCATTGACAGGTGGGAAGCTGAGAAAAACAAATTTGTCAAAAATGCCTGCCTACGCTGAAATTCTAAAGTCATAATCCCTTACTGGAATCCACTTATCTAGCCAAACTGGAGAGTGCCTTGCATTCTCCCATTCAAGATATTTCCTCAACCTGCATTGTCCTCCCACCCCCATTCTAGAGATTCTTTTATCACTCTTCCCTCCAAGGAACACCCATGCCTCAGGCAGAGCCAAAATTCCACCTCCTCCAAGGAATCATCTCAAGACCACTCTTGCCCAAAGTGATGTTTTAAATCTAAAAACCACCTAGCATATAGCGCCTTGTGATTACATCCATTTTCTCAGTAGAAAGACTGAAGCAGACCTGTTGGTTCCCTCACCTGGACCCCCAACCTCCCCTACTCAAACTCTCATCATATTTGCAATCTATACAACGTGCTGATACTCAAAGATGCTGATTTGGGAGTTGCCTGTTCATCATTCATCCCATATACACTCATACCTCCTTCTCTGGGACCTCTTTCTCCCCCAATTCCAAAAACATGGCTTCTGAGGAAGCTTTCATTTTCTTTGAAGAACCTGACCCAGTCAAAATTGATCATTCCATGAGGAGCACCTGAACTAAGCAGAGTCAAAGTTTCTTTTCAAGTATTTTTTGCACCCTGGAACTGAGAACGAGTCAGTCTTTCTCTGATGGCAAAAGCTATAGGATGCCAAGTCAAACAAAGGGTTTTTGTTTATTTATTTATTTGCTAGGTTTTCCACTACTTGGAAGAGCCAGTGTATAATAACAAAGTGAAGCTAATGGGGCCAAACAGATAAAGAGATGGAAATGGAGATTTATGGTATCATTAAAATCCCTGGTTCCAGTTACCTCTGAGATCCGTTACAAGCCTACCCTTCCCTTAGGTCAGTTGTTCATTTCACCCTTTTATTACCTCTAAACCAGCTTTTTGGACTCTAGGTCCTTTCACATGTTTAAAAAACTACTGGACCCCCAAAGGAAGTTGTTTGTGTTGGTTATATCTATCAATATTAACAGTTTTAGAAATTAAAACATTTAAAATATGTTTACTATTAATTTTAAATTAACAAATAATGGAGTTATTGTTAATATAGAAAATATATTCTTGTGTAAAATAACTATATTTTCCAAAACACATTTAGTGAGAAGAGAGCATTTTTATAGAGTTCTTTAACAGCTAACTTAACAGAAGATAGGTGGATTCTCCTATCTGTTTCTGCATTCAATCATTTGCTGCATATTGTTTTGGTTCATAGTATATGAAAACTGTTATTTAACCTTAATACTTAAAAGGCAGATGTCCACAACTAGAAGGACCACAACTACAATATACAACTATGTGCTGGGGGGATTTGGGGAGAAAAAGCAGGAAAAAAATTAAAAACAAAAGGGAGATGAAATGTAGAATCCGACCATGCCTATAAACATTCTAAACTCTGATCTATTAAAATCCATTGGTCAATCATTTATTCATGCATATTTTGTAGTACCATGCCATAGTCATTTAGCAATATTGGTTCACTGAGCTATGAAGATCTTCTAAGTGTTAACACATTTTGTTTTATAATATCAAGACGTCACATCCTTTACGTTACCACTATGCAGTAAAGTAGGCCTAGGTTGTCCAAACTCTGCACATTCGACTCTTGCCCAGCTCCTGGGAGACAACTCTGAGCCCTTAAAATATCCTGCCAAATAAGAGTGTCTTTATTTACTGAGAACCTTGGGCCTTGCCAGATTGTTTACGCTAACAACATGATTTATGGGGGGGGGGGGTGCCCTTGGTCCAGATAACGTGCGTTTGATCTCTAGAGTCAAACTGATGGAGTAACTAAGGTCAGCCACACGGGGGCTCCAGGTCTACATGACCAACTCCCAATAAAAATTCTAGACACTAAAGCTTACGTGAGCTTTCCTGATGGGTAATACTTCATACATATTGTCACACATTGCTGCTGGGAGAACCAAGGACTGTCTAGATGACTCCACTGGGAGAGGACAACTAGAAGCTTGTGTCTAGTCTTTCCTGGACTCTGCCCTATGCACTTTCTTCCGTTGCTGATTTTAATCTGTATACTTTTGCTATAATAAACTGTTACCGTGAATTTAACAGCTTTGCTGAGTTCTGTTAGTCTTTCTAGAAAATCACTGAACCTCAGGGTGGTTGTAAGGACCTCCAACAACAACCATCAATATCACTAGAAAAGTCATTAAGAAGCTCTCAAAGTCACAGCTGCAGACACAAGGCTTCCAAAATTCTATTTTTTACTTGAAAGCTCAAATTTTGCTTGAAACACCAAATACTGTCAGTTATCTTCCTTAAAGTGACAGATCTCACTTTGTTCTTTTTCAAGAAAATATCTGTCATATACTCAAGACTGACTAATCATAGTTTGTCTGTCAGTCATTCTTTATAGTAAAAATAGTGTGCATTAAAAGTGGCAGCTAGTTCAGCTCTCTAATCAAATAATCACACAACTGCTTTTCCTCAAGACAATGTACTTAAGGATGTAGTATTATGTGTATTTTCCATTTCGCCACACAGAATATTAAAAAGACATACACTGGGATTGTAACAATAAAATTAACAATTTTTACTGCTCCATCAAAGACATTCTTAATTGAAACTGGCTTCTTTTTTCTCTGCAAGTGATGACTACAATAACTACTAGTACAGCTGGGTGCCACGGCATCAATTTATACTAAAGTACCAGAAGTTTTACCTCCTATTGCTTTGCACCATCATTGCAAACGTCAACAAAGCAAAATGGCAAATAATAGCTTAGTATTATGAAAACCATTTTGACTTTACAGACCTCCTGAAAGGGTCTCAAGGAACCTCAGGATTTGGAACCAATATCCTAGTCAAAGCAGACAAGAGTCTATCAACCCCCTGGAAGCAATCCAACCTCTTAGCTGAAGAGTCTCAGCTAAGCCTGTCAACTTTCATATGGAAGACAAGGCCATCACCAATATCTTAACGAAAATGTTAATTCTTTCCTCTCTATTTCTTTATGCCAAGCCCAGACAGCCTCCATTAGTTATGAATTTTTGGTTGTCACCATTTTTAAATAAAACCTACTCTGTTATAAAGGACCTAATTTCCCAATACTTTATTAATTCAAACATTATTTTATTTTACTGATATGTTTCAGATTTTTTTTTAACTTCCTAGCTTTGGCGTCTTTCTTCTGCTTACTAATATTTTGACGACCATTCCATTCTTTTTAGATTACTAATTTTTCTTTAGCTGAATCACTGGCTTAGGGAATTCCTTAAAATTCTTTGAAAATTCCTTAGTTTCTACTTGATAGTTTGCTATGTTCCTTACTTTTAACATATTTTCAGCAATTTTTTAGGATTGCCTTACTTATGGATCACAAATTTATGCACAAAGCAATGAACTTCACAGCAGCCAATTATCACCTAATTGATCTTCAAAATCAATAAGCTCCTTGACATTACTTGCCATAGCCAATAACATTAAGTCTTTCCTCTAGCAAAAACATTACATATATCTGCTTCCGCTGCTTCCTCTCTAAAGCCATCCCTGCAGATCAGATTACCCAAACAGCAACACAATTTCAATCACCATGTACACAGAAAAGGACCATATCACACATAAAAATTTAATATACACTGGGATGCATATCAAAAAACATATTCAATAAACAGTCCTGCAACAATCAGTTAGATGTTTGGAAAGTAATCAGCTCAGATTCCCAAGCAATAACAAAATAAATGCCAGAGAAATTAAACAACTTTTTAAAAAATCAAACTACAAAATCTATAAGTTTATACATAAGCTTTGATATATGCCAATCTACACTTAAAAGCGAAAAAAGAAAAAATTACACAAAGACTGAGATTTGACAGCACAAAAACTATGTCAAAGTAAAAGTAAGCAAAATATTAAATGCACACACGTGCTCATACAACACACACAAGAAGGGTCACTGTAGCTGTTTACAACATCATAAGATTAGGTATAACAATTATTTAACAATTGGAGATCTGAGTAAATAAACTTTGTACATCCAATAGAAAACTATGTAGCTACTTAAAAGAATACGGTAATTCAAACATACATAAGTAGACAAATGTAAGGACTTGAAGGTACTTAAGGTACCTTTACACAAAAATCTCCTCAATGAGTCCTATTCCCGCCACCCTGTTTAAAATTGCACCCTCCCTCCTGGCACTACCAATGACCCCCTTTATCCTGTCCAATTTTTTCCTCTCTTTTTGTCATAGCACTTATTACCTCTAGCATTTTGTACAACTTATTTATTTATTAATGTTTATTGTCTTTCTCTTTCCAGCAAAACGTAACCACCAAAGGAGCAGATATCTTCATGTGTTTATTCATTTATCCGAAGCATCTAGAACAGTGCCTGGTATAACTGGGTTCTGAAAAATTTAGCTGTTACATAAATAAATATACAAAAGAGTGGTAAATAGTTGACCTTAGAAAGTATAACTGGAGAACTGAGAGCGAGTGGTAGAAGGGGATTTTTTTAATCACAGAATAACTTTTTATACCATTTTATACACATTGCCTTTTTTTCCTGTGTGCAAATATATATAGCCTATTGGAAAACTTAATAATCTTAACACACAACAATCATATATATGTTACACATATATATGCATGAACAAACATACACATACATAATAGCAACAGTTACTACTAAGAAACAGATTAGGGAGGTATGAAGTAGTGGAGACATTTTCTCATATTGTTCATTTTTGGTTTTGTTTTTTCCACAGGAGGTATTCATGTAATACTTGTAACATTACTTGCAGAAGATTGATCCTCCCACCAAGAATAACTAGCAAAAGCAAATAAAATACGAGAAAAAGAAGAAGTTTCTCTATCTCAAGTCATCCAAGAGTTCCTGAGATAATCAGAACATGAGGAGACAAAACTTCAGTGAAAGTAGAGTGCCATTCAGCAGGCACTTTGCCACTTTTTCCCTCAGAGTATTTGCCAATTGTGGTCACAAAGCAAGAGTCTGAGGATCCATGCAAAAGACCCAGGCGTTCTGCGTGGGTCCTATTAGGAGGAAATGAATCCAGGAGAGCTTCTGGTAGTCTCACAAAGCTGCTCAAACACATATTAAGAGACTTGAAGGGCCAGGATTCCGGTCACAAAGGAGACCGAACTGAACCACAGGCTAAACTAGTTACCCTCTAGAGACATTTACTGAATTCTGGAGCTGGAGGGATAAGAAGTCCAGCAAAGACTCTGCAGAGCAAAATGGAGTGTTGGAAAACTTTCTAACTAAAATGATTTCACTGCACTCTATCCACTTAGCAGAGGAAAGGGTAGGTCATCCTCTGCAGCAAATTATCATTCAGATCGTCTACAAATTGTCAAACACAATGTCTGGCATTTAGTTAAAAACTAACAGCATGCCAAGAGACAGGATCCAATAAAAGAAAACAAACAAGCCAAAAAATAAAACAAAGATATAATAATAAACTTAAGAAAAAATTCAAAAGTTAGTTCTTGGAGAGACTAATAAAATCAACAGATTCTAGTAAGACTGATCAAAAGAAGAAAAATGTCACAAATTATCAATTTTAGACCCACAGGTGAATAAACTTAAAATTAACAGAGAATTTAACAATTCACAGAACTATAGAAAAAGATAAAATAGATATAAAAATGGACTTTAACCATAAAATTGGAATGATTAAAAAGTAATCAAATTTACAAAATTAAGAGCTACATATATGAGATTGACAGTGGATCAAGCACATTTTTAAAAAGCTAATGAATGAGCAACACTCATAGAAAATATTTTTACTACAGCACAAAAAGAAAACAGGGACAGAATATACAAAAGAAAGCATAAAAGATGAATGGGACATAATAAAGAAAAAGTGGTTAACATATGTGCAGAGTCTCACAGGAGGAGAGAAAGACAACGGAACAAAAGCATAATCTTAAGAGAAAATGGTCAAGAATTTCCCAAACCCAATGAAAGATATCAACCCAAAGATTCAAGAAACTTGGTATACCCCATGCAAGATAAAAAAAGAAAGCCACATCTAGGCACACCATAGTAAAGATACTAAAAACCAGACAAGACTAAATTTTAAGAGGAGTCAGAACAAAAAGATGCTAACTTCAAAGAAATAACAAAAAAATATTTGCTGACTTTGCAATAGAAATACTGGAAGACTGAGAGAATGGAATATCATCACATTTCTGAAAGAAAATAACTTCAAACCTAGACTTTTATGCCCAGCAACAATATCCTTTAAAAACAAAAAGAAGTATGTTTTCAGATAAACAGAAAGTAAAGGACATTAGATGTTTACCAAAAGAAATATTAAAAGACGTTCTATAGGCAAAAAGAAAAAAGGTTCCCATGGAAATGCAGTATAAAGTAAAAAGGGTAAATATACATGGGTAAATCTAAATAAACAGTGACTGTGTAAAGCAATAGTATCTAGTGAGTATTAAAGCACATGCACAATGAAAATTCAAGATAACAATGTAAAAAGCAGAAGTGTAAGTAGAGTTCAAGTGTTCTAGGTTCTTAGCATTGTTAAGGAAGTGGTAAAAGTATTTTTGATAGACTGCAATAAGTCAATGATAAGTGTTGTAATTTCTAGGGCAACCACTAAAACATCAAGATTGCCAGAACGGATAAAAAATAAAACACTTATAAGAGATACATCTTAAATAAAAGAACACAGAAAGGTTGAAAGTAAAAGGCTGGAGGGCAGGCCCGGTGGCACAGCAGTTAAGTGTGTGCATGTTCTGCTGCAGTGGCCCGGGGTTCGCCAGTTCGGATCCCAGTGCAGACATGGCAGTGCTTGGCAAGCCATGTTATGGTAGGCATGACATATAAGTAGAGAAAGACGGGCACGGATGTTAGCTCAGGGCCAGTCTTCCTCAGCAAAAAAAGAGGAGGACTGACAGCAGATGTTAGCTCAGGGCTAATCTTCCTCAAAAAAAAAAGAAAGTAAAAGGATGGAAAAACTTATACCATGCTAACACTAATCAAAAGAAAAATGATGTTAGAAAAATTAGATTTTAAGACAAGAAGTATTATTAGAGATAATATGGGGCATTTCATCATAATAAAGGGACCAATTTACCAGGAATTTATGCTAAGCTAACAGTGCACATACCCAGTAATGTGGCATCAAAATATAAACCATAGTCAGTCGGGAAACTTTAACATAATTCTCTTAACAGAATAAGCTAAGAAAAGAAAAAAAAAATCAGTAAACATAAAAAGATTCATAAATATAATGTAATGATCTATATAGAAACTGCATCCAATAACAAAAGAATATATATTCCTGTCAAGTGAACATGGAACATTTATCAAAACTGCCATATGCTGAATCAAAAAGGAAGCCTCATTTCAAAGGACTGAAATCATTTCAGAGTATGTTCTCTGGCCTTAATGAAATGAATCAAGAAATCACCAAAAAACACCACCAACAACAAAACTCAACAAAAAACCTACTTAAAAATATTTGGAAATTACACAATATACTTCCTAACTCTTGAGTCAAAGGAGAAATCACAATGGAAAATAGAAAGTACTTAAATGAATGATAATAAAGCAAGGACATATAAAAAATTGCGACGTGCAGTTGAAGCTATAGAGTAAAATCTGTTGCCTTAAATGCTTATATCAAAAAAGAAGAATGACAGGGCCAGCTCCAGTGGACTAGTGGTTAAGGTCAGTGCCCTCTGCTTCAGCAGCCCGGGTTCAGTTCCCAGGTGTAGACCTACACCAATGTGTTTTAGTAGCCATGCTGTGGCAGCAGCTCACATGGAAGAAAAAAAGAGGAAGACTGGCAACAGATCTTAGCTCAGGGCAAATTTTCCTCAGCAAAAAAAAAAAAGAAAAGAATGACAATAATTATTTAAGTATCTATCTCAAGAAATTAGTGAAAGAACAAAAAGTTAAACCTGAAAAAGGCAAAAAGAAAGTAGAAAATAATAGAATTAATAAAAGCAAAAGCGTAACATAAAACTGCAGAAAAAAACATAAGTTGGCTTTTGGAAAGATTAATAAAATTGATGATTCTAGCAAGACTAATCAAAACAGGAAAAAAGTCACAAATTGTCAATTTCAGTAACAAAAAGGGGGAAATCTTATTGGTCCTACAGAACAATTAGTCATGCTATCATTTATCAAGACTTATTGCAAAGACAGACAAGTTAACCAAAGGAATACAACTGAGATGCAAGAGACTCACACACAGACTGCCATTGACTTACGACAATGATAAACCTGAAAGAGAGAGTCTTTTCATTAATGTTGCTGGGTCAACTGGATATCCACATCAGAAAAAGGCGACCCCTTCCTTGCTCCATACCCAAAAGTCAATTCCATACATATCTTACATCTCTAAGTAAAAGCTCAAAACCTATAAAGCTTCTAGAAAAAACATAGGCAAATATTTTCATGCCCTTAGAGCAGGCAAAGATTTGTTAAACATGACCCAAAAAAGCACCAATCATAAAGGGAAAAATTGATATATTAAAATTAAGACCTTCTCTTCATTAAAGACAGCATTAAGAGACAGAAAAGACAAGAACTGGTATCTCTAAGACATCCAACAAAGAACTCATAGACAGAAAAAACAACTAGACATCAATAAGAAAAAAGCCAACAGAAAAATGGCAAAGACTTTAACAAATAATTATGGAAGAGGTTATTTATCCAAGTAAGTCAATAAATATGAAAAGATACACACCTTCATTATTCATCACATCGGGAAAATACAAATTAAAACCACAAGGGCTATCCACCCTTGTAGTTACATATATAACATCTACCAAGCTTATTGTATGAACATCCTATGACCTGGCAATTCTAATCCTAGGTATGCAACTAACATAACGGCACATATATGTTGATCAAAAAACATTACAAGAAAATTCACAGTATACTATTTGTAACAGACAGAACTGGACACAACCTAAGTGCCACATCTAGCAATAGCAGAAAGGGCCAGGCCCTAGCCCTGTCTCACCTGTTCTGCCTCCCTATGACTAACAACTCATGATCACTGAGGTCAGAGCAACGATGGGACTGCATCGTTCTGCCTCTTTGGCACGTGTATTTTTATACCTCTCAGGATTTTGTCACCATTTTTCACTTTCTCTACTCATTAAGTAGTTATGCAAACTTTAATCATATCCATCATTTTTAATCTTTTTCAATAATAAAAAATCTGAATACTTTAGTCTCTCTTCATACAAAAAGCTCTTCTATCCCCAATTATTGTAGGCATTAGTCTAAAACTCATACAGTTTTAACTTCCCTAGAATAAAGCAATTAGAAATGTAGGTGTTATCTCAAAAACAACTGCATATGATTTTATGCCAACATTTTCCATCATGTTTCTATTACATTTCTGTCATTAATAAGCAGGATAAGCTTCCCTGCTAGGGATACTTCCTCTTATCTCTGTAAATCTTAATAAGTAACACTAAAATGTGTATTTATTCTTGCTTTATTGTCATCTTGTCCTGGCCACATATTATAGTGTGTGCAAAGAAAAAGATTACATGAAAACCTAAGTTCTTAGCACTGCTGCCTCTAAAGTTAACAAGCTATTGACTTTTTTCTTGATTCAGTTACTATTTCAATATTTATAGAGATTTCTGTGACAATTCACATCAATGTCACCTGCCCCTAGAAAGTGTAGGAATCAAAAGTCCACCTTCTTCTATAAGAATCATATGTAAATTTTGTATATAAGTGCTCTGCTAAAGCTTTTTGATAATTATAAAACATCAACATCACTATGAATAAGAAATGGAGAAAAGTCACTGTGTTTCACAAAAGGAAAACTGAATCATGAGGAAATTAAATAAATTTTCCAATACAGTGATTCAGTAAAAGCATTAAAAACAGAAACGCACGTTTTCCAAAGCCTAAACTATGGGTTCCTTCCTCTATACTACTAACCCTGTCAGCACCAGGTGGATAGAAACCTAGCTACTTGCTATTACCACGTTTCTCAAAGTTCATCAAGCATATAATTAAGTTGAGGAAAAGCCGAGTTAACAAAAAAGTTTGTTTAGTACATTAAAGAGCCAGGAATCTTGTATTATGTGCATTCTAGATTTCTAAGAACACGGACTGTCAAAAAAGTCACAGAATACCAATCCTATAACTGAACAATGCAGTGCACAATTTACAAAATGCTATGAATCACTTAAGAAACAGTGGACACCTGCTGACTGGCTAATAATTCCTTCTTTTTGTTCAAAATTGCTTTCTTCTAATGATAAAATCTCTACCTTAATTCTTTAGATTTTGACTAAATATATTAACATATGTTGAAAAATAAAGCATAACTTGCTTTTGAATATGCCGGAGTAAAAATAAGAAATCCAAGCTAAATGATTGTTTAAAAAGACACCTAGGGGGCTGGCCCCATGGCCCAGTGGTTAAGTTCGCGCGCACTGCTTCAGCAGCCCAGGGTTTCACCAGTTTGAATCCTGGGCATGAGCATGGCACTGCTCAACAAGCCATGCTGAGGCGGCATCCCACATGCCACAACTAGAAGGACCTACAACTAAAAATACACAACTATGTACCAGCGGGCTTTGGGAAGAAAAATGAAAAATAAAATCTTAAAAAAAAAAAGACACCTAAATATTTACTATTAGGAGTAAAAATATTTTCATTCAAATTACTTCTCTATGCTATTTTGAAAAAGCTGCTCCCCTTACTCTGCCATCCCCTCTGGCTACCATTCTCCTGAAGGATTTAGCCTCCAAATTTCCACACCCCAAATTCTTTTTAACCTCTTTAAAACTTTTAACTTAAAATTCCTTTAAGCCACTTCCAGGTTCCAGTTAGGTGTATAAGGAACTTAGAAGTTGCTACTCTGTCTTAACAAGTAAAAAGCTGAAGAAACTGAAAAATCAATAATTCTTCTTAGATCCATGAGAGAAGTGAGGTCACAGGGCAAACTGCTGCCCCCGAAACTGAGAGAGAGACAGGCAGATGAAGAGAATCATAACTTATCTGAGCAGAAACCTCCCTAGGAACCAGCACCAGAGTAGGGAAACCTGAACTGTAATTGATGAATTATTGGAGGCTCAGTGTAGACAACTCTGAGAGTTAACAACTCCAGGGTGACCCAGTCACAGAGTGGACCCCCAACGCTTTTGTGAGTTTTATTTTCAGGAGTTCTACGAGGTCCTTGGAGTGAACATCTGAGAAAAATCACCTCATGCTTCTAACAGGGGGAAGGAAAGAAACCATTCTGAAATAAACCAGAAATAAACCATTCTGTTCGTAACAAGACCTGTCCCCAGGGGAAATTAATTTACCAGAGCCTAACCTGCTAGGGTTTCATCAAGAGTCCAATCCACCTGAGGGAAAGGAAACGCCCAACTCCAGCCAGCTCTAGCCTTCCATGTAGGTGAAGGGAAATACTCAACACCAGGCCTCTACAGACATCCTCTCCCACCTAAGGGGGTAGAGAAAACAACAGATGCACTTAAGTTCACAGTCCAGGGGCAGAGGCCCGCCAAAAGACCAAGTCCTAATGATAGCACTATAGAACACTTCCTTCCCTTACACCTTAGCATGACATTACTAAAGGCCTACCTAGTGCAGTTACTTCTACCCAGTACAACGTGTCCACTTTTCAAAAAAAAAAAATTACAAGGCATACCAAAAGGCAAAAAAAAAAAACAAATTGGAGAGATAGAACTAGAATCAGAACCAGAGTTAGAGATGGCAGGAATGTTGGAGTTATCAGACCAGGAATCTTTTAATGGAAAAAGAAGACAACATGAAAGAACAGAAGGATAATGTAAGCAGAGAAATGCAAATTCTAAAAAAGAATCAAAAAGAAATTTTATGAGATCAAAACTTCTGTAACAGAAATGAAGACTGCTTTTTATGGGCTCATTAGCAGACTGGAAACAACTGAGGAAAGAATCTCTGAACTTGAAGATATGACAGTAGAAAACTGAAAAGCAAAGAGAGAAAAGAGACTGAAAAAGAACAGAATATCCAAGAACTGCAGGACAACTACAAAAGATATATATGTAACGGGAAGGAATGCCAGGAGGGGAAGAAAAATATTTAAGCAATAATGACTGAGAATATCCCCAAATTAACGTCAGACAACAAACCACCGATCCAGGAAACTCAGAGAACACCAAGCAAAATAAATGCCAAAACAACTACACCTAGGCACATCCTATTCAAACTTCAGAACATCAAAGATAAAGTCTAAAAGAAGCCACAAGGGAAAAAACATCTTACCCATAACAGGAGCAACAATAAAAATTAAATCCAACTTCGCCCCAGAAACCATGCAAGCAATAAGAGAGTGGACTGAAATATTTGGAATGTTGAGAGATGTCACCAACCTAGAACTCTGTACCCTGCAGAATTATCCTTCAAAAGTGCAGGAAAAATACTTTCTCAGACGGAGAAATTGAGGGAATTTGTTGGCAGTACACATGCTGTGCAAAAAATGTTAAAAGAAGTTTTTCAAAGAAGAAAAATTATATAGGTCAAAAACTCAGATCTACATAAAGAAAGGAAGAGCACCAAAGAATAAATAAGTGAAAGTAAAGTTTTATTTTTTTTATCCTTAATTGATCTAACAGTTAAAAATGAACCAAATAGGGACCAGCCCGGTGGCACAGCGGTTAGGTTCCCACATTCCGCTTCGGCAACCCGGGGTTCACCAGTTCAGATCCCGGGTGCAGACATGGCACCGCTTGGCAAGCCGTGCTGTGGTAGGCATCCCACATATAAAGTGGAGGAAGATAGGCACGGATGTTAGCTCAGGGCCAGTCTTCATCAGCAAAAAGAGGAGGATTAGTAGCAGATGTTAGCTCAGGGTTAATCTACCTTCAAAAAAAGAAAATTAACCAAATAATAATAGCAACAATATATTTGATTATATATATATCATATACATATGCTCATATATAAGTGAAATGAATGACAGTAATGATACAAGGGATGGGAGGGAGAAATTAGGAATATTTCATTATAAAATAAACGCACTACCTATGAAGCAATATAGTATTATTTGAAAGTGGACTTAGATATAAATGTATATTGTAAATACTAGGGCAAAAACTAAGAAAAAGTAAAACAAGAAGTACAACTGATATGCTCAGAAAAGAGAGAATATGGAATTATATAAAATGCTCCATTAAAACCACAAAAGGCAGAAAAAGTGTGTTCGACAAAAATAAGAGCAAAGAACAAGGGCAACAAATAGAAGACATTAATATGATATTAATCCAATTATATCAATAATCATTTGAAAGGGCAATGGTCTAAAATAGCAGAGTGGCACAGCAGAAGTGTGCCGGGCCCATAAAGGGCTATGGTCTAATGTACCAATTAAAAGGCAAAATTCTCAGAATGGATCAAAAAACAAGACCCAACTATATGTTGTCTACAAGAAATCAACTTTAAATATAAAGACACATAAAGATTAAAAGTAAAAAGATAGAGATCTTAAAAGTTCTCATCACAAGAAAAAAAAATTTTTTAACTGTGAAAAATAAAAGTAAAGAGACAGAGAAAGATATATCATGCTAACACCAATCAAAAAGATAAAGCTGGAGTAGCTATATTAATTTCAGACAGAGCAGACTTCAAAGCAAGGAAAGTTATCAGGGATAAAGAGGGTCATTACATGATGATATAGAGGTCAATACTCCAGGAAGACGTAACCGTCCTTAGTGTGCATATGTCTAACGACAGAGGTCAGAATATGTGTGGCAAAAACTGATAGAAATGCAAGATGAAATATATGAATTCACAATTATAGTTGGAGACTTTAACAATCTTCTCTCACAAATGGACAGACCCAGCAGGCAGAAAATCAGCAAGGACACAGCTGAACTCAACAGCACCATCAATCATCCGGATATAATTGACATCTGTAGACTAGTTCATGCAACAACAGGACATAACACATTCTCTTAAAAGCTCACATGGAACATTCACCAGGACAGACCACATTATGAGCCATAAAAAACACCTTAACAAATTTGAGACAGACATCATACAATGTCTGGTCTCGGACAACAATGGAATTAAAATAGACATCAATAACAGAAAGATAGCTTGAAAATCCCAAACTACTAGGAAACTAAACAACAAACTTCTAAATGACACATGCAGCAAAGAAATCTCAAGAGAAATTTAAAAACATTTTGAACTAAATGAAAATGAAAACATAACATTAAAATCTGTGAGATGTAGCAAAAATAGTCCTTAGTGAGAAATTCATAGTACTGAACACATAAATTAGAAAAAAAGATCTAAAATCAATAATTTAAGTATCTACCTTAGGAAACTAGAAAAAGAAGAGCAAATTAAACCCAAAGTAAGCAGAAGAAAAGAAATAAAAACTAGAGCAAAGCTCAGTATTTTGAAATTAAAATTGAAATTGAAAACAGGAAATCAATAGAGAAAAAAAATCAATGAACCCAAAGGTGGCCTTTGAAAAGATCAATAAACTCAATAAGCCTCTAGCTAGGCTAAGACGAAAAAGAAGACACAAATTACTAATATCAGAAATTAAAGGGGCCGGCCCCATAGCCAAGTGGTTAAGTTCGTGTGCTCCACTTCAGCGGCCCGGGGTTGACTGGTTCAGATCCTGGGTGCAGACCTAGTACTGCTCATCAGGCCATGCTGTGGCAGCACCCCACATAGAAGACCTAGGATGACCTACAACGCAGATATACCACTATGTACTGGGGTTTTAGGGAGAAAAAAAAAGAGGAAGATTGGCAACAGATGTTAGCTCAGGGTCAGTTTTCCTCACCAAAACAAAGCATACGCTACGAACAACTCTATGCCCACAAATTTGATAACCTAGATGAAACAGACCAACTCCTTGAATAAAACAATTTGTCAAAACTCACACAAGAAAAAACTGATGATCTGAGTGGCCTATGTCTATTAAAGAAATTGAATCAATAAGTAATAACCTTCCAAAATAGAAAGCACCAGGCCCACATGGGTTCACTGTGAATTCCACCAAACACTTTAGGAAGAAATTATACCAATTCTCCACAATCTCTTCCAGAAGACAGAAGTAGAAGGAATACTTCCTAACTGATTCTATAAGGTCAGCAATATCCTAACACCAAAACCAGACAAAGAAATTATAAAAGAAAACTGCAGACCAGTATCTCTCATCAACAGAGATGCAAAATCCTCAACAAAATATTAGCAAATCAAATCCAACAATGTACAAAAATAATTATACACCATGACCAAGTGAGATTCCCAGGTATGCAAGGCTGGTTCAATATCTGAAAATCAATTATTGTAATTCATCACATCAACAAGTTAAGGAAATATCTCACGATCGTAAAACAGATGCAGAAAAAACATTTGACAAAAATTCAACACTCATTAAATAAGACAGGGCCAGCCCCGGTGGCCTGGTGGTTAAGTTCAGCACACTCCACTTCAGCAGCCAGCCCGGGTTCGGTTCCTGGGCATGGACCTATAACACTCATCTATCAGTGGCCATGCTGTGGCAGCAGCTCCCATACAAAAAGAGGAAGATTGGCAGCTGATGTTAGCTCAAGGTGAACCCTCCTCAGCAGGAAAAAAAGATAAGACAAAACCTCTCAAATCTAGAAACACAAGGGAACTTCCTTAACTTCAGAAAAATCTTACAACTTTAAAGAACTTGACGAAAAACCTACAACTGACATTACACTTAACAGTGAGAAACTTGAAGTTTCCCCACTAAGATTGGGAACAAGGCAAGAATGTCCTCTCCCACCAGTCCTTTTCATCATCACACTAGAAGTTTTAACTAACATGTTAGACAAGAAAAAGAAATAAAAGACAAAAAACTTGGGAAGGAAAAAATAAACCTGTTTTTCTTTGCAGATGACAAGATTGTCTACATACAAAATCTAAAAGCATCAATAAAAAAACTCCTGGAACTAATAATAGATTATAGCAAGGTTAACATACAAAAGCCAATAGCTTTCTATATACCAGCTATGAACTAGTGGCATGTGAAATTTAAAACACATTACCATTTTTATCAGCATCCCAAAAACTTAAAGACTCAGGTATAAATCTAACAAAACATGTACAAGAGCTATATGAGGAAAACTATAAAACTCTGGTGAACAAAATCAAAGAAGAACTAAATAAAATGAGAAATATTACACGACTGTGGATAACAGGACTCAATACTGTCAAGATGTCATTTCTCCCCAGCTTAATCTACACCCAGATCTGGGGTGCGGACCTACATCACGTGTCAGCCACGCTGTGGCAGTGACCTACATATGAACTGGACGAAGACTGGCACAGATTTTAGCTCAGGGCTAATCTTTCTCATGCAAAAAAAGAGGAAGATTGGCAACAGATGTTAGCTCAGGGCTACTCTTCCTCCGAAAAAAAGAAATTGAATTGGAAAAATGCAACACTCCTTTAAGCCTACCTACAAGCATTCACTATTTTACTCAAACAGCATTGCTGTTAATTATCCATCACTTTTAACCACATTTAACCAAAATCCAATGCCTTTTCTGATAAGCATCCTCCTAGCCCTAATTATTTTGAAAAGGTCACTGTAAAAACATGTGAAACAAAAGGGTAAGGTGCCAGGCAGAATTAACTCGCTGGCTGCCAAGAGACTTCATAAAGAATCAATAACCAAGGTGACTTCTCCAGGGTCTGTAACTCAAATTCAAGTCAGTCAAGTTGAAGGTGTGACTGGACTCAAGACCGCTGGTCCACTCTAACAAAGTTTACAAGTGGCTAATAAAGAAACCGCAACAATGCTTCTATTAACGACAAAAAATAAATGCCTGCATACATCTCTTCCTAGCTTACTCTCCCCCTGCAGGCCTGTTAAGTGGGAAACCAAACTATAAATAGAAGGTTGTGTGATGAAGAATGCCAACTAATAAATTTCAAAGGAATGATAAATAGGAAAAAAAAAATGACCATTTTACAATACCATTACAACAGAGTAATCAATTCAGGTAAAAATCATCAATAAATACTTAAACCACTGGGTACTTATTGCTTATTACCTTTTGTTAATGGCAAAATCTGGTGGAATCCACCTAAACCAAGTTCAAACTTGTGTATGTCATCAATAGGACAACTGACATCATGTGACCCTGGTTGCGATGTACCAAAAACTCATGACCTGCGGAGTATTTCTGCCAAGAACGGTTAACCTAAATCTAATGAAGGGGAAACAATCAGACAAATACAAACTGAGATACATACTACAAAACAACTGTCCTGCACTCTTCAAAAATGTCAGTATCCTAAAAGAAAAAAGGAAGTTAAGGGAACAGTTCTAGATTACAGGAAACTAGACACATAACAATTAAATGCAATTCATTAAAAAAATAAACAGATATAAAGGACATTATAGGAGCAACTGAGGATGTGTGAATATGAATTATATTACTGTTAAATTCATTCTATTTGGCTATGTAGGCTATTGTCCTTATTCCCAGGAAACACATGATGAAGTATTGAAGGGGGAAGGGACAGAATCTCTGTAAGTAACTCACGAACAGTTCAGTAAAAGTAATAGATACATACACATAAAGACAAAAGGATAAACAAAGTGTGGCAAAAGGTAAAGGATATATGGTTTCTCAGTACCCTATTCTTACAACTTTTCTGCAGATTTTTCAACATAAAAACTTGAGAAAGGTTGCTTATTGAGCTTGAAATCTGGACCAAAGGACATAGGTAATTTATATATTTAATGAAAACAATTATGTAATAAAAAAAATAACTGCACCAGATAAAAAAGCCCACTCCCTGGAGCTTAGATGATCACTGCCAAGCCCCGCCGAAGTCTCCATCTTCTGTGAGTCCACTATGCCCAGGTCACTGCTACAATCCCCATTATCTGAATACGTCAATACTACCAACCAGGTTACTGTCAGGTCTTTCTAACTAGAAAGCATTTAATTTCATTGTTATTGTTAATTTAATTGAGATATTGTGGTTTAATGCTCTGAGGAAACACTTGTTTCCGAGTCTGTTTAATGAGAGCTCTGTTGCCACCGTTTGAGAAGAAACCTTTATTTTTGTCATTATACATCACCTTCAGTAATGTCTCAGCTATGTTTACAAGAATGAATGAGAGGTTGCCACACAATCAAGGTAGGGAGAAGGGCACCCCAGACAGAAGAAATAGTAAATGACAGAAAATAGCATAGAAAGTTTAAGGAATAAACAGCATTAAGTACGCTTTAATTTTTTGGTCTCAACTTGCAGGTCTCAAGCCACTGGGTCAAGAAATCAATTTAATAACTCACAGTCAGCATTCTTTTTAATGAAGTGAAATAGAAAAGAACAAAACTGTAAATAGAGTGCATCACAGTAGCCAGGGTAAGTACTGTTTCATGAAACTTTTGTTTCTGTTATATATAGCTGTTTATATATGTCTGCTGGGTCACAGATGTAAAATCTACTTCTTTTGGTGAGTCATGGTCAAAATGAGATTTGAAAGCCACTACTCTAGACAATGCAGACTTGTGGAAAGGTTTCAAGAAAGAGTATGATAAGATTTGTCTTTACAAAATCATGCTGGCAGTAATATCAAGCAGTTTTTCAAACTGCTGGGAGTCTCAAATTCAATTTAGTGCCTCTCCACCAGTATTTTTTTTAAGTAGACTAGAACAGAGGTAAAAAGAAAATAGTATGCGTCACCAGTAATAATCTTTAAAAAGGGTATGTTTCATGCAATTTTAGTTTCATTTTTTTGTATTTATAGACACATAAAGTGTGTCACAATGCACAATGAATTTCTTAATTTTTACTTACATAAAATAAAAAAATTTTGAAAGCCATTGACAAAGAGAGGTAGTAATTGTCAGGGAAAGAGATCAGTGACAGAGAGAAAATTAACAGACCACTCCAACAGGAGGAAAGAGAAAACAAGAGTTTGAAGCCATAGGGGGAGATTAAAAAAAAAGATTCTAGGGCAATTTAGGAGATAGAAAAGAACAATCCTAATAAATGATTAGATTGGAGTGGGGGGAGGAGAAAAAGACAGATTGACTGAAAACTTTAAGAAAAAAACTGTTTTGAAAAGTTAAGTAGCAGAGGATCACATTCTATGGATTCCACATACTTACACTATAACGCACCAGCTCCTTTCTGTGGCATTTAAAGCATACCACCATATGGCTGCTAGCTATTATATTTCAACTGTTCTTTTGTTGTACTCACTCAGAGGCTCTGTGCACGAGGCAAAGAAGACCATTTCCATAAAAATTAACACTAATTTATTAAAAGACACTGTTTCTCCACAGCACTCTAAGACTTTGTAGGATTTCTGACACTACTTTAGTGTTTAATGTTCTTTTATCACATTACATAGAACAGGTCCCTAAAAAAAGTGTCAAAATAAAAAAATATTAGGTATTTTTTATTCACTTCTATAGTTATTTCAAAAATGAATTCACGATGAAAACATTCTGAGGATGATATTCAGGAATTCTAGTATTAATTACAGGATGTAGTCTCCTGTCAGTGTGAGATGTACATTCCTTTCTTCTGAATTCCACGAAAAATTAAATTTATTCAATGACTAAAAGCAAACATCAAACCACAAAGTTAACTCATCTTTAATTGCCAGCAATGACAAATGTAGAGAAATTCTTAGAGGGTTCCAAGGAAGTACTGAAAACTAATTTAAGTTTTATTTCTCTTATCACCAGCCATAAGCAGTGCTGTGTCTGATAAGTAAATAAGTGCAGCAGCAATTCCACTCTAGATACCTGGATTAGTTTTCTTTCCTTTTTTTTTTTTTTTTTTTGAGGAAGATTAGCCCTGAGCTAACTACTGCCAGTCCTCCTCTTTTTGCTGAGGAAGCCTGGCCCTGAGCTAACATCCGTGCCCATCTTTCTCTACTTTCTATGTGGGACGCCTACCACAGCATGGCATGCCAAGCAGTGCCATGTCCACACCCGAGATCCGAACTGGCGAACCCCGGGCCGCTGAGTAGCAGAGCGTGTGAACTTAACCACTGCGCCACCAGGCCAACGCCTGGATTAGTTTTCTTAGTCAAGTAGGAACTAAAAGGCAGTAAAATATCCCTAAGTCCTCATATAGTCACCATTTAACCCAGTGATTAGGAATTTCCCCTAAATCCATGCTCAGGCAGCTACACTAAAATTCACTTGATGGGGGTCCACAACCAAGCTTACTACACAGATATGATGAGCAACGTTACAGTCACTTAAGTGAGATAACGTGCGGAATTTCCACACATTCATTGCTCAATAAATAAGTAAAGAAGCTAGCAATGATTAGTTTAAAAAAAAACAAGACTATTCTCTTGATAGGAGACAAAAACTTGTAAAAGAAAAAAAGACCTATTACCACTTCCCATTCAAATTTAAGGAAGTATTTGCAGTCATGCGCAGCATAACAATGTTTGGTCAACAATAGACCATGTATACAAACAAAGATGGTCACCTACGATTACTACCATGTAGCCTAGGTGTGTAGTAGGCTACACCATCCAGGTTTGTGTAATTACACTCTGTGATATTCATACAATGACAAAATTGCCTCACGATGCATTTCTCAGAATATACCCCCGTCATTAAGCGAGACATGACTGTATTTATTTAAATATCCCTTAGTGAATACGTTAACAAGAGGTATCAAAGCTCCTTTCTCTGCTACCTAAGATAATCTTCCAAAATGCATGTATATACAGTTGGTCCTCTGTATCTGTGGATGGGGAACCTGTGGATATGGAGGGCCTGACTAAGAGATTTGAGCATCTGCAGATTTTGCTATCCTGGGGAGGGAGGGGTCCTGGAACCAATACCCTTGGATACCAAAAGATGACTGTTTATGTATCTAAACATATTCAAATATCTATAAACACATATTGAACTACTTAAACACTATGCAAAATGCCTGAAGAGGGTTATTAAGCTATTGACTATTCCTCCTCAAAAAAGTTCTTTCTCCTATTGAAACAGTTTTTCTGAAGTGGTAAGGAAAAAAAACAGAACAAGAGAAAGTGTACCACAGTGGTTAAAAGTATAGAACCGAGGAGTCAAAAGCTTGGGTTTAAATAATTTGGTAGTTTTGTGACCTAGCAAAGTTACCTAAATTCTCCTTATCTCAGTTTCCTCATATGTAAAAACATTAGCTATAATTATATTTGGATGGATGGGAATATATACATATTTTCTTTCATATGTAAATAATATGCAAAAAATTCAACAGTAGCTATATTTGGTAGTGTAAGAGCAATTTTTTTGTTTGTATTTTCCAACAGTCTCCAAATTTTCTACAGTC
Organism: Equus quagga; assembly: GCF_021613505.1. NCBI lineage: Eukaryota > Metazoa > Chordata > Mammalia > Perissodactyla > Equidae > Equus > Equus quagga. Next base: position 121,595,047 of record NC_060273.1, read on the forward strand.
AACATCTATTAACCATACTTAAAAGAAAAAGTAGTTTTGAAAAATTATATAGGGGCCAGCCTGTGGCACAGAGGTTAAGTTCACATGTTCCCCTTCGGCAGCCTGGGGTTTGCCAGTTCGGATCCCAGGTGCAGACCTACGCACCACTTCTCAGGCCATGCTGTGGCAGGCGTCCCACATATAAAGTAGAGGAAGATAGGCATAGATGTTAGCTCAGGACCAGTCTTCCTCAGCAAAAAGAGAAGGATTGGCAGCAGATGTTAGCTCAGGGCTAATCTTCCTCAAAAATAAATAAATAAAAATTTAAAAACTAAAAGAAAAAAATTATATAGAAAACAAAACACCCAACAAAAACATCACTCATCATACCAAGAACCAACAAAATCACTACTTGAATGAGACAAAGACAATCAACAGACACCAACACTGATATGACACTAGATATTGGAGTTATCCAACAAAGATTTCAAAGCAGCCATCATAAAAGTTCATCATCAATCAATTACAAATTCTCTTGAAACAGACAAAAAAATACAAATCCAAGCCAAGAAAAAGAAATTAGAAAAAATCAAATGGAAATTATAGAACTGAAAACTGCAATAAGAAAAGAAAAACTTATTGGATGAGCTCAATAATAGGCACTACACAGGACAGAATCAGTGAACTTGAGGACAGAGCAATAGAATTTACCCAGTCTGAACAAAAGAGAGAAAAATTACTGAAAAGAAACTAACAAAGTCTCAAAGATCCATGGGACAATAACAGAAGATCTAAGTCCCTACCACTGGAGTCCCATAAAGAGAAGAGAAAGATGGCGGAGTTGAAAGAGTATTCAAGAAAATAATGGCTGAAAACTTCCAAATTCAGAGAAAGACATGAACCCATAGATTCAAGTAAGCAGACCACAGAAAGGTAAACCCACCAGAAACCATACCTTGACATATCATCACTAAGCGTCTGAAAACAATGACAAAGGAAAAATCTTGAAAGCAACCGCAAACAAAGGATGAATTATGTATAGGGGAACACCAATTCGAACAACAGTACGTTTCTCATCTGAAACCACAAAGTTCAGAAAAAAGTGACAAAAAATTTTTTAAGTGCTGAAAGAAAAGAATTGCCAACCATGAATTCTATATCTGACAAAATTATCTTTCAGGAATGAGGGGGAATAAAGACATAAATAGGAAAAGGAAAACTAAAAGAATTTGTCACTAGTAGATATATCCTTCAAGAATGGCTAAGAAAGTTCTTCAAATGATAAGAAGGAATCCTGGAACATCAGGAAAGAAGAAAGAACAATGGGAAAAGCAGAAATATGAATAAAAACAATAGACTCAGTACACTACTCTTCTACTCAAGAGGTTTTAAAATCATAGTTAATGGATGAAATAAAAATTATACAGGCAAAAAAAATAGGTAAGTTAGAGTTCATCAAAATTAAAAACCTCTGACACAGAGTTAAAAGGCAATCCATGGAATGGGAGAAATATTTGCAAACCATTTATCTGAAAAGGGAGAGATACCCAGAATATACAAAGAACTCCTAAAACTCAACAAAAGAACAAACAACCTGATTAAAAATGGGCAAAGGACTTGAACAGACATTTCTCCAAAGAAGATAAACAAATGACCAATAAACACATGAAAAGATGCTCAATATCACTATTTATTAGGGAAATACAAGTCAAACAACAATGAAATACCATTTCACACCCATTAGGATAGCTATTATCAAAACAAAACAGAAAACAACAAGTGGTGGTAAGGATGTGGAGCAATTGGAACCCTTGTGCACTGCTAATGGAAATGTCAAATGGTATAGGCATTACAGAAAATAGCATGGCAATCCCTCAAAAACTTAAACACAGAATTACCATGTGGTCCAGCAATTTCAATTCCCAGTGTATTTCCAAAATGAAAGCAGTGACTTGAACAGACATTTGTACATCATGTTCAAGCAGCATTATTCACAATAGCCAAAAGGTGGAAGCAACACAAGTATCCATTGCTGGATAAGTGGATAAACAAAACGTGGGATAAGGCTAGAACAGCACTTAGCCTTAAAAAGAAAACTCCAATAAATGCTACAACACAGATGAGCCTTGAAGACACTATGCTAAGGTGAAATAAGTCAGTCACAAAAGGACAAATTATACAATTCCACTTATATGAGGTACCTGCAGTATCAAATTCATCGAAACAGAAAGTAAAATGATGGTTGCCATGGGCTAGCAGAGAGGGGAATGGGGAGTTAGTGTTTAATGGGTGCATAGTTTCAGTTGAAGAAGACAGAAAAGTTCTGGAAACAGATGGTGGTAATGTGCAACAACAATGTGAATGTACTTTACATCACAGAGCTGTACACTGAAAAATGGTTAAAATGGTAAAATTTTATGTCATGAATATTTTACCCCAATAAAAAAATGTTAATACCATCTGATGAGGTTACTCAATGTATGCAGAAGAAATATTCAAGACAATGATATTTACAAAGTGGGAGGGTAAAAGCATCTAAATGGAAGAACAGTTTCCACACTTCGTTCAAACTGATAAAATGTTTAGACCAACAGACTGCAGGAAATTACATATGTATACTTTAATATCCAAGACAATCACTAAGAAAATTCTACAAAGTGATAAATTCAAAAAACATTACGAATAAATCAGGATAAAATCCTAACAAATGTTCAATAACCCATAGGAAGGGAAGAAAAGAGAAAAAGAAATGAGAAACAGGACAAACAGAAAACAAAAAGTAAAATGCCAGACTTAAGTACTAACTTATCAATAATTACTGTAAATGTAAATAGTTAAAACATAGTAGTCCTCCCTATCTAAGGTTTCATGTTCGGTGGTGTCAGGTACCCCTGGTCAATCTCAGCCCAAAAATATTAAATGGAAACTTCCAGAAATAAACTCATAAGTTTTCAATTGCATGCCACTCTGAGTAGTGTGATGAAATCTTGTATCCTCTGCTCCATCCCACTCAAGACATGAAGCATCCCTTTGTCCAGCAAATCCACGCAGTATACACTACACACCCGTTAGTCACTTAGTAGCCATCTTGATTATCAGATCAACTGTCAGAGTACCACAGTGCTTGTGGTCAACCAACTATCAACATCATCTGCTCCTGACATCCAACCACTGCCATTGTCATGGCTTGATCCTCCTTCTTCTGAGGTATCAAGCTTAACAGTAGCTTAACACTACGTCATTCACCTATGTCATCACTTAGGCACTGTTATCATCTCACATCATCACAAGAAGAGTGAGTACAGTACAATAACATATTTTGAGAGTGAGAGACCACATTCACAAAACTTTTATTACAGCATATTGTTACAACTGGTCTATTTTTGTTGTTAATCTCTCACTGTGCCTAACTTATAAAACAAACTTTACCATAGGTACAGATATATAGGAAAAAACATAGCATATATAGGGTTTGGTACTATCTGCAATGTCAGGCAAGCACTGGGGGTTTTGGAACGTATCTCTTGTGATAAGAGGGGACTACTGTACACCAAATAAAGGCAGAGATTGGCAGTGTGGACTTAAAAAAAAATGACCCAACTATAGGCTGTCTACAATTAACTTACTTAAAATAAGGCGTGTGAAAAGCAAAGTATGGAAAAAGATGCATGTAAACAAAAGAAAAGCAAGAGTGGCTATATTAATATTAGATAGACTTTAAAGCAAAGACAATTGCTAGAGACAAAAGAAGGACATTATATAATGATAAAAATGTCAATCCACCAGGAATATGTGGCAGTCCTAAATATGTACACACCAAACAACAGAGCTTCAAAATGCATCACGCAAAAACTGATAGAGCTGAAAGGAGAAATAGACAAATTCATGATTAGAGTTGGGTACTTCAAGACTCCCCTCTCCAAAACTCACAGAAATATTAAACAGAAAATCAGCAAAGATTTAAAAGTTCTAAACAACACAATCAACCAAGAGAATGTGACATATATAGATCACTCCACCAAAAAAAGGACAAACGCACATTTTTTTCAAGTGTCCATGGAACATTCACCAAAACAGACCATATCCTGGTCCATAAAACAAACCTGAAAAATTTTTAAGTACTGAAATCATAACAGTATGTTCTCTGACCAATAATGGATTCTAACTAGAAATCAGTCACAGAAAGACAACTGGTAAATCTCAAAACACCTGGAAATTAAACAACATACTTCTAAATAATCCATGGGTTAGTAAAAATTAAAAAAAGAAACATGGAATTGAATGAAAATGAAAAGACACGTCAAAAGATGTGGGATATAGCTACAGCAGTGCTAAGAGGAAGAGGTACAGCATTAAATGCTTACATTAGGAAACAGGAATGGTCTCAAGTCAATAATCTAAATTTCCTACCTCAAGAAACTAGGAAAATAGGAGCAAAATAAACCCAAAGCAATCAGAAGAAGGGGTACAATAAAAATAAGGGCAAAAATCAATCAAAGTGAAAACAAGAAAATCATAGAGGAAAATCAACAACACATAAAGCTAATTCTTTGAAAAAGTTAATAAAACTGGTAAGTCTTTAGCAAGACTAAGAAAACAAAAAGAAGATACAATCTACCAATATCAAGAATAATATCCTACAGCCATTAAAAGGATAATTAGGAACAATACAAATAAGTTTATGCTCATAAATAAGACAAATTAAAAGAAATTAATTAATTCCTCAAAACTACTTGCTACCAAAATAAACTAATAAACACAATCCAATAACCATTAAAAAAATGAATGCAGGGGCCAGCCCAGTGGCACAGCAGTTAAGTGCACGTGTTCTGCTTCAGCAGCCTGGGGTTCGCCAGTTCAGATCCTGGGTGCAGACATGACACTGCTTGGCAAGCTATGCTGTGGTAGGCGTCCCACATATAAAGTATAGGAAGATGCGCATGGATGTTCAGGGCCAGTCTTTCTCAGCAAAAAGAGGAGGATTGGCAATAGATGTTAGCTCAGGGCTAATCTTCCAAAAAAAAAAAAAATGAATTCATAATTTAAAATCTCCAAAAAAGGAAATCCCAATCTGAGATGTTTTAACAAAAGAATTCTACCAACTATTTAAAGAAGAATTAATACCAATATGTCACAAACCCTTTCAAAGAACGGAAGAGGAGGGAACATGTCCTACCTCATACCATGAGGCCAGTACTACCCAAATACTGAAATGAAACAAAAATGTCACAGGAAAGCTACAGACCAATATCTCTCATGAACTTAGACACAAAAATCCTGAAAATATCAACCACCCAAATTCAGCAATGTTTGTAATGCATTATACACCATAATCAAGTGGGATTTATTCCAGGTATGCAAGGCTGGTTCAACATTTAAAAAAATCAGTATAATCTACCATATCACAAGCTAAAGAAAAAAATCATACAATCATATAAACGAACCCAGAAAAAGCATTTGACAAAATCCAGCAACCATTCATAACAAAAACTCTGAGTAAACTAGGAGGAGAGGTGATCCACCTCGACTTGATAAAGAGTATCTATCCTACCCCAACAAAAAAAGCCTCTAGTTACTATCATGCTTAATGCTAAATGCTTTCAACCTAAGACAAGGAACAAAAAGCAAGAATGTCTGCTCTCACTATCCTCATTCAATATAGTACTAGCCACTGTAACAAGACAAGAAAAAGAAATAAAAGGATACAGATTGCAAATAAAGAAGTAAAAACTGTCCCTATTTGCACTTGACATGATTATCTATGTAGAAAATCCCAAGGAATCTGTAAGAACCTCTTAGAACTGAAAGGTAAGTTTAGCAAGGGTGCAGGACACAAGACCAACATACAAAAATGAATCACATTTCTATCTACTAACAATGAACATGTGAAAACTGAAATTGAAAACATAATAACATTTACAAAATTGCTCCAAAGAAGGGAAACTTAAGTATAAATTTAACAAGTATACAGAACTGATACTCTTAAAATTACAAAATGCTAATTAAAGAAATCAAAGAAGACCTAAATAAATGAAGGTACATACTATGTCAACATAGTTAAGATGTCAATTCTCCCCAAACTGATCTACAGACTTAATGCAATTCCTATGAAAATCTCAGAAAAGTTTTTGTAGACATGGACAAGCTTGTTCTAAAATTTGTACGACACAAGCCTCAAAATAGCTAAAACCATATTGAAAAGTGAAACGAATCACTCTACCCAATATTAAGGATTACTACATACCTACAGTAATCAAGAGTATGACATTAGCAGATAGAGACATAGAGATCAATGGAACACAACAGAAAACTCAGGAGTAAACCCATACATATGTGCCCAACTGATTTACGACAAAAGCACAAAAGCAATTCAATGGAAGAAGGATATTTGCCTTTCCAACAAATGGCACTGAAGCAATTAAATATCCACAGGAAAAATCTGAACCTCAACTTGAACTTCATATCTTTTATTAAAATGAAATTTTAAAAATGGATCATGGACTTAACTCTAAAACATAAAATTATTAAACTTTTAGGGAAAATTAGGAGAAAATCTCTGAGACCTAGGCTAGGCAAAGAGTTCTTAGACTTGCCTTCAAAAGCACAGCCTACAAAAGGAAACATCAATAAATTAAGTCTCGTCAAAATTAAAAACTTTTGCTCTGCAAAAGCAGACCATTAAAAGGAGAAAAAGACAAGCTACAAAATGGGAGAAAATATTTGCAAACCACATATTAGACAAAGGACCAACAGAATACTTAAAGAGCTCTCAAAATCCAGCAATAAAAAGACCCAAACAATCCTATAGGAAAATGGGCAAACAAGATGAACAGACACTTCACCAAAGAGGATATACAGAGAGCAAATTAGCACATATCAACGTCAACAGCCATTAGGGAAATGCAAATTAAAACCACAGTGAGATATCACTAGATATCTATGAGAATAGCTAAAATAAAAATGATGACATCAAATGCTGGTTAGGACACAGAGAATCAAGATCACTCATACATTGCTGGGGAGAATGTAAAAGGATACAACCACTTTAGAAAACAGATTGGCAGCTTCTTGTAAGACTGAACATGCAACTACCTTATAATTCAGCAATTGCACTCTTTGGCATTATCTGACAGAAATAAAATCACATGTTCACACAAAAATATAAACACAAATGTTCACAGCAGTTTTTCTTATAATAGACAAAACTGGAAACAAACCAAACGTTTCCTAATGAGTCTTCTCTAATGGGTGTTTTCTAACAGTTGAACAAACTGTAGTACATCCATACCATGGAATACTACTCAGCAATGAAAAGGAACAAAATATTATACATGCAACAACTTGGATGAATCTTGAGGGAATTGTGTTGACTGACACATGCTAATTCCAAAAGGTACATACTATATGATTTCATTTACATAAGCTTTTTGAAATAACCAAATGAAGAGAGATTAGTGCTTGCCAGGGGTTACAAATGGAAGGAGGAGAGAAAGGAGGTGAGTTTTGTTATAAAAAGGGCAGCACAAGGGATCCTGGTGGTGATGAAACTGTTCTTTATCTTTACTATGGTGATGATTACACAAATCTACACATGATAAAACTATATAGAACTAAATGCTTCACACACACACACACACAAGTGTATGTACAACGGGTGAAATATATCAATGTCAATTTCCTGGTTGTGATACCAGATGTTGCCACTGAGGAAAATTCAATGAAGGACACATCTCTATATTATTTCTTACAACTGAATGTGAATCTACAATAACCTCAAAATAAGTTTAACTTAAAAATCTGAGAGACGAATCAATATTTAGGTAGACAGACATGGATGCAAGAGAGAGAGAGAGATGGTTCTATTATATAAGCATCTTAACTGTGAACCCAGTCTAATGGATTACACCTACAAAGAAGGCTTAAAAGAGTCGGGGGGGGGGGGGGGGCTGGCCCCGTGGCCGAGTGGTTAAGTTCGTGCGCTTCGCTGCAGGCGGCCCAGTGTTTCGTTGGTTGGAATCCTGGGCGTGGACACGGCACTGCTCATCAAACCACACTGAGGCAGCGTCCCACAAGCCGCAACTAGAGGGACCCACAACGAAGAATATACAACTATGTACCGGGGGGCTTTGGGGAGAAAAAGGAAAAGAATAAAAAAATCTGAAAAAAAAAAAAGAGTCGAGGGGGATCTCTAGGTCTTTCCCTTAGCTTGAGACAGATATATAAAAGGAATTTTAAAAGCTATATTGAACATCACAACAATGAATACAGAGTGAATACAGAAAATTTGCTGGAGTAATGTCTCACCCATAGGATTTTCCATGGCTACCATCCATGGTCATATGTAGGATCTTTTCACACTATAATAACCAGACATGCATTTAAACATGTTTTCCATCTTTCAACACAGGTAGAGAGCCAAAAGAGGAGATAGAAGACACTAACTCACAAAGAAAGAAGGTAAAGCACAAAGTTGTTCTTTCCTACAATGAACGACAGGAAATAAAAGAATGAGGATCCTGTTTCTCAAGTAGTAGATGTGTATTTAATCTGCTCCAAAATCATCCAAAGCCATTTTTAAAGACGCAGGGTTACCCAGTATATCAGTCACCTCAGGCTACTATAACAAAATATCACAGACTGGATGGCTCAAACAGCAGAAATTATTTCCTCACAGTTCTGGAGGCCGAGTCCAAAATTAAGGTACTAGCAGAGCTTGTTTCTAGTGAGGCCTCTCCTCTTGGCTTGCAGATGGCCACGAACTCACACGGCCTCTTCTCTGCGCACAGGTACTCCTGGTGCCTCTTCTTATAAGACCAGTCCTATTGGATTATGGTCACCCTTATGACCTCATTTAACCTTAATTACCTCCTTAAAGGTCCTATCTCCATAAACAGCCACATCAGGGGTTAAGGCTTCAAATTATGAATCTAGGGGGCACAATTCAGTCCTAACACCCAGTGACTGGCCAGCCCTGAAGCATACTAAGTTTTGTATGGGTACATGGACATACATGTGTATTATATGTATTAGAAGAGGGCAAGACAAAGGAAAAAGTAAAGTATTTGCATTAGAATTCCAGTTCTATCATTCAGTCTTCTTAACAATAAAAGTGTGAATAGCTATTCTCACTGTATAGTTGTGAGACTTAAATGAGATAATCTATGTAAAGTGCCCAGAATATGGTAAATGTTCAGTCAATACTGGGCATCTGCCTTTCCATCCCCTCCACCCCAAAATTAATTATAAATATTACTCAAATCTAAACCTAACTGAAAAATTATGGGGACTGGATTCTGTCTCAGTTCTCCCACTATCTAGCTATGTGACCCTAAGCAACCACTCTACCTAAGTCTGCTTCTGCGCCTGGGCACTGAGAGTTTCCTCTATCACTAAAATACTATGTATCTTTACATATCACTCTTACTAATATAATATCAAACACCAATGCTACAAAAGTTAGTCAAACTTTCTAGAAAACTTCAGTGAAAGAGGATTACAGTACGAAATTTCAATCATTCTTTCATACACTTTCATTCTTCCAACTTTTCCATAAGTATCCTCTAATTTGAAAAACGTATCCATATAATGTGTCTCCAATTTAATCATCTTATTTTTCTATCACTAATGCCTCATCTTCCACTAATTGTATATTCTTTTATATTTCTTTTTGTCCCCCATAACGTTCATTGTTTTATTCATGTAATCATTGAAACACCTAAAATTATACCCCAAATCCTGCTGAGATAATGATTAGACATATGAAGAAGTTATCAGTAAATTATATCTGATAACAACTACTTTTAACTTAGCCCACAACTGAAATGTACTGCAGGTAATTTCAAGATAACACACCTACCATATATATATATGCATATTCCAATAATTACCCATAACCAACATCTACACTCAGTATCTTTGGTTTAAAATTAATATAATGGTGGTCAGAAGCAAAATATTGTAGGGATATCTGAATCATTTAATAAAAGACAATCTACCACATTGAGCCTAAGGGAAGGACTCTTCAGTACTTGCCCTTTCTCCCACCTCCTCCCTCACCGCTAGTCTTCCAGTATTATCTGATACTACATGTAAATACACGCAGTCCGGCTGTACTTTGGTGCTCCCAAGAAATCTCACCTCCCAGCAGCGATGCCTTTGTACAGTCCCTTCCCATATTAAATCTGGAGCGGGTCATGTGATTAGCACTGGCCAGCAGAACATTAACATGAAGAACACACAGTCTTGCTAAGTGTTGGCACAGTGAGGCTTGTCCTCTGGGATAGCTCCCTCGCTAAACCCAGCCGCCCATGCTGTGAAGAAGCTCAAGCTAATGAAGTAGAGAGACTACAGGAGTGGGTAGAGAGGGGGAGGAGGGGAGATAGAGGGAGGGACAGGGAAGGGGGGGTGGGGAGAGGGAGAGATGCCTAGCTATCCACCAGCTGTTCTAGCCATCCCAGCTGATGCGCCACACTTATGAGCTAAGAAGTCACCTGGAACATTGTGGCCAAGAAATGACACATGGAGCAGTCCCCATCAGGTCCTGCCCAAGTTTCAGAATCAAGAGCAAATAAACGTTTTAGCAATTAAGTTTTGGAGTAAAGCAATACATAACTAAAACAACACATGTAAACCAATTAGAACATTCCTGTTAGGTAGTAAGCAACCAAGAAATGTCAGCAGTAATAATTGTTATTGTTAATAATCATTATAAGCACCCCCCTCCAAGGTACCATTGTTTTGGGTCTTCGAGCTGCTCTTAAAGGCATTCTCTCACTCTCCTAATGGCCAGTAAAGAGACAGGAGCAAAGCAAGGCCTACTCTGCATCTTCTCTTTCTTCTTCCTAATTTAAGGCTGTCCTTTTTCTTTTTGTCTCTGTCAATAATGTTTGCCTGGTTTCCCCAGAGTGGCTAATGAATGATCCAGACCAAGTCTAGCCTTTAGCTGGGGCTCTGTCTTTTCAGTAACTACAGGCGCCCCCTTCAACCTCCCTCCAGACCACAGGTAAATAATTAAGAGTTCAGTAGGACAGACTCCACTAAGGGTCAAAAGTTTATACTCATTTAACTCATAACTCTTTCTCTTCTGATAGAATCATTAGGCAAAGGGCATAGGACCCAATAACTTCTTGTTCAGAAAATAAATGAAGCAGCAGGGAAAACATACCTGCTACTTTTCCTCAAAGACTTTATTGATCCTAACTATATAAACTTCTTATTCTTTTAACCTTCATGACCATTTGCACATACTTCACTCATGATATTTATCTTAAGCTAGGCTGAATCATACTAATTGGTTTACTTGATTTCCTACTAGATCTAAAATTCCCCCAGAAGAAAATACTCAAATAAGTGTAACAGTTAAAATTATACAAACTTTTCCAGCCTTAACGAATCTGATGAAAATGCTCACTAATAAACATGAGACTAATGATTCACCATGCACACAAAAAAACAATGTACGAAATACTAACAGCATTAATATATTTGCACTGGTCTATCTACATATTGTCACTTGACTCTCTTGTGACCAACACACCGCACTAGCTGGATACAAGGTTGAAGTCTGTGACCAGGGAACCCTAGTGTAACAAACCACTGTGGATTCAATCCTGTGACCCCAACCTCCCTAATACCATCCTATCAAGAACTAAGGTGAACAGTCACTAGTAATCAAATATTAATTTAGGCCAAAAACGTTTCTTCAATACTTTTATGACAGATTTGACATTATTCAACCAAGTCACTAAGGCTTTTTCCTCCTTTCATTTAAAAATAGGAATCTATAGAAAGTACTTGAATTTCATCTCTAAACCTGCTTAATTTGCTGGAAGACTTTATGAAGTAAAAGTAAAATTTTTAATACAATTAATCATGGTAGGCAGGCCTTTGGAGCTCAAAACACTCTTTAAAATAGATATTAGTAAGGGAGTGCCTATACCAATAGAATTAGTAGGCAATTTAATCACAATAAAATTATATTATTGTTATTTGGGGAGATTATTTACTTATTGAACACCTACTATGTGTCAGGCACTGTGCTGAATATGTTCAGGGTTTTCATTAAACTTTAAAAACGACCATATGAGGGAAGTACCATTATTATCCCCATTTTACAGATGGGGAAACTGACCTTTCCAAGATCACACAGCTAGTAAGTGGCAGAGTCAGGATTCCAACCCAAATCTTGTCTAACTTCAGAATTTGCACGCTTAACCACTACACTGTATTGCCTCCAGTGACTGGGTTGATATCTAAGATAAAGAAAAGAGGGAAATTTGTACTTCTCAGTGGCAAATTTAAAAAACACACCAGAAACGGAGGATACTTTTTAGAACATGAACAATTCTCATGTACATAGTCATACAGATATTATTTTTATTCCCAAATACAGATGAGGTAATGATGAAAATCTTACACAATGGACTTCTCACAAACACAATTTTTCCTATGTACCCACTCATGTTTATTATTAAAAATTTAATGGCAATGCTCTGTATTTTCCGCTCAATTTTGCTGTGAACCTAAAATTGCTCTACAAAATAAATTCTACTTAAAAATACTTAGAACTACAATACACTAAATATGCCTAACTCAATCCAGGGATGAACTGGAATAAGACAGCATTCTTTCAGTATGAAAAGCTGCACTTTGTTTACTATAAGGACAGTGCTGAAAAGGTAGTGGGCACTTAAAATTCAAACCTGACTGAATTTTTCAAAATGGCTTGAAAGTGTGCAAACAGTGCTGAAAATTCGAATGTTTAACACTCTCAGAACACCTTCAGAAAAGTCTGCAATACATAGACTTAACATAGTAAGTTGGAGTAAAATTACACAAAAAAATTGAACTCATGTTGAATATAAAAGGAATACAACACTCCTATACCATGGTTGACATAAATACGACTAGCTTTCATTTTCCACCTTAAATATCAGAAGATGCAGCCTTAAGTCAAAAATGGATTATTACAGAATCTTTTCCTAAGTCTTTTTATGAGTCCTTTCTAAATCCTCCAAAACAGCTTATCCAAAAAAAAAACCTTTCAATTGTCCGGAGTGACTGTCAACATATGAACCAAATCTTTTTTCCTCTGATACTCATTAAAGGTTGTCGAAATTCTAAAGGTCAATGAAGACAGAGGTGAGGGATCTGTAAAACAAGTTTTGCCTATTACCACTTCCCACCATCATTTCCCTCTCCTCAAGGTCCACCTTTATAAACGCATACCTAAGTTCACTTAGGAAGAGAAGAAGTAAGGGGGAGGTGTTAACTTCATACAGAAAAGTCATTTGCTCTATATATTGTGCAGTAGACTGCCAAATTTTCAAATAAAATATTGTATTGGCCACCAACAAAAAGTGTTGAAGGGAAGCACACTATTATGTTTTACTTCAATATTCTACTTACAAAGTCGCAGCTATAAAAAGAATTACACTAATATTAATAAATGGGAATTCTATGGCACAAGTTAGAGATTGCTGGAGCATGGGCCCTTAATCACACCTGTAATTCGCGGAACTCCTTTCCTTTCTCACTGACCCACAGTTTCGTCAGTCATCCAGACTTTTCTGCATCTCTATGCTTTCAATAGGCAGAAGTTGGGATTTGCAGTGCAACAAAAACAAAGCATTCTGACCAACGCATGTTTCAAATGCTATCAGTACAATACTCATTCAAATATTCAAAGCTTCCCACTAATCGTCTAGCTTCAACAGGGAACACACACACGTTGATACAGACTCTGCCTGCCTCGGGAGCTGCAAGCTCAGCTGAATCCCAGACCGCCACCTCAATTTGGAAGGGGCAGAACCATATCCGGTTCTCACTGGAGACACATTTTCCCATGCTTCCCATCTTAAAAACTTTACGTCTTCCCAGAGGAGCAATAAATATACAAAGACGCCAAGGAGTATGCCTGTAGGGAAGATGAGAGATCATCTTAAATCCCTACGCAGGGAACCTGAAGCTTCAAAACTTTTCAGAACAAATCACAGCTGAAAGAAGGAGGTATGTTCCCCGACTCCTTTCCAGGAGCTAGCTTCCCCAGTCCCAGAACAGCGGTCTTGACTTACTGGTTAGTTGGAGGAGCGGTCAGCGGGATGGCCACCTCTTCCTCCTCGTATTCTGGTCCATCCAGAGAATCACCTTCGTCCACTGTTCCCAGGCCCGCGCCCAAAGGGGGCAGCAGGGGAGGGGGCGGCAGAGGAGGGAACCCGCCGCCCGCCCCGAAGGTGTCGGCAGGCAACGAAGTGGTCCCCTTGGTGAGAGCCATCTCCCCGCCAGGGCCGCCGGCGGCGGCACCAGCCACGCCAGCAGCAGCACCTCCCCCTGACAGTCCGGCTCCCCCCAGTGTCCCCGCCACAGACCCGGTCCCTAAGAACCCTGACCCCACAGCGGCTCCGCCACCCAGAGTCCCGGCCACTCCGGGCTCCGCCAGCCCAGGATAGGGGGCGGCTGCCACAGGCAGAGCCGCGGGGATCTTCACCCGACACACTGCCGGATAGGCGCTGGAGCCTGCGGCCGCGCCGCCGCCTGCTGCCCCGGCGGTCACCGGGCCGCCCTCCTCACTGCCGCCCTCGGCCGCCATCATGTTGAAGCCCGCTCTCCTCTGCCCTACCCTGCCCGCCCGGGAGCCCCGGGGGCCACCAGGCCCGGGCTCCGAGCCGCCCCACCCAGGCGCGTCCCCCCTTCAGCTCCCCGGGCGGAGGAAACAACAACAAAAGGAGAGAGCCCGCCGCCGCGCCCCCTCCTCGGGCCACAGCCCAGGCTCCGGAGCTGCCCGGGTTACGGGAAGCGAAGTGGGCAAAAAACCCAACGCCGGCACAAACGCCGCCCAAACCTTCACCTTACACACCCACACTCACGCACACACACATGCACAGAAGCGAAAAACTTCCTGGCTGCCCTAAAGAGGAAGGGAAGCACAGGGGAAGCGGCTGGGGCGGCTGCCGCTCCCTCAGCCACCGCCGCCGCCGCCACCGCTTCTTCACCACCCCAGTTCCGGCCACCCCCACCGCAGCCACCGCCGGTGCCGCTGCTGGGGCTGGGGCCACTGCAGCCGCTTCATCCTCCACCGGGCTGGGGATGGGAGGGGTGGGGAGAAAAGAGGAAGGGGGGCGGGGTAGTGGGGAAATGGACTGAACTGCTCCTAACCTGGAGCTCTCAGTGAAATCGACAAGAGAGAAAGGAAGGCGGGGCACAGGAGGAGGAGCGGAGGGAAGGAAGGGCGGGGGAGGAGAGCGACGGCTCTTCTGCGCAGGCGCGTTCCCGGCGTGGGGGTAGGGGGGCCGGGCCTGGAGAGAGGAAAAGGAAGAGTCGGGAGGGAAGGAAGCGGCGGGCACGCGCGGGGCGCGGACGCGCTCCCCGTCCCGCTCCGGTGCGAGCGCGTGGCTGCGGGGCGGCTTCTCCCGTCGGTGTTGCCGGCGGCGCGCGCCTGTCTGCCTGGGCTTTGTTTGATGGGCCGGTGGGGCGGAGGAGGGGAGGAGTGAGTACCTGAGCACGCGGTCCCCCTGCGCGCTGAAGACTAGGCGAGGCGGGAGGGGCAGGGAGGCGGTGGGAGGAAGGATGGGGAAAGGGAAAGGAAGATGCCTCGGAGCCACTGCCTCGCTTCCGGGCCGGTGGAAAAAACACCCTTAGCCGGCGGCGCAGAAACCAGACAGCCGAGGCCCCGGGGGAGGGTGGGTATTGCTTCGAAGGTCGAGGCAGTGATATTTATGTTTTCATTTTCGTTGCATAATTTAAATCACTATACGACTACTACAAACTGAAAACTAAAATGCAATAAAAAATTAGGTTCTGAAATTCAAGACAAGAAAACGAAATGGCTAAAGAGGTCCATGTGGGAAGGGCTAAGAATTTTGGTGGAGATAGTGGTTGTGAAGCAAGACCGTACACGTTTTATTTTCTCCACCGACCATCCATCTCTCTCCCTGTCTCACACACACACATTTACCTGTGCCAGTGCAAGTCTGTTGAGTACTAACGAGGTGTGGAGAGGAGCGATGCCACAGACAACACTCATCAACGCACTTTGTCCTCGTTTGTGTGCAAAAGACAGCAGGGCATGCTCCACGAT
Organism: Equus quagga; assembly: GCF_021613505.1. Taxonomy (NCBI): domain Eukaryota; kingdom Metazoa; phylum Chordata; class Mammalia; order Perissodactyla; family Equidae; genus Equus; species Equus quagga. The sequence continues at coordinate 121,611,101 of NC_060273.1, forward strand.
GCACATGCGAACGTACGGAGCACCTTCAACAACGCAAATGTCAAGAAGGCCCCAAGTGCCAGTTATAATTATGTATAGTTTCAAAAATTAGCACTAAACTGAAGTCTCACCCTTAATATGGCCAAAGGTTGGTTGGTTTTGTTTTGTCTTCTATAATAAACTACTCTGTGCGTTCATGTAGGTGGAGGAATCATTCCCATTGTTTGAAATTACAGTACTAGTAATTTGCCCTTTTGGATTCATATATATTTTTCTTATCGTTTAAATTCTCCCAGGAGGAATCCCACATTAAATACCATTAAATATTGATCTTTGAGATCAATATTTTCTCTGCTAAAGATGATCAAATCAATATAGGACCACATGGGGGTTGGGAAAGGGTTGTAATAGAGGCCCAGGAGAAAAGGAATCGACCACTGAAAGGGGGCAAGGTGCACACAAGACATTTTCCTTTCCTTTAGAAGTTTGCATGAGTCTATTTGCCAAATCCATGACAAACTTGATTAAACAGTAATCTTGAGGACTCCTTCATGGTGCTGTTATGCATTGTACCACTTGGGAGAGTAAGATGGACTAGTCACAAGAGTAGTCTCTGACCGGTATTATCCTAGGAACTGGCAAAAATACAAATTTGGGAACCCCAGCCCAGACCTTCTGAATCAGAAACTGTGCAGCAATCTATATTTTAATGAGCCCTCCAAGTTTACACATTTAAGTTTAAGAACCACTATGCTAGAGTATAATATGCTAATCAAGAAGGAGGTGTGCAGTGGTCCTGAATGAAAGAAAGAAGAGTAGATGAGAAAGCCGGCTCAATGTCATTGATTAGGTAGATGGATAAGAGATGTTGGTATTGGATTGCTAAACTCTGTGCTATTCTAGAAAGGAGGTTAGGAAATGAGAAAGTGCATAATGAAGTAAAGTCGTAATCCTTAAGGACAATAATGAAGTACTGCTTCTTACAGTCACCTCGCTGAAATCAGTTTTTCTTTTAAACTTAGACTCTCAGAGTTAGACCATCAAAGTACCTGTTCCACTCACTGCCAGCAAATTTTCATGTAGCCTGTGCTTGAGAGCCTACGGTATGTTAGCATCCCAGTCCTCCAACACTCCCACCCCAGTTACCACCATCAGCCTCTGACTATAGGACATTATTCTGGCAGGTTACCCCAGCTCTTGGTTATCACTGATCTTCCCTAAGTGCCCACACACCACCTGTATGCTGCGTGAGATTCCAGGTCAGGCTCACCACTCTAATTTGCAGAATTATCTCCTTCCCCTTTGTTGAAAATTCTATAGCACTTAAAGGCCAATATTTAACGCAGTCCAACACCAATTATATACTGTTTTCTGTATATACTGAGTTATACTATTTTCTAGTTACTTTTAGGTGTGTGTATCCAGAAAACTATACTGCAAGTAGAACCTGTGGTTTATCCTACTGCCTAGCCTGGCCAAATGCTTTAACAGATCTCCATGCTTTTTTTTTTTTTTTTCTTTTCTCCCCAAAGCCCCCCGGTACATAGTTGTGTATTCTTCGTTGTGGGTTCTTCTAGTTGTGGCATGTGGGACGCTGCCTCAGCGTGGTTTGATGAGCAGTGCCATGTCTGCGCCCAAGATTCGAACCAACGAAACACTGGGCCGCCTGCAGCGGAGCGGACGAACTTAACCACTCGGCCACGGGGCCAGCCCCCAGATCTCCATGCTTTTAACAAACCCTGGATTAGGTCAGTTCACATCCTTGGACATCAATTGCTCAACTAGTAGGAAAGACATACTATGTCTATTAGTTTATCAACCTAATAGTGATATCTTACCTTATATTCAGTCTTAGAGTGGTGCTGTCCTGTTCATCCAAAGAAATTACCACATATTTTAGATGAGTTATTTTCAAATATTTTGTATACTCCTTTTATTGGACAGATCTAGGCTTTGATCTTTACTATTCCTTGTGTATTTCCTTCATCTCAAATCCATCTTCTATCTTCAGTGACTTTATTTTTTCCAAAAGGGTTAAATGTTTCTACTTTCTTTATTTTTGTGTTTCCTTTTTTCTTTTTCTACTCACCTTGATCTTCTGCCCTGCTCTCATTTAGAGTCTCATGTTCTCTTTTTTTCTGCTAATTTCTCCCTCAATTTCTGCTTCTAGGTCTTCCTGTTCTTTTCTTCCAAGCCCTTGAATTTTCTGGCATAAATATATTCCTTAAAGTTTCATGAGTCAAAAACCAAGAACTATTTTTAAAACAAAAACTATGAAAAATCTATTTGGAGAGAGACATTGCAGCACAGAATTGGTGTTAGGTGTGGTGTTACGTAACATCAGTTAACAAAGGGAAGTAAACAGTCTGTTAATTAAATTCACAGATAATACTAAACAGGGAGGTACTGAAAAACAGAACAATATACAAAAGAAAAGAGGAAAATTCAAAGTAGCTTTTACTTTTAGTAAAACAACCTATAATTTTAGGAAAGTTACTCCAGATATTGAATTAAATATAGTATTTAATGAAGAATAAACAATCGAAAATGCTGGACAAAGACTTGTGAGTGAGAAGAATATGAATGTTTAATTAAAAAAATGAATTTGGCTCATTCTGATTTTATTGGCCACTCAAATATGCGTGTAATACATTCTGAAATATTTTGCAGTGTTGATACCCCAGTAAGTGAAAAGGTAATTCTGAGTTAATACAATTTTAGAGAGCCTCAAGGGGTTCAGAGCAAATATATTAGGAGTTACTGAGAGGAAGACTAGATAAGAAGTGATGAAAAGCTTACAGCTGTGTTTGAAGAATCCCAAATTGTGTTTCAAGCCCCAGTAGATGCTCAGCCATACAAGTAGGCTTCCAGATTTATCTAAATAGCATCAGAAGATTTCAATGACCCAAAAATTTTGAAAGGAAGCCTTTACTCCTAACCTCTAATAGCCCTACTGCATTTGCTGACCTCATCTCAAAATCCTCAAGAGCACAAATTTCCTCATTAGGGACATATTTTGAGAAAGTAATGTTGAGCAGTTACAGGTTAAAGGAGATTATTTTGATGATAAAATAAATAGCTCTGCAGAGATTACAGTATGTGGTATAATAACTAAATGAGATTTATGAAAAGTATAAACACCTTGGAGAAATTAAAGGATATTATCATCTCTGAGGCTATGAAACTTCAAAGGAAATTATCAGGAGCCCTCTTGAAACATTTAAACTTATATATGGTTAAAAGAGCCTAGAGCAGTTGGCTCTAAATACCCCTTTTCTTGAAAGAAGGGGAGAAAAATGTCTCTACTTTTTATTTAGTTTGTCCTTATTCGTCTGTCTTTATTTGCTGATTTTTCATTATTCTTTATCAGAAATTTCCCCTCCATTATGTCTAGTGTGTTTTTCTTTGCCTATTATTTTCCTCTGACCAGGAACATTTATATATTTCCTTTCTGTGCCTTGGTTCCTTTCCATGACAGTGCTCCATGGTAAAAATGAAAGAAAAAAGGAAGTGGAATGGTTTCAGGGGAAAGAAAATAGGGAAGTCCATATTTCCCTCATAATTACACTCCTGTTCTTTGTGTATGTCAGCAACAATTTAAAGGCCACCTGAAGCACGGTCACGGAATCCAGCTAACCTTTGACCTCTTCACCTTAGGAGTCCTGCAAAATCTCTAATTCAGGCTGTGTTCTTTGGTCTACCTGGGAGTTTCCTGGTAACTACCTTTCTAAGGTATTTCTAACTATACTTATTTCTCAATTCGCATGTTCTTTTGCAGAACTTTTCAACTTCACCTGTTATCTTAACACAACTTTTTCATTTTTTAACTTTCTACTCATTCTTTATCTAATCATTAAAATAACAATGAAATATAACATGTAGCTCAGCAGTAATTTCCAGATTTCTGGACTTTACAGACTAGTAAAGCTTCCACAAAAATTGAGAAACTATTGAATTGTTACGAGTTTGCCAACTTTAAATTTTGTGAAGTGAGAAATATTTTGTTGTTATTAACTATCATTTTCAACCACTCTATTTCATGAAAGAAAAGGACGCTTCAAGGCAGAAAGAGAGAGGAAGAAGGAAGAGGAGGAGGGGGAGGAGGAGGGAGAGAGAGGAAGGAAGGGAGAAAAAAGACAAGAAAAGAGAAGGAAAGAATTCCAGAAAAAAAGAAGTCTTTTGAGTTACATAAATTTAGCTTCATGAAATGTGCATCGTATAGTACGTCTTTCTTTGTCACTTTTTCATGAATTTATTAAAAGTTGGCATTGGTTTGCAGACCAGGTAGCTTAGTTTGGGTTTCCCCAGAAGCAGATTCTGAAACTAGGACTTGACTATGAAGTTGTTTATTTGGGAGGTGATCCCAGGAAATTTCAGTAGGCGAGTAGGGATGGGAAGGAAGCCATTCAGGATGTCTTAATGAGCAGGATACTGCTAAGAGCAATGGGGCTCACTGCCACTGCACAGCTCTGGGAGACAACACAGCCCCAGCCCGAGGGTTGTCACACCTGAAGGACAAAGAAACTGTGGTTTGTATTCATCAGTTCCCATTTGTCGTTGGTTGAGGGCTGCTCCTGGAAGCATCTCCTCTCCAACGGCTCCAGATTGCCTTGTGTGCAGGCTGAGGGTCTCCCCTGGCTAGAGAAAGCCCTCAGGTAGAGAGTTACTGATATTTGCAGTGAGAGGCCTTTGCATGCCCAGAACAGGTGAGTGCTAAGGAGGTATGGGCTTCACACTGACACCACCTTCTACACCAGGGTTTGAGAACGTGATGAAGAACTTAGTTCAATTAATTATAGATACTTTGGAATGTTATTTTTGTTATGCTTGACTATTTTAATATTTAATTTATCCTACTCTATGACCTACTAAGGCTATTTAGCACGAATGGCTAAGTTATTCAGCATTAATCATAATGTCACTGGGATGAGAACTCATCATTTCCCAGCAATGCAAATATCCCTGGAGCAATGCTGACCAGAGGGAGTGATTTTCTAAGACTATCTATGTATTGCTGGATTCCCAACATATTTCCTGTCTTCTTTTTTTAACATGTATTTTGAGCTAGATAATATAATAGGAGCAACGGTGATTATGCATTGGACATAAAATAGCTTATTGATAGCCAAATGGGAAAGATTCAAGAAAAACTATCATGAATATTACAACAGCGTTTTTGAAGAAATAATTTGATAGCATGTTTATTTTATTAAAAGTGGTCCAAAATTCATGTCTTGTATTCATAGAAAATGTTAAATTTGTCAACATGCTTTCTTGTGCAGTGTCTCTTTCACAAGTCTGGAAAAGTATGACAATGTTATTATCCTTAATTGACAGATATGTAAGCTGTTGAGTTCAAAAGTGTGGTCAGTTCACCGCAGGTGATGAAAGTTTATTATAAAGATTCCTGTGGAAGTCAGGTAGGACAAGAAAACTGTCCCACAGTAAAATGTCTAGTCTCATAGGGAACTATAATGTCTTGTGTTGTTCAGGATCCAGAAGCAGCTCTAGGGAACTAACAGGCATGCTTGTGGTCATGTCTGAAGAATGGGGACTGTGTTATTATCTCTTTCAGGGGCGACACCATCCCCATGACTCAAGTGCTGTCACTACTTCGTTCTGTTTCTCCGCCTAACATAGCCACCGCTGGTTCGGACTCCACCCTCAGTACCAACCACCCCGCTCCACCTCATGATTCCTGCTTACCTGTGGCTTCCAGTACTTCTTTGCTCCCACTTATAAATCTTTATTAAGTACCAGGGAAACAATGGGGAGCCAAAATAGACATGGTCTTTGCTCTCATGGAGCATACAGTTTAGAGAGAGAGGTAGACATTTAATCAACTAGCCACGTAAATAAGTCCAGCATTTAACACTAAGATAAATTGTATTAGGAAGAGAACTAAACTGACTTGAAATCTTTATGGTTTTTATAGTCACTTGACGAAGTCTTTGGTGAGTGTTCACAGAGTGTTACAGTGTAATGATGCAGACAGTAAACCAGTCCCAAACCTGGGATGCTGGGGCAGACAGACTGTTTGAATCCCTCCTCTGCCACTCTGTGGCAGAGCTCTATAACTCTGGCCAAGTTACTTAATCTCTCTGAGTCTCAATTTTCACATCTGTTATATGTGTGGATAGCAATACCTGTTGGCGTAGGTTGGGTTCCCCCAGAAGCAGACCCCGAGACTAGAACTGGGTTGTAAATTATTTGGGAGCTGATCCCAGGAAGCCTCATTGCACAGGGGAAGTGAGACAGGGACGGAAAGGAAGCCAATGAAGGGTGTGTCATCAGATAGGTAGTCACTGTGGGCAAGGGATGAGGGCTTGATTCCATTGGGGAACTATGGGAAACCATGTTAAACATGTCTTAGAGGAGTGAGGAAGCTCGAGGTACTTATCCTCCAACTCCCTTCTATCTTTGGTGAAGAATCCTCTTCGATTCCTTAACTCCCTGTGCTTCCGAGATGTCCCATGTTCACAGGCAAGAGAAAGCTCCCAGACAGTCACCAGGTAGACTGCATGGACAAGCGCTAGAATGGTGACCAGGGAATATGAGGGGCCTGCTGACAGCTTCTACACCTACCTTTAGGAGGTTTTCATGAGGATTTAATATAACGAGATAATGGAACAAAGTAGGAGCTCAATGAATTGTATCTATTGTAGTGGATAAAAATCTTGTTGAGAGGATGAGATTTGCACTTTTGAAATGGTGACATAATACTACACTACAATGTAAAATTCAATGTATAATTGTTTACATGAGGTAAAGTGTTAGATTACTGCAATGGCAGTTGAGAAGAATCAGATGGTTTGTGTCCTGAAGCAAAAGGGCAAAGTTTTCCTTGAGCTTCTATTAACTTTCACTAATTCTTTTAATGAAAAAAAGAAAAAAGAAGTGAAAGAAGAGGAACTAGACGTCCCAGGTAAGGAGATAAGAAAAGGTGAGATGACATGAGGAGCAAATTCTGTGGTAGAGAAGGAAGAAGCAAGCCATACTAGAGCAGAGAGTTCATAATCAGAAAGGAAGATGAAGAGGAAGTTGTAAGTTAGGGCAAAGTTATGGAAGTTTTTTAAAGCTAGGCAGAGGCGTTTGAATTTTGTTTTGAGGCAAATAGGCAGCTGCTGAAGATTGTTGAATAAGGAAGACTATCGTGGAAACAAAAATCTGAGGATGAACAACGAGACTTAGGGCTTGAAAAGGATATTGGAGTTCAGCTAATATTAGTCCTACTCAACACAAAAGGCCTTTCTAGAAAGTCTGTGACTTGGTGAAAATGTGAAATTTTCAGTGATTCGATGTTCTTAAGATGTGGCATTAGCTGTAAGTGTTAGAAAATAGTTCCCTTTATTGAGCAGAAATGTGCTCCTGGTGACTTCCTCAAATTGGTCCTAGTTCATGTTTCTAAATTTATATTAAACATAGAGCCTTTAAAATACTCGAAGATAACTAATAAGTCCTGTAAGATGTCTCTTCCTCACATAAAAAAATTCAGTTGCTTTTGTGATATTTCAAATGGCCAGATATTGACCCCTCACCATCTTGCTCCTAATCTGGACACACTCCCATTGTCACTATCACTTGATCATGGTACCCTACATGGCAGGTAAAGATATATTTTGACTAATCTAGTATGGAATATAAATTTTATATCCCTTATTCTAAGCTTCTATTAATACAGCTTAAGATGGCATGTATCCTCATCTTAACTGTTCAGCAGCATCTAAAAGTTGGTCCCTTCCTCCTTCTTGAAACATTTTCTTTACCTGGCTTCCAAAACATCACTCTCTCTTAAGTCACTGGCCTCAACCCCTTTGCAGATGGTTTCCCTCTTAAGTTCTAAATGTTGGGAGTACCCTTGGTTTTCTTCACCATCCACTGTTCTTCCTAAATAATTTAATCAAAATCCATGACTTTAAATATCATAGATAAGCAGATGACTCCCAAATTAATACCTCCAACCCCAACCTCCCGTCTTAGCCCAAACTGTCCCATGGCATCTCCATTTGAATAGCTCATGTCCAAAATAGAACTCTTGAACTTACCACACATAAAAACCCCTCCCACAGAATCCCCATGTAGTAAATGGTATCACCACTCCCCTAGTGGCCGAAAACTTAGATAACATTGATTCCCCTCTTTCTCTGGTATTCCACGTTTAATTCATAGTACATTCTGTAGCTCTGTCTTCAAAATGCATCCTATATTTGATTGCATTTCACTCTTAATTGCTAGCACTCCAAGCTAAGCCATCATCAGCTCTTGCTTCGACTTCTACAATAGACTATTCTAGCAGTCTTCCTGCTTCCACTTTTACTCCTCTTGTTTATTCTACAGACATTAGCTAGAATGACCTTTTTAAAATGTAAATCAAATGACCTCACATCCCTTTTTAAAATCCTCCCATCACACATAATAAAAGGCAAACTTCTTCCCGCCCTCTGTAAGGCCATACGTGACACGGCCTCTGCCTCTCTCATAAATCTCAGCCCCTCCCACACACTTCTATCCCTCTACTATAATCCTATCACACTGAGTGTCTTGTTGTTTCCTGAATATATCAAGAATTGTACTGTCTCCGAGCCTTTAGATTTACCGTACTCTCTGCATGAAATACTCTTCAACAGAGCTGCGCATGCCTTCCTTCCTTCCTTCACTGAAGTCTGCTCAAATGTCATATCCTCATAAAGTTCTTCACCAGCTGCTCTAACCACAAAGAGCCTCCACTTAACACTGTTCGATTTTTCTTCTTTCTTTTCAGTGCCTGAAGTTATGGCATATTTTTATTTGTTTACTTGTTTATTCTCTACCTCCACAAATAGATTCTAAGATTCATGAGTGCAGGACTTCTGCCTATATTATTAACTGCTATATTCCATTTGCCTAGGACAGTGTCTGCCACATAGTAAGTGCTCAGTAAATCTCTGTGGAAGGAAAGAAGAAGAGAAAAAAATGAAAGAAAAAGGAGGGAAAGAAGAAATTGGAATTCTTGGCAGGTCACATCCTGCTGTTGAAAAACATTGTTTACAGCAATTACTATTGAAACATTTTCCCTGTGAATGTTCATCAAGTCAAGTTTCCCCGGTGCTGTATTTGTGCAACTCATAGTATTTAATCTAGTGCATTATTTTAGTTTGAATTTAATATTTCAGGCTTAAGGATTTTTTTTAATTCCACATTGTGTAATACAGTATATTGACTATTTCTTCCACCTTTTTGGTATCTGTGATGGTTAGTTTTATGTGTCAATTTGGCTAGGCTCTGCTACCTGGTTATTTAATTAAATACTATCTAGATATTACTTTGAAGGTATTTTGAAAATGTGGGTAACAGTTCACTATAAGTAAAGGAGATTACCTTCAATAACGTGAGTGGGCCTCATCCAATTAGTTGAAGGCCCTAAGAGCAAGAACTGAGAGTTCCCACAGAAGAAGAAATTCTGCCTCAAGACTGCAGCGTCAACTCCTACAAAGTTTCCAGCTTGCTGGCCTGCCCTGCAGATTTCAAACTTGCCCACTCCACAATTGTGTAAGTGAGTTCATTAAATAAAATCTCTCCGTCTCTCTCTTAGATATATATAGAGAGATACGTATAGATATATAGACAGAGAGATCTCTTTAGAGAGAGAGATATAGATTATAGGTAGATAGATTACTATCTCCATGTATCTATCACCTCTTGGTTCTGTTTTGCTGGAGAACCCTGACTAAACAGTGTCCAATTATGTGAAAAGCAAATCATGTATAGTATACTCAAATCCAAATCAATAATACAATGAAGAACAAGTACAAAGCCACCAATCTCTGTGTGGACAAAAATCCATTATTAGATACTGTTTAGGTGAATTTGTTCAACAAGCAATAAATCCTCTTACCCTTCCTTTATCTTATTTTCATCTGTATTATAAGTGATTTTGAAAAATACCTTGCTAGTTCAAAAAGAATGCCTGCAGCATTTTTCCACCTATCAATTTAACAACCTTATCCAAGGACAAAAGAAAAGAAAAGAAAAGAAAGCTTGGTATGTCTTGTTCTGAATTGCTTCATGGTGAACATAGCTAATCATTGTTTCCCATTCTACACTCAAAATAATTGGTTAATAATCTTTTCTAAAGTTTTGTTAGGCACTGGTGTATTTGTTATGCATTTCTGGAAACTTGTTTTATTATTTCTTATTTATTTTTTTATTTTTTTAATACTTTTTTTAAAAATTTTTTTCCTTTTTCTCCCCAAACCGCCCCCGGAACATAGTTGTATATCCTTAGTTGTGGGTCCTTCTAGTTGTGGCATGTGGGACGCTGCCTCAGCATGGCTTGATGAGCAGTGCCATGTCCGCGCCCAGGATTCGAACTGATGAAACACTGGGCCACCTGCAGCGGAGCGCGCAAACTAAACCACTCGGCCATGGGGCCAGCCCCTCTGGAAACTTTTTTTAATAGAGAAAAGAGCTAATATTTTAAAATTCAACCCTGTGTTATTGTCATCTCGTTTCATTTAAGCCTCTCAATGACATTACGGACTAGATATTACTATTCCCATTGAGTAAATAAGAAAACCAAAGCTCTCAAGTTTAAACTACTTGCCAAAGTCACGCTATACCGTAGCACTTTTGTAATCAGAATATGTATCCAACATCCATCTTCTGGTTTCTCTTATAATCATTACAACTCATCTAACTTATCAGGGAATCCCTCATCACATCTGTAAGTTCTTTCAGCAGACTGGGATGTAGTTTTTATGAAGCTGATTGTTAGAGCCCCTTTAAAACAACCATGATCCCATTCTGTATTCTCTAACTTCTCTTGGATGGCAGTTCCTTCTTAGGACAATCTCCAATCAAGCAATACTCAGAGTACATTGGGGGAAAGAATTGAAGGGAGTTTGTAACTGATTGGATGGGAGGAGGAAAGAAGACAGGTTTTTGTTTTGTTTTTTAATGACTCCAATATATTTAACCTAAGAATATAGGACTGGTAGATTGTATTCCTCACAAATTGCTCCCTGCTTATCTGTAAGAGGATTATATGTCCCCATCCGTTGCCACGTGGCTAGCAGTGCCTCCCGGTCAATGGAGTGTACTTTCCTGCCTCAATGTCAAATTTGGCCATGTGATTTGCTTTGGTCAATGATATGTAAACAAAAGTGACATAGGCCATTGGATTTTTCTGCCAACAATCTTTTTCTTTCTCATTGCCATAAGAATAGGATGTTCTACACAGAAACTATTCCTTCAGTAGGGTCCCAGGAAAAGATCGATGGAGCAAAACCACAGGCAAACTTGTCGGCCAACATGTAATGTGAGCAAGGAATAAGCCATGTTATTTTAAGTAACAGATTTCTGGGACCATTTGTAACTGAAGCAAAGTTGACTAATAAAGGCAATCGGTCTGTAACAAATAGAATGAAATGTAATGAAAAGTAGTGGTGATTTAGAATTATGCTAATAGATTGGAGAATGCTGAAAGTTTATATAACTAAAATCTAAATTATAAATAAGCTTTTGCTACCATTTGGAAATAACCAAAAATATCTTCCATAAGATTATGAAGAGTATTGCTGAATGAAAAGGCTTTAAAATCTGAGTTATCTAGATACCTGTCTACACAGCCATAGCTAGGTCAAAATGCATTGATTTAGCTGCAGTGTTTGAGTAATCATGATAGGTAGCATAGATAATTACGTTTTTGTTTGGAATAGAGATTCTTTGTTCTTTTGGACTGAGATATAGAAGTCGATTTTATATTTTCAGTTTTGCCATTTCTCCATAGGCTTTGTTTATTAATAAATCCTAAAGTTGATGAGGATTTCTGAATTTGTATTTTGCTATTTGATATAAATATTTTTTATGTCTTAGCTAATAAAAAGGATATCCATTAAATTTCCATACTTTTGGGGATTCTTGACCAGCTAGAAAAGCATGTCAAGGATTTTTTTGTTTGAAAAATCAAAACAAATACAGTAGGTTGAAAAATATAGTGCCATATTATTTTCCCAGTCAGCTAAAAATTTATCAATTAAGCACACAGCCTGGCTTGTTCAAAATTGTGCTTTCATCAGGTAAAATAATCAGTCTTTTAAGACTAGGCATTAACCAAAGCATGAGATGATTTTGGCCTGAAGTTTCTTAAATGCATTATGTATTGATGTTCTTATTTCCTGAGCTTTCTGGCTGAGGTCATGGGGCAATATGCCGCTTATATAATCTTCGTTCTTAGATGGTATAAGTATGTTTCCTTTTTAAACCATTCTACTAAACCAGTCATCATAACATCCCAGGACTAAATTCACCTAACTAAATAATTATTGGAAGATTGTGTACTTCTTTTTTTTTTTTTTTTGAGGAAGATCAGCCCTGAGCTAACATCTGCTGCCAATCCTCTTCTTTTTTCTGAGGAAGACCGGCCCTGAGCTAACATCCATGCCCATCTTCCTCTACTTTATATGTGGGACACCTGCCACAGCATGGCTTGCTGAGCAGTGCCATGTCCACACCCGGGATCCAAACTGGCAAATCCTGGGCCGCCGAAGCAGAATGTGTGAACTTAACTGCTGCGCCACTGGGCTGGCCCAAGATTATGTACTTCTACTTATTATTTTCTTTTCTATATTTTGCAACTATAAAGGCTGCATATTATATTGTTAATCTGATGTGAATAACAGTTCTAAGATGTATTAAATGAAGAAAAATCTGTGATTCATTTTCATCTAAAATAATTTGCTATCCCTTATAGTGATTATTTTTATTTTTAAATTGATTTGAAATTTTCTTTTTTGATAAGTCGATAAAGTATTAACATTTTCTTTCTTTTTATGTAGACTAGGTAAATATGTTTTCTTTAACTGAGACTATCTATTGTTCCATGTTATAATAATAGTATTTATTTCTAAAACTTATACTAGTTATTTTCTATAGTAGCAAATATTTTATAATTTATATTTTTGATAATTTTTTGACATAGCACTTATTTGGCCAATGTAATTAAAGTAAAATGTTAGGAAAAGATAAAGATCAGGCAATGCTATGACAAGATTTAAGGATTCTGCAAGGAAAGGACACAGTAATTATGGCAGATCCTGTTAGTTGTTTATCTATAAATGTCCTCCCACCTCCTTACCTCCTGGCTGAATCTTGATTTTGTTCAGGGTGGCAATGTGTCCAGCCTGAGCAATGAATACTAACTGCTCCAAGTCAATTTTTAACAGTCCTGGTCCCTTTGGCAGACACTTAACTTCCCAGCCACCCTTGCAACTAAACATGGCCCATTGATCCAGTTGGGTTCCTTCATGGCTTCTGGATTTGTGTCATAGTGTAAAAGACCTTCTCCATTATAAGACTGTGTTTAGGAATTCTCCCAAGTTATCTTCTGGTACTTTTGTGGTTTCAATTTTTATGTTGTTTAAATCTTTAATTCACCTGAAGTTTATTTTGGTATAAGAAATGAAGTAGTCATCTGCCTTTTTTTCCTCTCTCTAAATATAACATCTGTCTTTCATGGACTTAGTTATTGTCTTTACTTTGTTTTTTCTACCATTACACACTTGCCCTGCTTTAAAATAGCCTTTGAGGGGCTGGCCCCATGGCCGAGTGGTTAAGTTCCCGTGCTCCGCTGCAGGCGGCCCAGTGTTTTTTTGGTTCAAATCCTGGGCGCGGACATGGCACTGCTCATCAAGCCACGCTGAGGCAGCGTCCCACATGCCACAACTAGAAGGACCCACAACGAAGAATATACAACTATGTACCCGGGGGCTTTGGGGAGAAAAAGGAAAAAATAAAATCTTTAAAAAAAAAATAGTCTTTGACTGTCAGAGTGAAATATTATTTTTTCTCTCTCTTTTTTTTGTGAGGAAGGTTGTTGCTGAGCTAACACCTGTGCCCATTTTCCTCTATTTTATATGTGACACACCACCACAGTGTGACTTGATGAAGAGTGTGTAGCTCTGTGCCCAGGATCCGAACCTGTGAACCCTGGGCCACTGAAGCAGAGTGTGCAAACTTAACCACTACACCACCAGTCCAGTCCCTGAAGTATCATTAAAGGAGGAAGTAACATTAGGACTCTCATATTTTAATTATCTGTGGTATTCAGGGCAAGCTTCTATTATATTCAAAAGTTTGGATAATGGGAGATCAAGAAAAACCTGCTTGAAATCCTCTTCTTCCACCTCATACAAACATCCACTCTAGAATGAAAACACCAAGAAGGAAAAGAGAAACCTCTATAAATATAGTGAAATATGATGATTTATCCAAAATTGTGTGGAAAATCCTTTTGAGTGTCAAAGAGATTTCCGGCACCACACTTTTCAAAAGTTGAACAGAGGCCTTTTGTAGTCAAACACTGTATTTTTACCAAAGGAAGGAATCACTTCCTGCTTTCTGCAGTGGAGATAAGCTTCATGTATCTTTCTCCTCTGAATGGATCCTGATTCTCTTTACAGATAGAAACAGAATAACCATTTACAGTTATGATCTAGGTTAGGAACAAAGATTTACAGGAAGATCTCCTTTAAAATAATATCCATCCTTATTAATAGACAAGAAAAGGTAATTTTTTATAGAACTGGCAAAACATGAATACTTTTGAAGCTGGGTGATAATGGTACTTGGAAGTTTACCATCCTATTCATTCTATTTTATATACGTTTGAAAAGTTCCATAATGAAAAGAGTGATATTTTAAACTTCTGTTAGTCATTTATACCTTACTTTGTATAAAGATCCTTAGAACAATGGGGGAGGAGGTTCCAGCAAGAGATGAGGGCTTACCTCAGAGAGGTGCGTTCATATCAACCAATCACTGGGAATAAAAAGTTATCATTTCCCAAGTATTTGGAAATACCTTTGTCCAACCAAAAGGAAGGAAAAACTTGAAAGGAGAATTGTACAAAATGGTTCTGAAGCTATCCACCAAGCATTCTTTGTTCTTTTTTTTTTTTTTTTGAGGAAGATTAGCCCTGAGCTAACATCTGCCACCCATCCTCCTCTTTTTACTGGAGAAGACTGGCCCTGAGCTAACATCCATGCCCATCTTCCTCTATTTTATGTGGGACACCTGTCACAGCATGGCTTGACAGGGAGTGCATAGGTCCACACCCAGGATCCGAACCAGTGAACCCTCGGCCGACAAAGTGGAGCGTGTGAACTTAACCGCTGAGCCACTGGGCTGGTCCTACCAAACATTCTTGAAAACTCATTGTTTTTCCATTACACTGAAGTTGCATTACAGCACTCCACTCGTGTAGCTGACTAGTTGTTATGAGTCAGTCACACCTCACCTTTTAGGACATTATGTCAGAGTTTTGTAGCTATTACTTCTTTTCTGAACAAAGGGTCTTTCTGTTTACTATAGTTTTAAACTGTTAAGGCAAATTTAGAATCTAAAATAAAAACAATATTGCAGTTAGATTAGTAAGAACCAAAATAAATAAATTAAATTAACAAAAATATATGTATATATGTGTGTCTGTATACATATATATGTATATATGAGACCTCTGATTTCCATTTCAGTGCTAAGATTCAAATATTCTTTGATTTAAAATGAACTAAGACTTAAATAGCTTGATGTTCATTAAAGCCACATTTGTACTGAATTCTCACTCAAATTTTTCTAATCATACAACTTCATTTTTAACAGGATTCACTTCTGCAAAAATGTTAATTAAAACAACAAGAGGAAAGGGTTGGTGAATGTGGTGTGGTTTGTTCCCAAGCCAGATCCCTCTTGTGGGTGATTCAAGCCAAAAGTTAAATCACGTTTATTCTGATCTCCATCTCCAAAAAAATAAAGGCGACAATGGGATGGAAGGGACCAAGAAAAATCAAGAATCAAAATTGTTTTCAAGTACATCACAGAGATGTATAAGAGAGGAACTGGAATAAGACTGACTTTTTTATATAATAAAGAAGTGGCAACAGAAGGAAGGAAGAGATAGGAGAAAAAAAACAATATGAAACTGAAGAGGGGAGTTATGTTTTGTTATTGTTTGTTTTATTTTGGTAGGCAGAAAGGAACTTTGAGTAAAACAAGATGTGCAAAGAAGGTTTTCATGAAGTTTTGAAGAGTGATTGGAATATGCATAATTTGCTTTTAGAGTCATATATGTATTAATTTTGGATGTATTTCCAAGGCGACATGGATCTGAAGTTGAAACAAAGTACGCCCAGTTTTATTCAAGTTTGGGTTCAATAAAATGACCTTCATTTATGTTGGCCTAAAGCATGTGTGTTAATGATGATCCTTAAGGTCACTATTATATGCATGTTGTGTTAATTTCATTATCAATGACTCAAATATTAGTTAATGTTAAATGAAAAGACTGGGAGGAGACATTATATGTGGAAAGGACTCATTGCTCATTCATTTTTCCACTAAATTCAGGATACAGTGTAATAAAAAGATCACAAGCATTGGTTTTACATAGAACAGCTTGTGTTCCAGATCTACCGCATACAAGTTGGGTAATTTTAGGCAAATCAAACTTAATGAACTTCTGTTTCTATATATGTAATTTCAATGACTATATTTTTCAGTTCTAGAAGTTCTCTTTGGTATTTTTTCAAAAGTGCCTGGTACTCTTGGAGAAAGTCATTTCGTTTCTAATTTTTTAAAATATGTTGAATCATTTGAAACATGATTGACTATGCTATGATCAATATCTAATAATTCTACTTTCTAAAGTTCTTGGGGTCTAAGCATGCTTTTTTTTGTGTTTATTGACTTTAACTCATGATGGATTATTTCCTCATGTGTTTTGTAATTTAGATGGGTGGTGCATTTTAATCAGAGCTTTATTTGTGGGAATCCTGTATGGAATGTCCTTCTAGAGTGGTTTGTACTTCCACATCTAGGCAAGATGGAGTAACAAGGACTGTATTTACTTTTATGCCTGAAACACTTAAAAATCCAGGCAAAATATATGAAACAACAGTTTTTAAAGACAACAAACATTAAGCAACAAAGACAATGATCCCAAAGAGACAAGAAACAAATGAGATGAGCTCCATGATTAAAAGGGTTTCAACATACTTCAATTAAAAAAAGAGGGTTTCCAGGGAAAGTATGCACAGGAGGAGCCTGGCAGATTTTCTGAGGTGAGGAGATAGAACTGGGAATGTGGAAAGGCCAAGGAGGTTAGGGTCTACAAGTCAGAATATCAAGGAGGAGAGAATTACAGAGAGAGAGAGAGTTCCCGAGATCTGTAGAGGGTCTCCTCAAGTCTAATTAAAAGGCAGATATTGACAGATTAGATGAAAACCCAAGTCCTAACTATGCACTATCTGCAAGAAATCTGCTTTAAATAATAAGATACAGTTTAAAGGTAAAAGGATAGAAAAAGATAGACCATGCCAACACTACTCAAAGGAAAGTTGGGGTGGCTATATCAATAACAGACAAGATAGATTCCAAAGCAAAGAATACTACAAGGATAAAGAGAATCTTTTCAGAGACTGATTTGGTCTTTGCTTCTGCAAGTCTCCCCGTGAGTATTATCAGCTTTGATATTAATGGACAGACAGGGAGAGGAGAGTAGGCCTTAGACAAATCAGAGGCAAGGAGTTGGCACTGAGGCTGGGAATTTCTTGGCTTAAAGGTTTCCAGGCCCTACAGAGAGTATAAATTCTAAAATCAAATCTGAATGCTGTTCTGAGGCAAATTCTAAGAGGAAACTTTGTTTTCTGACCCAGAATGCAATGAGATGACAAGCTATTGTGTCTCCCAGTGTCGCTGTGTTACTTTTTTTCTACTTCATCCTTTCATTGGATCCCAATGAGCCCATCTTTTTGCAGAAGGTCTCAGTTCTAATGCCCCACCTTGCCTGATCCAAGGCTTACCTACTCATATATCTACACTTAGAGTGAATGAGAATGACTCCCGTGCCTGCCCCAAGACAACCCACCATCACTTCACACTTTTAGCTCTAGTTTTTAGTTTTCTCTTCATGTTTAACCTCTGAGGATTTCCTTTACTTTCTTGCAAACTCAGCTATCCATTTACAAAGATATTTGTTATATTTTATCCAGCATTGTTTTGTGTGTTTTTTGGAGGTTTTTCAGATATAGATTGCCATATTGCTGGTCATGGAAGTCTGTCTTCCTCTAAGTGAAATGAGAGTAATAGTATCTACTGTAGGATGAGGCTAAAGACTTGAAGATAACATTCATAAAGTGCTCAGCACAGTGCCGGGAGCACAATCAGTGCTCAGTACAGAGCATTATTGTGAGGTGAGTGACTACAGTGTCAAAGCCATGATGCTCTGGAGGTTACAAAATCCTGGGAAGAATGTACACTGGAGAAGACAAAAACAGGTTGGACATAGAGGTCTTGCTATTTTTGTAGACTTTCTATAGGAATTTATCAAGACATTTTTTCAAAAACTTCCTGTTTTTGTATTAGTGATAGTAATTTTTTTCTTTATGTGAGTACTCTTCTGTTTTTGTGAGGAAAAATTGTATACAAAATGGTTTAATTATCTGAGAATGACTACTGTGTAAAGGGACTATTTATTGGATAGAAGACTAATCTAATTCTGAAAGAAGGAAAAATTCATCTGTATCTTCGTGAAAATTAGTATTAAAGATACTGAGAGCCAGCCCTGATGGCCTAGTGGATGAAGTTCCACACATTCTGCTTTAGCAGCATGAGTTCCATTCCCAGGCATGGAACCACTCCACTCATCTGTCAGTAGCCATGCTGTGGCAGTGGCTCACACTGAAGAACTAGACGGACTTACAACTACAATATACAACTATGTGCTGGGGCTTTGGGGAGAGGAAAAAAAACAGAGAAAGGGGAAGATTAGCAACAGATATTAGTACAGGGCAGATCTTTCCCAGCAAAAAAAAAAAAAAAAAGATACTGAGACAGATATAGTTTTTGCCCTAAAGGAGCTGGGGATCTGGTGGAAATATGAAATGCATACATACTTGCAAAAAAGCAACAGATTATATTACCAGAAAATATGGGCTTTAAAAAAAATAGTTATAGATAATAAATACTACAGGAAGGTCGGAAGAGAGAAAGCATTTTGGGTTGAAATAGTCAGGAAAGACTACAGCAAATTTGAGGATGATTAGGTAGAATTGGGTAGGGGAAGAAGGTAGCCAGAAGATAGGAAAAAAAGGTAAGCATGGGCATGGAAGCAGTAGAATGAAGAACTCAGAAGGCTAGCCTTTAGAAGGGAGACAATTTGTAAAAAGGAGCAGTGAAAAGGAAGAAAGAGCACACTGAGGAAGGTCCTGAATGTCAAGAACTTATATTTTCAACATCGAAGAGCAAATGAAGATTGAGACGGAGTGACACAGTGAAAGAGGCTCTATAGGATAATTGTCACTCCCAGATGTTATATGAAATATTCTTTATATATGTATCTTCCTTCTTGCTCTAGAACATATGCTTCCTGAGGGCAGGGGCTTTCGGCTGTCTTGTTCAGTACTGTAGTCTTAGCATTTAGACCAGTGCCTAACAGAGGTGTCAAAGAATGAATGAGTGAATGAATCAATAATTCATCTGGCAGCAGTACACAGAATGAACTAGACGTAAGGATTGTTTAGAGGGAAGACAACTAGGTGGGGGGCTTTCAACACAAAACAGGCGCAGTAAGAATGGAAATTGAGGGAAACATTGTAAAACGACCACACTGGATGCTGAGGTCCTTGAAGCAGGAGTCATGACTTAACTCACTGTGCCAGTTTGGGAGGCTGGCATGGTGCCTAAAGGCAGCAGACCCTCGGTAAATGTTTTCTTAATGAAGGAGGGGAATGATATGACCTAGTGACTCTATTTGTGATGGGGATAAGGTGGGGAAAGGCATGGAAGATGACTTTCAAGTTTCTAATTTTAGTGACTGGGAGGATGGTGATGCCATGAATAGAAATAGACAAATTAGGAAAGAACAGTAGTTTCAGGGAAGAAAGTGCTGCATTTTATTTTAGAAATGTTGAAAACAATTTAAGCTCTATGCTATATGTAAATGCCTGCAGTCATTAAACAAATTCAATGACAGCTTATATTTCACAGGTAGATTAGCTACAAAGTAATTTTTTATATCTTGTTGCAAATGATTTCTAGAGTTATTCTTTTTGTAAAATATTAGAAAAATTCAATAACATCCTTGCATAGGTTATTTCTCTTAAAATTAACTATTTTAGGATAAAAAGCAAAAATATTGGCAATCCAAATGGGTTTCTATTTTTAAATTGTGTACTGCACTTTAGCATGATAATGTTAAATTTATATAGTTTTATAATATATTTATGTATTATCTCCGTATAATTTTTAACATTGAGTCATCACAATTTCTCCTCCTCCTTTAAATATATCTATCACATTTCTTTCTAATCTTCACATCACAATAAAGTGGATTTTTAAATTCATCAAATATGCTTCTTATGCTGGGAATTTATATACGACTAATATGAACCTGTGGTAAGCAGGATTCTACGACGACCCCCAAATCCCCACTCCTCGGTATACAGACCGCAGAGATTCCCCTCCCCCTGAGACGGAGTGGGGCCTATGAATATGATGGAACAGTCGCTTCCTAGATTAGTTTATATATGACTCCATTTAAGCAGACTGAAGGGACAGATTTTCCTTCTGGCCTTAAAGACTTGCCATTTTGAGGAAAAGACCACGTGGCAGGGAATGGTAGGCAGCATCTAGAAGCTGAGAAAAGCCCTCAGCTGATAGCCAGCAAGAAAACAGGGAACTCAGGC
The DNA here is from genome assembly GCF_021613505.1 of Equus quagga. Taxonomy (NCBI): domain Eukaryota; kingdom Metazoa; phylum Chordata; class Mammalia; order Perissodactyla; family Equidae; genus Equus; species Equus quagga. The sequence goes on from NC_060273.1 coordinate 121,631,797, forward strand.
CTGCAGTGGCAAGCAAATGAATTTTGCCAACAACCAGTGAGCCAGGAAGAGGACCCCAGAGCTTCAGATGCCGTTGTAGCTCCAGTCGACACCTTGGTTTCAGCCTGATGAGAGCCTGAGTTGAGGACTCAGTTAACTTGTATCTGGACTCCTGACCCAAATTTATTATGACCTAATAAATTTGTGCTGTCTTCAAGCTGCTAAATTTGTGATAATTTGTTATGCAGCCATAGAAAACTAACACGGCACCTATAACTTTATTATAATCCACTGGGCTTCTTTATCTTACATATTAAATGTTTGTATCATATTCTTTTTTTTAGTTTTTAGACACCAATGACTCTAGTTTGTACATTTCTTTGTCCTTAATTACTGAAATCTTAAACTTTAATGGCCTCTGCCATGGATTAGTAGCTAAATTGCTTCTGGATTATTATCATTTTAATTTTTTAGGACAGTTTAGAAGACTAATTATTACTGACAAACCATAACCTTCTTCTCAATCTTTGTTAATCGTATAATTCAATTGATATTATTTTTAGTATGTTTATTGTTTGTTTGTTTTTTTGAGAAAGATTAACCCTGAGCTAACTGCTGCCAATCCTCTTTTTTTTGCCGAGGAAGACTGGCCCTAAGCTAACATCCGTGCCCATCTTCCTCTACTTCATATGTGGGACGCCTGCCACAGCATGGCTTACGAAGCAGTGCCGTGTCTGCACCTGGGATCCGAACCGGCAAACCCCGGGCCGCCGAAGCGGAATGCGCGAATTTAAGCACTGCGCCACTGGGCCGACCCCTAGTCAGGTTTAAAATACAAATTGATGTTCAGATTTTAGTTAATTACACATAGTCATCTGCGGCACTACAAACAAAGAAATAAACCACGTGTAGGTGGAATATCCATAGGTAATTAGCAAGCTTTTTGATTTCAAATAAATAGTTAGTGCTCATATAATTTTATCTGAAGTTTTAGCAATAGGCTTATCAATCTTTCAAGTGTTAACTTTTAGTCAGTCAACGTACTCAGGTACATAGGGACATGTCAGTGAAGCGCTATTCCACTGAGGTATTGGGATGATGAGGTGGATGGTGCATTAGTTCTGCTTCTTAATAAGATATACTGACGTGTAACGTGCACAGCAATGTACAAATCGTAGCTCAGTTGATTTTCACTCCCAAGTAATCAGCAACCAGAACAATAAGAGAATCTCAGAAACCCGTTTCCACTTCCTAACTCCCTTGCCCAACAGAAACCTCTGATCTGACGTCCAACAGTACAGCTTCGCTTTGCCTGTTTTGAACTCGCATCAGTGGACTCACACAGCATCTTCTCTTTTGTACCTGGATTCCTTCACTCAGCACTATGTGTATGTGTTTGTGAGATTCATTTGTGTTGTTGTGGTTGTAGTCCGTTCGTTTTTATTGCCATATAGTAGTATTTCATGGTATGAATACACAATAATTTGTTCCGCTGTAGATGGACAGTTGCCTTGTTTCCAGTTTCTGGCTATTACAAATAGTCCTGCTATAAACATTTTTACCCATGTCTTTGTTGAACACATGTATACGTTTCTGTTGGGTTTATGCCTAGGGGTGAAATTCCTTGAACATGTGATATGCGTATATCCAGCTTTAGTAGATGCTGCCAAACAGTTTCTAAAGTGGTTGTTCTAATTTACACTCGCAGAGGCATATATGTGGTCCGCTTGTTCTACCTCTTCACCAGCACTTGATATTGTCGCTTTGTAATTTTAATAATGTTGGTGATATAAAGTGGTGTCTCTTTATGTTTTTAATTTGATTAGCCTGACAAATAAGATGCTCACCTTCATATTTTATTGGCTATTTGGATATACTCTTTTGTAAAGTGTTCTATGAAGTCTTTTGTTCATTTATCTATTGGATTATTATCATTTTCTTTTTTATTTGTGTGAATTCTTTTTTTCTTTTTTTGAGGAAGATTGGCCCTGAGCTAACATCTGTGCCCATCTTCCTCTACTTTATATGTGGGACACCTGACACAGCATGGCTTGATAAGTGGTGCAAAGGGGATCTGAACTGGTGAACCTTGGGCTGCCGAAGCGATGCGGACCTTAACCACTGCACCACCAAGCCAGCCCCTGTATGAGTTCTTCATGTTAAATCATTCTGGACATGAGTTATTTGTTAAATATATCAAAATAAAATATAGTTTTCCACCCTATAGCTTGGCTTTTTACTTTCTTAATGGTGTCTTTTGATAAATACAAATTTTTTTTTAAAGATTTTATTTTTTTCCTTTTTCTCCCCAAAGCCCCCAGTACATAGTTGTATATTCTTCGTGGTGGGTCCTTCTAGTTGTGGCTTGTGGGACACTGCCTCAGCATGGTCTGATGAGCAGTGCCGGGTCTGCGCCCAGGATTCGAACCAACGAAACACTGGGCTGCCTGCAGCGGAGTGCACGAACTTAACCACTCAGCCACAGGGCCAGCCCCGACAAATACAAATTTTAAACTTTAAGCTAAGCCAATGTTTTCTTTTCCTTTTAGTTTATCATCTTTTGTGTCCCATTTGAGAAACATTTGCCTACTTCAAAGACATGAAGATATTCTTCCATATCTTCTTCCAGAAGATTTATAATTTACCTTTTACATTTAGTTCTAAAATGCATCTTTTATTTATTTTTATTGCACAAGCACTTGGAAAGAATTTGTATTCTGATGTTGTTGGATGCAGTGTTCTATTTTTGCTGGCTAATTCAAGTTTGCTAATTGTGTTGTTTAAATTTTCTATACCCATAGTGATATTTTGTCTGCTCTTTTTATTGACTCTTGAGAGAGGTTTAAGTGTCTTGTAAAGCTTGTTGGTTTGTATATTTGTCCTTTGAGATTTGTCAAACTTTGCTTTATGTATTTTAAAGCTATGTTATTAGGTGCATACAGATTTAGAATTATGATATTTTCCTAGTGGATTAATCCCTTCAGTGTTACAAAATTTCCCTCTTTTTCTCTAGCAATGCTTCTTGACTTTATGTCTACTTTGTTCTCTTGTTATTATAAGGGTGTTTTAGTTTCATTCCAAGATCTCTTTGATCTAGGCTGTTTTTTGTTTTTTTGGTGAGGAAGATTGGTCCTAAGCTAACATCTGTTGCCAATCTCCCTTTTTTTGCTTGAGCAAGATTCACCCTGAGCTAACACTTGTGCCAATCTTCCTCTTTTTGCTGAGGAAGACTGGCCCTGAGCTAACATCCATGCCCGTCTTCCTCTACTTTATATGTGGGACGCCTACCACAGCATGGTTTGCCAAGCGGTGCCATGTCGACACCCAGGATCCGAACTGGTGGACCCTGGACCACCAAAGGGGAACATGTGCACTTAACCACTGCACAACCAGGCCTGCCCCATACTTTTTGTTTGTGGGATGCTACCACAGCATGGCTTGATGACTGGAGTGTAGGTCTGTGCCCAGGATCCAAACCCATGAACCCTGGGTTGCCGAAGCAGAGTGCATGAACTTAACCACTACACCTCCAGGCCAGCTCCAGATCTAGGCTGTTTTAATCCTGGATTATCTCAATGTGAAAGGTAAGAAGGGTTTCTGGTATTATCGGACAACATAATACATTTAAATGAAATGCTAATAATCTTGTTTTACATGATGCTTTTAACTTTTTTCAAAGTAGTTTCATATATGTCATATTATTTTCATAACCTACCTTTCTAGGCCAGGCTTATTTGAAGATATTAATACACAAGTGCCTATAGTCAATATATTTTACTACTAATGATGCGTCAGTAACAACCAAGCAGAACAGATAATGTTAAATAGGGCATAATGGTAGATAGAGAATGAATAACTCAGGTTACACCCAAAGCCCTCTTTCTACAATTATCAAGCTTATTCTAATAAAATCAGAGTAGTTTGAATATCTGCATACTGAAAGATAAGATCAAGATAGGGAATTAACTAAAAGTGAATCAATGGAAGTTTGATGGTATAAAAAGAAAAATTCAGAGAAGACTAGAACAGAAGTTATTCTTCACCTCCTTGATGGGGGGTTTTCAGTATTTTTTATTAAAGAGGATTCCCGTGACTAGCCTTTATAGTCCTTATATATATATATATACACACACACACATAAATATATCATATGTTAAATTAAATATATATATATACTTATATTAACTACTTAATGGAATATAATTGTTGTTCTATATAGCTTCAAAATCCTTACAAAATCCTTTTGCCTTTATAAAAATTACAGTTAAATAACTCAGCCATGTATTGTTATAGTTAAATAATTCATTTAAGATAATTGTGCTCAGAGTGGGCAAGACTAGGTGAACCATACTCCCATGAGAATGTTGTTTAACAATTCTTCTTTCTGCCTTGTTTTTTTTTTCCTTGAGGAAGATTAACCCTGAGCTAACAAGTGTGCCAATCTTCCTCTATTTTGTATGTGGATTGCTGCCATAGCATGAGGAGTGGTGTAGTTCTACACCTGGGATCCAAACCTGTGAACCTGGGCCACTGAAACAGAGCATGCCAAACTCAATCACTACACCAAGGGGCTGGCCTCTGCCTTGGTTTTTTATTAACACTTTTTATTGTACCATTTCGTCACTTTCATAACATGTTCTTTGACTTCTTTTCCTAATGGCTACGTATAAAGTTGTCCAAAATATATTTGCCAAGGGCAATATATCAACCTCTTTCTTGGTTAAAAGAAAAGAAATCATGAGAGTGGCCAGATCAAGGGAAACTTGTAAGATCACTTTTATATTTTTTCCTTTAATATTGTTTTAATAGTATATCTCCTTTCTTACAACAGATGTAGCCATAGCCAAATTTAATGCTCAGTTATAACAACTATATTAGACCTTGAAATGAACGCTTTGGCTTCTCCTTTTCATCATTTCAATTTTTTCATTTATGTTTATTAGACTTTATGAATGACTTATCTTTTCCCCTCAAATCCTTGTTGAAAAGTAGTGGTGTATAAATAAATACCTTTAAGACCAACAGGTATCAATTTTCTATAATACTACAGAAGCCAATGCATTTAAAAAGTGCTATGCATCATCTTTTTTTATATGTAATTATTTTAGTGAGGTCAGATTGGCTTACAACATTGTGTAATTTCAGGTGTATATTATTATATGTCAGTTTCTGTATAGACTGCATTGTGTTCACCACCAATAGTCTAGTTTTCATCTGTCACCATAGATATGTGCCCCTTTACCGTTTCACCCTCCACTCACCCCTTCCCCTTTGCTAACCACTAATCTGTTCTCTTTATCTATGTATTTATTTATCTTCCATATATGAGTGAAATCATATGGTGTTTGTCTTTCTCTGGCTTATTTCACTTGGCATAATACCTTCAAGGTCCATCCATGTTGTTGCAAATGGTGTGATTTTGTCTTTTTCTATGGCTGAGCAGTATTCCATTGTATGTATATACCACATGTTCTTTATCCATTATCTATTGATGGACACTTGGGCTGCTTCCAAGTTTTGGCTATTGTGAATAATATGCATCATCTTTTTATTTATTTTATGTATTTATTTTTTTTAGGAAGATTAGACCTGAGCTGACTACTGCCAATCCTCCTCTTTTTACTGAGGAAGACTGGCCCTGAGCTAACATCCATGCCCATCTTCCTCCACTTTATATGTGGGACGCCTGCCACAGCATGGTGTGCCAAGTGGTGCCATGTCCGCACCCAGGATCTGAACCAGCAAACCCCGGCCCGCTGAGAAGAAGAACGTGCACACCTAACCGCTGCGCCACCGGGCCAGCCCCTGCATCATCTTTTACAATTTCTCCCTGAATCCTATAACCTTGCTTTCTATGTAACGTCAAGACACCCAACACCAACTTAGTTTCTTTCTAACCATTTATGGTCAAACTTTCCTTGATGGCTTTCTGAAACTTTACAGTATTGATTTCTGAGAGCATGGATTGTATATTTATTTGAATCTTTTCTAATTATATATGCCATATTTGAAAAGAAGATAGGGTAAAATTTCAAAATGTTGGTGGCAAATTCAACCTTAAATTTAATAGTACAGTTATTCTAAATGAGATAAATTCTATTTCATGTACTAAAAATGTATATATAAATTATAGCTCACCTATACTCAACATAGATTTGAGATGAGTTTATGGACTTACTTTCATTTAAGTGTAAAACATGAATGGAGATATACTTATTTTTACATGTACCTTTTCCTTGAATTGTAATTAATGTTTTAGTATCTGTTTTCTATTTAAAGATGACATATTAATGTCACATAAATGTAATGAATAATGCAGGTGTGTGGTTATTAAAAATATCAGAAACTGGGGCCCGCCCGGTGGCTCAGCGGTTAAGTTCACACGTTCTGCTTCTCGGCGGCCTGGGGTTGGCCAGTTTGGATCTCAGGTTCGGACATGACACCGCTTGGCACGCCATGCTGTGGTAGGCATCCCACATATAAAGTAGAGGAAGATGGGCACGGATATTAGCTCAGGGCCACGCTTCTTCAGTAAAAAAGAGGAGGACTGGCAGTAGTTAGCTCAGGGCTAATCTTTCTCAAAAAAAAAAAAAAATCAGAAACTTAGTTATAAAATTGCAAGAACTTTGTAGAGAGTATTCTGCCTTGCCTGGCTGCAGCTCCACTTATAATCTCCCCAGACTCCAGCATGGTTACTAGTTGGAGTTAATATCTGCCACAGCACATTGACCTGGAGGGTAAGGGTAGCGTAGAGAGGGTGCAGTGTGAAAGCTGATAGGGCTCCTAAACTGTTCCATAGCCCCCAGATGGCTTTACTCACTACTTTACGTATCTATATAATCTCACACTTTGCTCTTTTCATAAAACTATCTAACCTTTACCATGTAGCATAGCAAAATTTCATTCATTCATTCCACAAATATTTAATGAATGCCTACTACAGGGCAGTGTATTAGTTTTCTATTGCCGTGTCATAAATTATCACAAACTTGGCAGCTTAAAGCAACACAAAGTTGTTGACTCACTGTTCTGTAGGTCAGAAGTCCAGGCACAACACAACGTGACTGGATTCTCTGCTCAAGTCCCATCGGGCTTAAATCAAGGTGTTGGCTGGGACTGCACTTCTCATCTGGCTTCAGGTTCTAATTCAAGCTCATTCGAGTGGGCGGAATTCAATTCCTTGTGGTTGCAGGACTTAGATCCCTGCTTTCTTGCTGGCCTTGAGCTGGAGTCTGCTCTTAGCTCCTAGAGGCTGCCACCATTCCCTACCACCTGGCCTTATCTGCAACCTGCTGTTGTGTTTTTCTAGACCAGTCAGAATGTGTCTCTCTGTCTTCCTCTTCTGTGATCAGCAGAGAAAACTCTCCATTTTAAAAACGACACTTGTGATCAGGTCAGGCCCACCAGGATGGTCCCCCTATCTTAAGGTCAACTGACTTGAGACGTTAATTACACCTGTAAAATCCCTTCACAGCAATACATAGATTGGTGTTTGATTGAATAAGTGGAAGAAGATATATGTACATCAGGGACCAGGAATCTTGGAAGACCATCTTAGAATTCTACCTAAGAGTCAGATATGTACTATGTATTCCATTATTTGGAACACATTAGTGAGAAGAAATATAAAAATACCAGTCCATGTGGAGCATACATTCTAGAAAGTTTAGGGGAAAAATTACATATATATATATATATATATATATACACACACACACACCCCCCTATATATAAGATGTAGTATCTTATTATTTTAGGAGCTTTAGGAGATGGCCAGATATAAACAGTCATCAGAATAGGCTAATATACCTGTTTTTATAATTGTTATTCTCTGTTGGTATTCAGTTAAATATCTTAAACAGATGGCATGTTTTTTCTGTATGTGCTGATAAATGTGTACATAAGCAAAATGTCAGTTGTAATTTTACTATTTGAGCACTCCTTTTTTATTTCAGATTCCTGGAATTTTGAGGAGGGACCTTAAAGATCTTGCCATCCTTTGTTAGCATTTAAGGGTAAAGAAGTTGAAAGGAGACTTTTCCTGTTTATAGTTAATAAAATATCAAGGTTCTGTTATATGATTTTTGAATATGTGTACTTCTTTTCAAGTGATAGCAGATGTGACCATTCCTAATGAGTGCATTTCTTGAAATAGAGCAGAAACTTAAATAGCTAGAATGGGCAGGATACCAAGGAAACAGACTAATCAGGCAGATGGTGACCGTTTCCGAGGGAAAGTCTGAGTAAAGCAGTAACTCTGAAGCAGCGATCTGAAAATAAAGGAACATTTGTGGGCATGGAAAACAATGTTTTTTCATTACATTGTAATAAATCATTAGATTTACAAACACACTTTTTGTTACCATTGATCATATGATGAAATTTAATTTTTTCCTTCGCTGTAATGTTTTCTCTTCATATGAACAAAATTTTGTCAAAAATAACATTTTAATAATTCATTTAGCAATAGATTTCCTTTTTTTTGCAAAACCTTTTGAACATTTGTTTGTTTTTTAAATTATTTCATTGTTTTTAAATGAATTGATTTTAAATTTAATAAAACAGATTTATATGGGACCAAACTCTGGTTCTGTAAAAAATAAAAATTGCAATCAACTGAAAAGCATTTGCTGAAGAATGAAATTTTGCATAAAAAGCAGAAGTAAAACACATATCCTATCAGGAAACCAGAAACGGAATAAAAACACAGAAAGGTATCTCTGGCACAGTGCCCCGAAGGTCAACAAATATAGCCAAGAGTGTGAGGTAATGTCAGCACTAAGAAAATACCCTGGGGGGCCGGCCCGGTGGTGCGGCGGTTAAGTGCACACGTTCCGTTTCTCCGTGGCCCGGGGTTCGCTGGTTCGGATCCCAGGTGCGGACATGGCACTGCTTGGCACACCATGCTGTGGTAGGCATCCCACATATAAAGTAGAGGAAGATGGGCATGGATGTTAGCTCAGGGCCAGGCTTCCTCAGCAAAAGAGAGGAGGACTAGCAGTAGTTAGCTCAGGGCTAATCTTCCTCAAAAAAAAAAAAAGAAAAAGAAAAAGAAAATACCCTGGGTCAGATCCTTGTCACTCTGATCCCAAGGCTGTTAGTGATCATGTACAAATGTAATCTGTACAGTGATTTATAAAGTTGTCATCTGTTGCATCTCCTTCCTGCCTCATACCACCCTGGCGAGGCAAAGCAGTTCTTGTTATCCCTGTTTTACAGACGAATAAATACGGATAGAGAAATTAGTTTGCCAAAATTCATAGTTACTAAGTGGCAGAGCAGGAACTAGGACTGAGTCTTCTAATTCTGAATCCACCACCTTTGGATTGAAAAGTGGAAGAGTCAGGAGAGAGAATAGCTATCAGCGTAAGAAATGAATTTGTTTCCATTTAGCCTTTTAATATATAAGCAGCCCACAGTTTGGCTGATTCTTACTATAGTATGCTGTGTTTAGTTTATAAAAATAATGCCTTGAGGTTAACATTATTAAAAAAAAAAAGTTTCCTCAGTTTCTTTCCGAAAGGTGTGACGGGTTTGCATTGTTTCATGGAAATCTCCTTGTGTGAATCTCTTTGCTTTATCTCTTAGCATCAACTGAAAGAAATCAGAAGCAACCACAGAACAGAGGGAATCTGATGGGCCTGGTGAATCCTTCACAGTGATTTCATGATGCTTAAGATACTTCCTACAAACATCCAAGTTAATTGGAGAGGGATATGAATGTGAAAAAGGTGGTGAAGAGGAAACAACTTTTGGGGGACCCGCAATCTGATGCCGTCACCGATACCCTCTGGCGGTCTGCTCTTCTCTTAAGAGAGAACAACTCTCTTAAGGAGCCCAGTTGTTTGTACTTTGCATCTGACCTCCTCCCCCATCTATCACAAAAGAAAGGTCATACCTTAGGAAGAGTAGGAGTAAATAGAATACTTCCAATAACCCAACATCTATAATCCCTATAATTTTCTAGAGAACAAAGACTCTGATGTATATATATTTTAAAAATTTTCCTTTACCCTAGATAGAAATGCTAAAAATTTAATTGTTTACAAAGCATGTGTATATGGAGGTCTTTGGCACAGGCTAACTACTGTTCCCCACGCCATTTGGACAAACTACTAAACATTACCCAGCATTCTTTGCAGTCAAGCATATCTATAAGACTAAATTCTATGTAGCCAGTGGATTCTAAGAGAAAGTGTGGTGTGTCACTTTTATACTAGGTCTATGTGGTCCTACATGCTCCTTCCCCTTTCTCTTGCTGACTGTCAACATCCGGGATGATGTTGAAAGCATGTAGGGAAGCTTGTAAAGTCTCCTTTAGTCTGAACCACTGAATGACTGTGGTGGGGCAAAAAGACCCCAGTGCCACCTGAAAATATTCAGCTGCCTTGAGCTGTTTATGTATGAGAGAAATAAATTTCCATTTTGTTTGAACCATTATACATTTTGGGTCACCTTTCATCGCTCTGAGTCAGTTAGCCCACCTTAACTAATCCAGTGCCCTGGACAAAGTGATCCACCAGCGAATATACTCATGGTTTTCTTCTCTCTTTATAAACCAGAACAGTTGCCAACTCTTTCCCGGTGGCCCACTCTCTCCACCTGGGACTCTTCACTGTTGCCTCATCTTTGAGCTTCTTGTATCATTTCCAGAGAAAACAATGTGTTCCTGTGCATCTTGTGCTCAACAGCACTGGCCCTTTCTAGCCCTAATCTCAACTGTTTCATGTCCTTTAACTCAAAGGGCCCTGGTCAATTCAGTTAAAATTTCTGTCTACTGAATATAATAATCCTGGATTAGGAGCAGTCAAGACTGTTGGAGACAACATCACATTGGTGTCCGAGGCGTTAGAGACCCCAGGTATCACCCACCTTCCATGCTGCCACTCGGTTACGGTTAATGCTTAGAGCCGGACTGGACATCCCTGTCTCTCCAGACACTAGTGAGCCTAAGGGGAACACTGGAGGCATAACTGGGAAAGTGTGGAAACTTCCAAAGGAGTTAGATTTGTGCAGGAAGGTGGGGGATTAAACATTTACACTCTGAGATAACTGTGTGTGTTAGCTAGGCTCCAAAAAGGGTGGTGGGCACCCTAATTATAAATACATTTACACAGATGTAGCTAATCTAATGATACTTTAGGTAAAGGATGAAAAACAGAAAGGGCAGTGGCACCTGAGCGGTGTCTATGATCCTTTTTCTCTCTGGCAACAACTGTCCATCTGTGTGGGAGCGTGATGGGAAGTTGCTTATTCATTTCTTTTTTTAATTTTTAATTTTGAAAAAATTTAGGATTACAAAAAGTTATTAAATATTACAGAGAATTTCTGTATTTATTTCACCTAGTTAGCTCAAACGTTAACAACTTACCACAGGACAATTACAGAGCAGGAAATTAATATTGAGAAAATACTATTAACAAATCTATAGATGTTATTCAATTGCATAGAGATCACACATTGTCATATCTCCTTGGTCTGCTCCAATCTGTGAGTTCCTCAGTCTTTCTTTGTCTTTCATGACCTTGGCACTTTTGAAGAGTGCTGGTGAGGTATTTTGAAGAATGTGCCTCATTTTGTGTTTGTCTGATGTTTCCTCATGATTGCATTTGGGTTAGGCATTTTGGCAAGATTACCACAGAAGTGATGTTGTGCCCTTCTCAGTGATCAGAGCAGGAGGCATATGATGTTGATATGTCTCCTTACTGATGATGTTAACTCTGAGACCTATCAGCATCATGTTGCCTCCTGCTCTGATGCACAGAGATGGGCACATGCTCAAACAAGCTCCTTTCCTCTTCACTGGCTAGATGTTGGTGCTCCGGGTGACCATGGATGTTATTTGGGGAAGATAAGGAAAAACCTTCTTCAGCCTGGGTCCCTGAAAGATTGCATGGGACGGAATCCTTTCCAGCTCCTCCCACTAACTTGCAGCTGTCTTGGTCTGTTTATGTGTGAGAAAAATGAGTTTTTATTGTGTTTGAGCCAAAGTGAGCCCAAGGACACTTTGAGTCCTTTCATTAGAGCTATTAGCCTACCTTGTTATATCGCCTGGAATTAGGTAGATTCAGTGCGCTACTAGAAAAAGTGCTTCATCCGAAAACAGTCCTGTGATTTTCTTCTTTCTTTATCAGTAGTTCCCAGACATATTCCTGGAGTCCATACCTTCCACGAATGTTTCTGTTCACTTACCCCCAGATCCAAGTACTTGGGGGGGTCTGCAAGTGGTAAACTCTTTTCTTCTTTATTTCGCTTCCATTGAATAAACAAAGATTTATTCAATAAATGTTGAATGAAAGTTTTATCCTTTGAAAATATTTGTTCCCTAGCATCAAACTTGTAAAAACAAAAATGGATTAAGTTCACCTGAAAAATAGAGATTCTCACACTGGGTTAAAAAACATCTAAGTTTAAGCTATGTTTTTTATTCAAGAATCACACTTAAAATATAACGATCTCAAGGGATTGAAAGAAATGGGATAAAAAAAAGTCATACAAAGAATCGAACCAAAATAAATCTGGCATTGATTCTAGAAAAAAATCTTTACAGCAACATCATTATTAGGGTTAAAGAAGTTGATTACTTAATGATAAAAGGATCAATTCACCATGATGACAAGGACTGCTGGAGTTCATTGACATCCATTTTCTCCTCTTTTTGGGGGGCATCTAACTAAAATACTTTCACAAGCTTCTTAGAATTTTATTGGGACCATGTAGCTGATTTTTAGTCACTTCTAGGACTGGCACATTAACTCTTGATGTGTGACCTTTCAGACTGTCTTCCAATTCTGCAGCGACTTTGGAGATCTGTTGAGATGGATATGCACTAGGTTCTGCTGCGTGCTTTCCATTTTTCCCATCACCGATAAGAGTTGTTATAATTATTCCGTCCGTGATAGTAGATTTGTATGTATGTATGTTTGGGAGTGGTAGTGAAGACCCATTGTGTCTTTAGTTCATACCATCCATTTCAGGAGAAACCAAATATTCACATATGGGAGAAGACTGCACATTCCTCAGATATTTTGGACTTAGAGCTGAATGCACTGACTGGAAGGGACTTTGGGTCGTCTTCTCTGGGGAGGAGATGAATATATTCTTCATGTAGAAGTAAGAGTGAAATGAACACAGAATATTCCTTTCCTCCTTTTCTTCCTGGACAATATAGTTCAAATATATTTCTCAGATCTCTTACAGTTGGGTTGGGATCGTGTGGACAGAAGTGATCTATGCCACTTCGAGTCTCCTGGTACACAAAAATCATTTACATGCCCATCCTCCATTTTCTATTCCCATTCTGAGATGACCTTGGTTACTGCACAATGAAGACTGTGTGCCACAAGAAGAAAGATGACTGGGTCCTTGATTAACTGCATTGATCACTAAACCAAAAGCTGGTTCTTCCCAAAGAGTAATAAAATAGATAATCCTCAGAAATATTGATCAATAATGCAAAGAGAGGGCACAAATAAATAATATTAGGAATAAAGATAAAGTAATTACAGATACAGTACAAATTAAAATACCAAAAATCGTAAGAAAATTATATATTAAAACTTTACAAAAATAAATCTTGAACATATCGCAAATGGGAAAATTTCTATAAAAATTTAAATTACCTAAATCTGTGGCTGAGGAGACAGCCATCAGAAAAATGGAATCAACAGGCAAAAATCTAACCAAAATAAAGGCATCAAGTCCAGACAGTTTTATAGGCAAGTTTTACCAATATTTCAAAGCACAAAAAAATTCCTCTTTTGTAAAAACATTACAAAAACATAGAAAAAGAGAGAAATTCTCCAGCAGCTTTTATGAGTTGAATGTACTTGAGATACCAAAACTAGAAAAACAAATAAAGGAAAGGAAATTGTAGGTTAACCTCCCTAATGAGTACACATGCAATATTTTACAGTATTGACAAACTGGATCAAACAAATATTTTAAAAAATACATTATGTTCAGATATGGTTTATCCCAGGAAGAATGTTTGAGCATTATAAAATTCCTGTTAATATTAGGAATGAGCAAATAATGCTTATTATCTCACAAGTAATTATCATTGCTCTGAAGTTTCTACACAATGAAATAAAATCAGAAAGAAATAACAGTTGTATGGGTTAGGAAGAATCAAATATTTACTATTTAAAGATTATTTGCATAGAAAATCCAATAGTATCTACAGCCAAACAACTAGAACTAATAGGAAAGTTAAGCAAATTTTCTGCATACAAGAGCAAGGTACCAAAATCAATAGGAAATCTGTATGGCAGCTGCTAATGACATACAGGGCAACTTAACATTTTTGCATGCAATGAATAAATCAATGTCAGTGATATTTCTCTACTAGATGTTGCTATCCTAAAATTATATTAATAAAACTGTGTTATTGTTTCAGAAATAAATTGACCAACAAAAATAAAACCTGGAGACAGGAACTGACACACGTGAGAATTTGGTGTATGTCAGCCAGGGCATTACAATTCAGGGCTAAAAGAAAAGACTACTCAATAAATGATGCTGGGACAACTGTTAGCCACATGGGAAAAAAATAAAATCTCTGCCTCACACTATCTATAAGAATGTATTCCAGATGAATGAAATTTAAATATAAAGAACAAAACTTTAAAACTTTTAGAACAATATAGGAGAATTTGTGACTTCAGGATAGGAAAGGCTTTCTTAAAACAGACACAAAAAGGAAAATATTGATAATTTGACAACATTAAAATGAACAATCTATGTTTCATAATAGACATGAAAATAAAATTAAAAGACAAGTCACAGATTGGGAGAAAATATTTACAATGTATGCAACTTATAAAATACTTCACATGTAGAATATATAACGAGCTCCTCAAATAGATGAAGAACAAGAGCAAAAGAGGACAAAAATACAAACGCCATTCACAGAAGAGGAGATCCAGATGGCTAGTTAACATGTGAACAAGAGCTGAACTACTTTAGCATCAGGAAAATGCCAATGTGAACTATTGAGTTTACATATAACACACAACAGACACCTAAAAATTGAAATGACTGAAAAAATAAAAAGCCTCAAAACAAAAGCAAAAAGACACCTAATAGCAGCATGAATTTGTACAACCACCGTAGCAGACACTACATGGATAGCTGCCTATCCGATATCCATTCCCCTTTCTTCGTAAAGAACAGAAGAACAATTTTGTCCAGGACGAAAAGAGGTGAGTTCCGAATGATGACTCATGATGAGTCTAACCCAGTCATATCAATCTTGTCTCCTGTCTCTCAGTCATCCTTGAAGATAAGGGCTCCATATGAAACGTTTCTGGCCAATGAGATATAAGGAGAAATATTCTGGGGATGTTTCTGTGAAAACTTCTGTTGTCTCTATCCCTGTTCACCCTTCTGATTTATACTCAAAATGATGGCTGGAGCCATGGCAACTAGCCTGTCACCATGAGCAAAAGACAAAGAGAATTGCAAACATAGCAGTTGCTGTAGTTAGTTCTTTTACACTTGCAGCCAAATGGAATCCTACTTAACAAAACTACATTGGTAAGCAATTTGTCAATATGTAGTAAAGTCGAACATGTCTTATCCTAAAAACTGGGAATTCCGTGTCTATTTGTATATCCTATAGGAAATATTGCACATGTACACAAGGAGATATGTGCAAGCCCACACTACAACATTGATCGTAAGAGTAAAACACTGAAAACAATCTAAGTCCCTTAGTGGGTAAATGAATAATAAATTTTTGTGCATTTGTATAGTAGAATGAGCTGGATCAGGTTAAATGAGTGAATTAGATCTACATGTATCTACACAGATATTTCTCAAAAATGTATTTTTGAATTAAAAACAAGTTATGCAAGGATAATATATCATTTATATAAATTTTAGTACACATAGGCTAATTTTTATATTGTTTAGGGTCCCATATTTATCTAGAAAGCATAAAAATATGGGCAAGAAGAAATACGAACTTCAGGCTAATGATTATGTTAGATGAATTGCAAAAGAAATGGAATTCGGGGAGAATTACCAAAAGAGTATCAAGTGTATTTGAATGTTTTATTTAAATAAAAATATCCATTTATATTGTTTATGTATGAATTCAAGTACAAATTTATTTTAACCTGTGTACTTCACTATATGTTTGAAATATTTATGATTTGAAAATGAAAAGGGTAAAGAAGAGAATGTCAGTAATTTCCAAGAAGAAAATTATAAAGCTCTTTTGAAGGACATAGATGAGGCTCTGAATCTCTCTTTCTCTCTTTGAATGAATATTAAAAAGATTGGCATTTTAATATATTCTAACATGGAAATATATCCAAGATGTAATTAAGTGAATAATATGGGTCACAGAACAATATTTATACACACAATCCTACTTACATAAAAATAAAAATACATAATTTATATGCTGTGTATGTGGATATTTATACAGATATATGTACATGTATGTAAGTGTAATGTGTACAGAAAATGGTCTGGCAGAATCTTCTACCAAAGAATTCTTTCTGACAGGGGTGAGAGTTTGGGGCAGGAAGGCTTGAGGTATGAAAGTAACTTTTTCACTTGTAACTCTATATATTACTGCATTTTTGAAATTTTACAATGTGATTGTTTATTTACTTAAGTAAACAATTTTAGAAAAAGTCAAATATCCATTATGTCAGTAATAAAAAGAAACTACAATTTTGGAAGAGAATTAAACAAAATGTAAATAGTAATTTTTTGGTTGTATTTCTCGTTGTAAAATATTCAACTTTTCTATGATGACTGTGTTAATTTTGTAATTAATTTTTTTAAGTGAGGGGAAAAAAATATACAGTTGGTGCCTATATCAGGCAACATAGGTACTTCCTCAGACCTTCCTGTTTTACCCCAGCCACCCCTGTTGGAACTAACCCTGGATAGGCTGTGTTCCGCTGCGTCTACCTAACCAGTTTCTCAGGGCTGCAAGGCAGCAGCACTATTCCTCCTGCCGGTGTCTCTTGCCTCTCACCTTCCACTCCAGGACTTCCCTGTTGCCTCTGAATCATAAGATGGTGTAGGACCTGCTCCTAACCTGGGCATGCCCAACTTGGAGGTGCAAGAGAGTAATTTCCTGCACAGAGAACTTTTTCCAGTGGGAAATAAGAGCTGGAATGTAAATTCTTCTCTCTTCTTTTCTTATGGAATGTCTGGCGAAGCAGAAATTCATAAGGCCACTTGGAAGACAGTCCTATGACAATCAGTTGTTCGCGATACCAAACAGCGGTGACTGGGTAACGTGCTCTTCTGAATGCCCTCTGCCTCCCAGCCCTTTTTTCTCGCTCTTGCTTCCCTGGGATGGGAATCTATGATAAAGTAATAGCATGCAAGATGTTGCCAGGCCATGCTTTCTGGGGAACCCAAGCTAAGAGAGTGGCCTAACTATGACCCATCTTCTCTGAAGAGTTAATCTGAAAAAACTTTGTTTTATAAACGCTATAGTTAATAGTATATTACTAGTAAAAACAATACTATAACTGGCTGCAAAGGGGGGTCATATTAGACTGGAAGGATGTAAAGTGAACAAATGAGATTTTTTTAAAGAACTACACATATTCCTTCTAATTGGATGCTATGATTAAAATGTCATCTGTCAATATACAATTATTTTCAAGTTAGACACTGAACTTTTTAATACACTTAATTATAACTGGTATTTAAATTATAATTTCAAACAACAGTATTTACTTAATCTGTGATTTTTGACCTTGAGCCAGAATGCAGCTGTTAGAATTTTGCTGTTTTCTGAGCTAAACGTTCCCCAAATGTTTGTAGGACTTATTATGAATTAAATACATATTAATTCTACTGTTTTACAAAATAATATATTTGTATATATAATTCTGAAAGTTAAAATTTGTGGGATAAAATACTACTTTTTATAGAATAGAAAAATATCAGTTTAAATGTTAAAATGTACATGACGTTGGACAGGAGATGCCTCATATCTGTTAGAGGAAATATAATGTAAATAAATCGCTGATATATACACATGTAATGACAAATATTTTGAATTGAGGCTCAGAATTAATACTATACTTAAAAGATGAAATTAGTGATCAATGATACACAAAATATTCTATACAGCAATTTATCTTAAAATGAAAATTAATTTATAATTAAATACAGAATAAGAAATTAGCAAATATTGTTTGAGAAAAGGATTCCCCACAATAAAAAGTATTACCTTTTATCTTTTTAGGAGGTGATTAAATTTAACTTTCACAATTTATGAATATTATTTTCCCATCTCCTGGGCTATAATTCTCTCCTATTTTGTGGAACATAGATGTCTGATGACTTCACTACCACCACGGAGGGAATTGTTGCAAAATAGACATTAACGGTAACTTCTAGAAGGCTTGGCTCCATAGCGAGATGTATGCTCCTAAGGGATGCAGTCAAATCTATAGATAGATAGGTAGCTAGCTAGGTAGCTAGAGATATTAAACTTTACTTACATTTAATATACTGATTGACTGGAGTTCCATATGGGTCTGACGATAATCACACTTCACATACAGGACATGAGGTATGACCGAGAAAAAAGTCCCACAGTGTGGACGATTTTACACTGGCACTCACATTTGTGTAAAATCATATTACCACATGATGCAGTTTATATGTTCTTGATTAAATAGATCAGACGATCATATTTCCCATATTATCTGAAGTATTGTATAATTAGAGGAGGTGTTACCCCGAACATATTTTCTACAATAAGAGGTTCATACCTTATCTCAGGGATAAGTATTTATATTAGCTTGGGTCCAGAGCCTGAAGGGAAGGCTTATGTGCTACATCCCCACCTAGCAATGCAAGCCTTTGTGCCCACGAATGGTAGAAAAGGGGAGTGAGGCAGCGAATGAGAGACAGGTAATACGAAGTTGCATTATCGAGTTTCCCACTGTCAGTATCAAATGCCACAGCGCAGTCTCATGTGATCATCTTCCACGAGAATGTAGAAGTGACTTCATCTTCCCTTCATTGTCCCTTAGGAGGAGAAATGGGGAAGTAATAATCTTCTGGCCCCCTTCTACTAATCTAAGATTATCGTGGTCAGTTTTATCTAGTAACTTGAATGGGCAACGGATGCCCGGTTATCTGGTTAAACATTATTTCTAGGTGTGTCTGTGAAGGTGTTTCTGGAAGAGATTAGCATTTGAATTAGCGGACTGATTAAAACAGACTGTCCTCCCCAGTGTGAGTGGGCATTATTTAATCCATGGAGGGCCTGAATAGAACAAGTTGAACTGTCTGCCCAACTGAATGGTGGGACATTGACTTTCTACTGCCCTCGGAGCTCCTGGCTCTCAGGCCTTCAGACCTGGCCCGGAATCTGTAACATTGTCTCTCCAGCTCTCAGACTTTCAAACTGCACCATTGGCTTTCCTGGGTCTCCAGCTTGCAGATGGCAGATTATGGGACTTTCTAGCCTCCACCAGTACATAAGCCAATACTCAGAGTAAATCTCATTATACATATATATACATATATATATATATACCCTACTGATTCTGTTTCTCTGGAGAACCCTGACTAATACGAAAGTTCACCCTGTGGGGCTTTAATTTCCCTGCCCTTCTGGCTTGTGCATGTGTGACTACAAAGCAGTCTCATGGCATCTTTATGTCTCAGCATCAAAAGAGAACCCAGGGGCTGGAGGAGAGGCACTCTTGGGTTGTACTCGCATGGATTTGGTTGACATCCACAGAGTATGTCACTGCAATGGCTGCTGGAGTAAGTGTGCAGAGGCCCCAGAGACTGGTGAGGCCAAGAGAGTAAATCATTTTCCATTGTGAAAACAGTTGTTCCAAATACGTATTTTACCTAACAGCTTTTTAGAAAAAAAAAAAAATGCTTATATTTAATCTGTTCCTTGAAGTTAAAAATAGTATTTTAGCAATTGGTGAGAAAGTGAGTTGTTTTTGAGAGATATTTGTGTTACGGGGAAAACATTTTGAATATAAACCTTTGCAAATTTTCTGTCTTTATGTGATCTCATAGCTGAAAATGATTAAGTAAGCACATATAAAAATCCCTTATCTGTACGCTTAAAAGAGAATTTTCCAACTTTTTTAAACCATCCAAATAATAAATTTCAGTGAGTTTTAAATTCATTTGTTACAAACATAAAAATGTTATACCTTTAGATTGGCTTATAGGAAAGCTGATTGAGACCAGGTTAAATTGAAATTTACTATATAAAAGTTACCAAAAACCTTTGTATATTTGGTAGATGGGATTGGAAAATGAGTATCAGAATTTGGCAACCATAGTCAATGATACACTTCTTTCATTTGGGTATGAATGCTTTTATGAGGTTTCTTTGTCAGTTAGGAAAGTCATTAAAATCAAGTAGTGATATAAACTAAACTTAGTCCCAGAACTTTAAAACACGTATTTAAAAAGTCTAAATCAGGATTTAAAAAAATGAAATATTTTTCATTGTAAAGTGATAAATAATTTTCTAGTGAGGGCAAAAAGGTGTTACCATAATAAAATGAAATAATAGGTTTAAATATAGTTTATTTTACATAAATTTTCATCCTTTAAAATTTCTTCCATAAATATTTTTAGAGTAGCATATATGTAATTCATAAGTAAATAAATATTATAGTGTAGGGGAGGAAGACATTGCCTCTACCCTCTCTGGGATCGTCTGGCCGGAAAACGAATTAAATTCACATGAGACAGAATAGCAGGAGAAAATTAAACAAAGCTTTATAACATGTATACGTGGGAGGCCCAGGCAAGCTGAGCAACTTGCCAAAATGGCTGAAGCCCCCACCTTAAGTATCATCTCAGCTGACGACAAAGGCGGATGTTGGGGGTAGGGGGGGAGTCAGTTACAGGAGGTTACCAGAAACAGGAGTAAGATTATTATGCAGATTTAAGTCCTTGCCTTTGGTATTGATTAAGAGTTTCTGGAGATAAAGTCATCCCCCTCTTCTTCCCGGTACAGAGAGGGAGGTATCTTTACAGATGAAGATTTCCTTTACAATGTAAATGTCTCTTAACAAAAGGCAAGCAAGTTCCACTCCTCAGAGCCTCCTTCGCTGTCCCACTGTATCAAAAGCAACAAGCCCCAAATAATCCTTACGCCAGAGAGACATATCTTGGTGTGGCCAATAACAGTCCCTCACAACAGTATATGCTGAAAATTCTTGATTGGTAGGAGTGTGTGATTAAAAAATGAAGACATTTATTTTAGAAAGCATTGTTAGTTAAGCAGCAGTACGTATATTTTCCTTTATATGCTGCAATGTCTTTAGGACAATATCCTTATAAACTTAGCTGAACAGGTACTCTGTGCGTTCCTATCTAGTTTTAACATCTGTGACATCTTCTTGGTGGTAATTCCTGGCTACCTTCCTAATCATTTCTCCTTCTTCGCTTAAAACTTCAATTCCTGATTCACTGCCTTCCTGTACATCCTAATTCCTATCATTGTTCTTAGTGATTGCATGAACTGTGTGAATGAAATACCCTAAACTTTAGCTTCTCTGTTCCTTGACCTCTCCTCCTTCAGTCTCTTCCTCAACTCTACCTTTGCCACCTACACTGAAATCTGTCATCAGCAGTAAAGAAACTCCCTTCTAAGTCTTTATTTAAGGCATCCTCCCTTAGGACTATCGCCTCCTATTCTATTTTATTCACTCTGGTCTCCCATTGCCTCAGCTCTTTATCCACATGCACTGTAACTCCAGTCCACATCTCCTCTCCTTGTCTGCACTTCAGTAGCTGAACACTGGTGGGGAAAACTAGGCTGACTGATAATACTTGACATTCATGAGTAAAACTTCAAATGTCCATTCAGTACTGCCTAGGACTCCTGTATGTTTTCCTAGTTAATTTGCTTTTCACTTTCTCAGATGACTATTTCAAACTTTCTCTTCACCCTTAACACCCCTTCCCTGAGCTTAACTGAGAAAAGAGAAGGCGCCAAAGGTAAAGTGCCTCATCTTCCCACCCTAAATCTACCCAAACAGAACCTGTGCCCGGTTGGTCACAGTGAAGGAATTAGCCCTGCCCCTATCAAATGCAAATCCTTCTACTCTTCTCTGGATTTAATACCCTTGGGCTTCCTCATGGACTGGGCTCTGTGTCTCCTCTCCTCTCACCCTTTCTACTGGATCATATCAATTAACATAGCTAATGTGTTCTGTGTTAAAAAAAAGTAGTAAACACACTTCTGATAATCCTACATTCTTTTGCAGCTATTGCCCAATTTCTCTGCATCTATTTGTTAAACAGGTTGAGCACGTTATCAAGGCTCACTGTCACCTCTTTACTACTTCCGATTAATTCTTCCCCTCATTCTAATCTAGCTTCCATTTCCACCTCTTCATTGAAACGCCTTTTGTCAAGGTCTCCCACAGTTTCTGCATTGCTACACCTAACTCTGTCCCTCTCTCACTGGGTGCCTTGACAGCGTTTGACACAGCCAAATACCCCCTCCTTGGAACATCTTCCCTTGCCGCTGTAATACCACAGTCTCCCGGTTTTCCTCTTACCTCACTCTTTCCCCTTCTCTTTGCCAAGGCTCAGAGCTAGCCCTCTTTTCAATTCTATCAGAACTTTCTCCTCAGGTCATCTCATTTGGTCTCATAGATTTAAGTACCTTGTACGTACTAGTGGATTTCAAAATTAAATTTCTAGCTCAATGTCCAAAGCCAAGCTTTAGCTTTTCTTCACAAATCTAGTCTTCCACTACTCTTCTTCATCTCAATATTTGGCACGACCATTCATCCTTTTCCTGAAATAAAACTTAGATATCAGCTTGAATTTTTCTCTTTCTGCAATTCCCTACATCCAATCAGTCATTCAGTTCTTTTGTTTCTACCAACAAAAAATATCTGATTTTGCGAGTTTCCCCCTTCTGTACACCACCATCCCAAATTAAGCCTCCGTAATCTCTTTTCTGTACTGTTTGAAATAGTTCTCCAACTGGTCTCTTTGCTTCCTTTCTTGTTCTTATTCAAAAATAGTTTTTCACGTAGCAATTGGAATTATTTAAAAACAGGAATCTGGCCATGTCACTTGTTCCTTAGACTCATTCAATGGCTTCTCACTGTCTTGGGAGTGGATCCATACTTCTTAGGCTGCCCTACAAGACTCTGCAGGACATGGCTTCTATCTACCTCTACAAAGTCACCTCCATCAATCTCATTGCCCTCTCTCCTGTTTCTCAAATTCCCCAAGTGCTTCCTGACACCATGGCCTTTGCATTTCCTGTTCTCTTTGCCTACCAAGTTCAGCATTTTGCACAGCTAGCTCGTTTTCATTTTTAAGTCTCAGCTTAAAAGACATAGTCCTAGAGAGTTCTTTCTTGACTTCACTGTACGTAGTTACTCTTTATTGCATCTCCCTTCGTAGTTCTTATCACGATCTCTATCTGGCTTGTTGGTCTTTTATTTCTTGCCTGTGATTTGTTACAGAATGTAATTTTTATGTAGATAGGAGTTGTGTCTTGTTTATTGTGTATCCTTGGGGTCTAATACTGTGTCTGGCACAAGATAAATTCTCAATAAATATTTGTGAAGAAACAAATGAAGTCTTCTTTTTCTTTGGCTACCTTATCTTGGTTTTCTTCTTACCACTCTCCTTTTCGTGTTCCTCATTTACTCTCTTATAACCATATAATATATTCACAGGTTCCAGGAATTAAGATGTGGACATCTTTGGGGAGCCATTATTCTTCCTATTATACTGTCACAGTCATAGAATCAACCATTTCTCCAATGATTCCTTGTTCCTTTTATTGGAGAATGGTACTAGAAACCAAGATTTGGGCACTTGATATGCCCATTGCTGCTGGGGTATGTTGCTTTTAGCCCTTTCAACTGACAGAGCAAGGAAATATATGTATGTATATTAGGACGTGTGTATTCACATACCTATACATTTCTGTATGCATCCATCTGTATCTACACAAAGCTAAACGTGAGTTCATACTAACGTCTCCAACTCTAGTCTAGTATCTGCCATTCTTTTTTAAACCCAACCTTGGGCACTGTAAACATAAGATACTTAAAAGCCTCCTGACTGAGTGGTGGCCTTAGCTCTTTCCCTTACTTATTGTATATAGCACTAGCAGATCAATTTCCCTCAAAGACCACTTTTATCAGGTAACCATGCTTAGAAACGCTCAAGAGTATTCCATTCAACAACAATTTGTCCACAGTTTAGTCAAAAATCTTTGACTTACAGAACTGTGTATAATGAGCATCCACACTAACCCTCTGACTTAATTTCCCAGAATTCCCTACTATAGCCACTGTCTTCTCATAGCTCCACCAGCTTCCCTCCCACATGTTAGTCACATTAGTTTCATGGTCCCTCAAAATGTACCACCTCACGAAATGTACAAAGAACTCATGCATCTCAACAACAAAAAACCAACAACCCAATTAAAAAATGGGCGAAAGATCTGAACAGAGATTTCTCCAAAGAAGATATAAGGATGGCAACAGGCACATGAAAAGATGTTCAACATCATTAGCTATCAGGGAAATGCAAATCAAAACTACAACAAGCTATCACCTCACTCCAGTCAGAATGGCTATAATTAACAAGACAGGAAACAACAAATGTTGGAGAGGATGTGGAGAGAAAAGAACACTTGTACACTGCTGGTGGGAGTGCAAGCTCGTGCAGCCGCCATGGAAAGCAGTATGGAGACTCCTCAAAAAATTAAGAATAGATCTACCATATTGTCCAGCCATTCCACAGCTGGGTATTTATCCAAGGAACTGGAAAACACAAATGCATAAAGATACATGTATCCCTATGTTCATTGCAGCATTGTTCACAATAGCCAAGACTTGGAAGCAACCTAGGTGCCCATCAAGGGACGAATGGATAGAGGAGATGTGGTATATATACATAATGGAATACTACTGGGCCATAAGAAATGATTAAATCCAGCCATTTGTGACAACATGGATGGACCTTGAGGGTATTACGCTAAGTGAAATAAGTCAGAGGGAGAAAGTCAAATACCGTATGATGTTACTCATAAGTAGAAGACACAAACAATGAAAAACAAACACATAGCAACAGAGATTGGATTGGTGGTTACTGTAGAGGAAGGGGGGAGGGGAGAAAGGAAAAGTGGGGATTAGGTACATGTGTGTGGTAATGGACTATAATTAGTTTTTGAGTGGTGAGCAGGATGTAATCTACACAGAATTCGAAATATATTATGATGTACACCTGAAAGCTATATAATGTTATAATCCAGTGTTACTGCAATAAAAAAAAAGCACCACCTCAGTTCTTAACATATCCTTGCTTTTCTAAATACTCTCATCCCTAACACTTCATAAATATTCAAGTGCTCTTATCATTGAAAACCCATTTAATCTTTCCCATGTACTCCAACCAACATTAATCTTTCTGTTCTTTAAATCCTATAGCACTTGAATAGAGAATCTGTAATGTCCTATCCTCTTAAAAAAATGTTCAGTCTATATCACTGCACGTTAACTTGTTATTTCTTAACTTCTTCAAGTTTATACGTCTTTCAAACAAAAGTCTGATTACTCTTTCCCTTCTTTTTTGCCTATTAGATTAAGGCAGAAAATTAGCCTTTTTAAAAAAATATCTTCAGATTTTAAAAAAGGAAGCCAAGACTAGTGTTAGAACTCAAAACTAGTGTTAAGTTTTCAAATGTTAGAGTAAAAAAGAATCACCTGTCAGGCTGATAAAAAGGCAAATTCCTGGACCTCATATCCAGAGATCTTGATTTGGCATGTATATTACTTTCCTATCACTATTGTAATAAATTACCACAAACTTAGTGGCTTAAACGACACACATGTATCTTATAATTCTGTAGGTTAGAAGTCCAACTCTGGTCTCACTAGCTTAAAGTCAAGGTGTCTGAGGGTTATGTTCCTTCTGGAGGCTCTGGAGGAGAATCCATTTTCTTGCCCTTTCCACCTTCTAAGGGCTGCCTAGATTCTTTGGCTCGCGGCCCCACCCTCCATCTTCAAAGCCGGCAACATTACACCTCTCTTTCTTTTGTAGTCACATTTTCCTCACATCAATTCTCCTCTTCTGCCTCCTAATCCCCTTTTAAGGGCCCTGTGATTACATTGGACCCCTGTGGAAAATCTGGGATAATCTCCCTATTTTAAGGTCAGTTGACAAGCTTAATTCCATCCACAAGTTTAATTCTCCTTTGCCATGTAACATGACATAGTCACTGATTCTGGGGTTAGGATGTAGATGTCTGTAGGAGGTTATTATTCTGCCTACCACAGTGGGATTGGGGTGGTGGAGCCCAGGAGACTGGCCTTTTAACAATTATTCCAGCTGATTCTAATAAAAACAGTCAAGCCAACATTTTGAGAAAGACTCTTCTAGATATTTAAGTATAACAGAGATATTTGTTCAACTTTGGAATTCAAATGAATGCAATAGAGTTCGTTTAAATTAGCAGAGTTGATGCAAAGAGAAAATTAAATTCACACTCCAATAAGCAAAGTTATCTAGAAAGAGCTACTTATTCAGGAAAAAGAGGTATTGGTAGATTTCTTGATTTTTGTAGGGATTTATTTCCAAGGTGCTACAGGGTGGAAATATAGTTTTACAATTAAATTTAAGAAATATTTTACAGCCTAAATACCAAACATCAGGAAAGACAACTAGAATATAATGTAAGATGTGAACATAAAATCTTTACTCAGTCGTAATACTGCACTTGGCTAAATGTTCTTTATTCTTTGGTCAGTATTATTTCCATATATATATCATTTATACTCCCCCCCGCCCCAGATATGTATGGCATTCACAGGACATACTGAAGTACTCTTTTCTATCTCTTCAAACCTGTAACTATGCTAGGAATAGTTTCTAATCCCTTAATATACATTATTGAAAAGATTGAGTTTGGTGAGAGTTATATTATTTATAAGGACGAATCCAGCTGTTTCATTGTATAGTTTATTCTAGTTTAATAGTATTTTGAATCATCATCTACTTTTACATAGCCTGTCTATTGGCCTATTGCCCACAAGTCACATTCTATCAAAGCTCGAGAAAAATTACGTTAAAAAACTCTGTTTGGAGAAGCAGTCATGAGATTTAGTAAGAGAGGAATGTTAATAATAAGCATAATATTTTTGAAGAGTGGGTTTCATCAGTCTAGTTGCCCTGTTCTTCAAAATACAAAATATTTAAATCTACTTATATGCTCAATTTTTCTAAAGTGAAGTACTTTTTAGAGCTGAAGCCTGGAAAGGCTATTCACAGTATTATTGTGGGAGAATGGAGAAGAACTTTGGAGAACTATTGTTTTAATAAATGAATATACAAATTAATTAAACTAATATTTAGTCAAATCCAACTAACCTGAAATGTTAACTCAGTTTATTCTCATCATAATCCATGAGTAAAGTATAATTATTTATCACTTCTTAATGAGGAAACATGCTGTGTTGGGTGTTTTCCCCTCGCTCTCATAGCTACTGAGTGGTAGAGCTAAGTAACTGTTCAAATATGGGTCTCTAATTCCGAGGTAAATGCTCTTAAGAGTATAATCAAACTTCTATTTATTTTCTTTACTATGCTAATTATTGTGATTATTGTTATTTGGTGGGGAGACAAAGCTTCACTTTATTTTTAACTGAGTGAGTACTACTAATCCACAAGGGTAGAAGGCGGACTCTGAGTGGGGAAAGACTGGCCAGGGTTTACCCTGGAGTTGGGAGGTGACGATGCTGAACCAAAGAGCTGATTTCCAGAATGAAGTAATCAGTTGAGAGTTAGCATTATGGGGGTTAGTCCATAATCTCAAGCAGTTCGGTCTCATGCAAGTCACTGAATAAAATGTCCTGTATATTAAATGATTATTTTCCACATGAAATCCTTCTTGGGTACTTTTACTCTATCTCATCATCTAGCAGCTTGTGCTGCTCCCAGGTGTGGAAAATGGAGCCCAGGAGAGTCCAGTCCTGAGGGCAGGGTGTGTGGACATGTTTCTGTACCAGACCGTGGCCTGGTCAGTAGCCGTGACCCCACCAGGATGAGGCCCCTGGACCAGACCCCCTCATACTGGGTGCTGTGATTCGTAAATCCTTCTCAGGTGGTAATTAAGAAGCTTTTAAGTCAGCACCAAATCATTCAAATCAGGCAATTAATCTGTTTTTTGGACCTAAAATTCAATTAGCATTATCCTATGAAATTTAAGTATTATATAACTCAGTTTATCAATCCAAAATACCACTAAACGGTGTTTTCTGGAAGTGTGGGACACTTACCACTGATAATATCCAAGATGATATGTTGAGGCAGCAGATGAGACACGCGGTTCATTGATATGGCATTATTTAGCATTGAATCACATAAAGACTATGCTACTTTCTCTGCAACCGCCTTTCAATCCCTGTGATTGCATTCAGGAGGAAGTCATAATTTGGTGTTAATCTGTGTCTAAATTTCTCAGATCGCCTATTTTAACTAGGCAGAACAGGCCTCTAAGATTTTTCAGCAAGTAAGATACTGGCTAAAATATATTACCATGTTTAATCATTTTTACTCTATTGTATTAATATTCACTGTTACTTTCTATTTATGGCAAATGGTCCTGGTTTTCTATTTGTGGTCGTGATATAAAGTTTCTTCTTTATATAAGAGTATTAAGTAAAAAACAGTGAATAACTTTCAGAAAAAAATATTAAAAAAAGTGAAGAGGAAATACAAATGACTGATGATTGGCAAACACTGGCATAGAATAATTGGAAGAAAGCTGACCTAGGTATCTGGAGGGGATTCTGCTGGTAACCTTGGTAACCACTTAACATTTCTGGATCTCCGTTTCCGTATTCTCTAACTGAACAGTTTGAGCTAGATAATCTCTGAAGTCTTTTTTTAGCAATAAAATCTGGAATATAATTAAAATATTAGCAAAGCTAAGGGTGAGGTTAAGATAAATTCTGTTGGCTGGAAATACATTTTCAGGCCTATTAGACTTTGTGCATATATATTTTCATTCCTGATTGTGGAGTGAGCCTCTCCAGGGATCAAGTCACTGAAGTCCATCTTCTGTCTTCATTTCCTTCTAATCAAAGTTTACCTGTATCTTGTCACCAACTGGATTTCCTCTCAGATAGCTGCTACTATGGAATGCAAACTGGTGTACACATGGTCAATGAAAGGTTATGCTACACAACAGCTTAATGTGTTATCCCACTCAGAAATATTAGTATTTTAACTGTGTACTCTTAGGAATGACAATCCAATGGACCAAGAGATGACTGTGTAATGATGGAATATCAGGACTGTGGGAGAAATTTTGAGAGGCTTTTCTAATGTTCCTTAAATAACATCATTTACGCAACTCTCCATGTCATTTACACATAACAAATCCAAATGCATCTTACTGCAAGGCAAAGAGAAAACGAATTCTAGAGTTTAAAAGATCTTGGGGTCCAAATAGAAGAAAGATTTTGAGTTCTGAGTAGTAGAATATATACCCTCCCTTCTTTCAGACAATGCCTGTTCTTTTCCTAAATGAAGACAGAGAATATGTTTTGTTAACTCTTACATTCTTATGGTTTTAGAGTTTATATAAAGATATCTTCATTTTTCCAGTGACTCAGTTTCCTTGCAATCTTATTGAAAGATTCCATCTAAGTATATTGTCAAGATCCATATGTTAGTATTTATCAGAAAATGGAAATAAAGTATTACTTCTCCTCTTGCCTTAATTTTAGTCCAGAATTTCCGGTACTGGTGCTACTTCTGCCTCAAACCTATTTTTTTTTAAAGGTACCCCCTCTGCCCCGAGGCTAATACAAACACAGTCTCATCACACAGGTATACCAGCCTTCAGGTATGGGATGGCAAAACATTTGCCAGAAATTCTCCCTGTTGCTTTGGGCATTCAGCCAGACCACACCTCTGAAGGACTCACTAAACAGTGTAAAGAAAGAACAATTTTCTTTTCTTTCCGGATAAACATTTCGCTATCATCTTCTCCACGGCACCTTTAGTCAAAGATTGGTTTTGGGACTCAGTCTTCCTCCAAACGCAGCTGGCTTTTGTCTGAAATCAGTGTGGTCTCCCCTAACTCAGTTTTCACTTGGCTCTGCTATACGTGATTTTGTTTCTCCTACACTAGACAGTTGTTATTTCTTCTTGGTTGGCTGGCTTCCCAGTAGATCCTGATATTGAAAAACAGGTTAGATTCGTTTAGTCCGTGTCTGTCAAGTTCAGATTCTTTGGGTGGAGGAAATGATTTAAATAGATCTCACCCATTTTGAAACAGCTCTATCGAAGGCTGCTTACAAAATATGGCAGATGGATTTAGAAACGGCTGTCTTGAATGTATACCATGGCAAAGTCTACTGCCAAATTTTTCATAGCCTTAAGTGTCTGACTATTTGTCAAGTCTAAATTCCAGCTCTTTCTCACCATTTAATTACCAAAATCTAGAATATGAGACTTCAGTGGGAACTACTTCTGCATGCTCTATTTGTCCATATGAGTATTTTTGTTCATAATTAAGAAAAACATTGCAATATAAACCACCCCAAATACACGTTTTGTATTAGGATCACCTCCAAAAGTCACTGGCAATGGAAAAAGTAGCCTCTTTCCCTTTTATGTATCCTGTCATGCTAAACTTTGACTTCGTCATGGGTAAATTATTCTCCATATACAGCTGACTAGGGCAGCAAGTGTGATACTGTAGGGAAGGGCAGAGGGGCAATTTGGGAAACAGTTGTTACACCCAATTATTCAGTTACACTCAGTTATAGTTTAAGATACTAAAAGTTTGGTTTATGGTTATTATTATTATTATTTTATTATTATTATTATTTTAAAATTTCAGCCCATTGGTCACAGTATAGGATTTTCTGGGACTTTTTAGCTAACTCAGAGAATTCAAGAGAAGGTTTTCTCCAAGTACATTCGTCATAAATGACCACGACTAAAGATTAGTTGTGATTATCTGTATTTTCAGTCTCACTCCTTTTGTGGATGAATGCGAAGAAGAGTTAAATAAAGTAGAATCCAAGGAAATAGCTAGACTCTATCTAAAGGTCTGACCCTGACATACTTACATTTCTTTTTCAAATTATTTTCATTGCTCCAGTTTGCTGAATTAAGTGCTAAACTAGAGACTTTCTACTTTGACCTCTGTGCCTGATTTGATAAGCCCAGGAAGGCTAACTGGGAACCAGTGAGTTTGGTACTTTTGGGGGCAAATGATACAGTGATTCAAATGTGCATCATGAACGCCGTCTTTACTCTTGGACAGGTCACTTCGCCTCCCTCAGTCTCAATTCCCTCATCAATAAAGTGGGAGAATCCCTCATTGTAGGGAGACTTACTGGGAAGATTAAATATGATGTAAATGAAATGCACAGTGCATGATTACATTAGTGTTTAAAAAATGTTATTAGTTATAATGATTCGTTTTAAGTAAGAATAGGCCACGTTTGGTCCGTATTATTTCTAGATGTTGGTAGCATGATTATCATTGCTTCAATCAAAGCCAATTCCCAGTTCCTAGCCCTATGGCTGGACATTCTTTTCTGCTACTGTAATAGTGTTGGAGCCTTAAACCTTCCTTTTCATTCTGTTACGCAAGTGGAACGATTAGTAATGGGTTTATAAAGATTACAAATCTATTTGTAAAATAAATAAAATAAATCAACCATATAGAAATACCTTTGATACCCATTTTCTTACACTGGCGCTTGATTCTTCTACTTTTGAGGTTCATAATGTAATTTCATTTCTGTAAAAACCAACTAACAACTTCTAATAGCGCATCTGACTCACAGTTGTCAATCTGCATTACTGCGTAAAGTTAATCAAAAACAGAATTGAAGGCTTTCTCTATTTAGGACTTATTAGTCTCTTTGATTAATATTTATTAACAGCCCATGGAGGATGGGGTATGGTCTGATTGCAAGATGTGATAATCAAAGTTCTAAGAGCTTATGACAAAGATAATAGGAAAACTGCAAGACGGATTCCTCTGCATTGCATGGCAGTGCCATGAGGCCAGGGAACTCTGTTTTGTTAACTCCTGTTTTCCTAGAGCTTAAAACAATTCCAGGAACAGAATGAGCATTGAATAAAAATTTGTTGAATAACTGAGCTTAGACTTATTATGATGTTCACAGGCCATTCTCTTACGTTTTGTATTTATGTTGTGTGTCTTAAAAGCCATACCAACATAATATGTGAATTTGATACTACCTCCTAAAAGTCATTGAATAAGAATGTACCTTTGCGATAGAAAGTGAATATTCTTAAAATATGACTTTATCTACCTGAAATACATTATAACAGCATGAATTTTCTTCAGAAAGATAATAAAATATAAGTAATTTTAAAGTGTTCAATTTAACAATTCCTCTCTCAGGAAGAATGCAGTTGATGATAAGCAATACTGCCACCTAAGGAATCCTCAGGATTTCAGTGTGAAGCAGGGAGAGCAAGCATATCCTTCAAAAAGCCGAGACTGCAAAACCTTTTTGTTTATTTACTTATTTTATTTATTTATTTATTTATTGAGGAAGATTAGCCCTGAGCTAACATCTGCTGCCATCCTCCTCTTTTTGCTGAGGAAGATTGGCCCTGAGCTAACTCAGGTGCTCATATTCCTCTACTTTATATGCAGGATGCTGCCACAGTGTGGCTTGATAAGTGGTGCATAGGTCCGTGCCCAGGATCCAAACCAGCAAACCCTGGGCAAAGTGTGCAAAATTAACCATTATGCCACTGGGCCAGGCCCTACAAAACCTTTTTGAGAATCCACAGAATAGTCACAAAAATTGTCACGTGCTAGGCTGGGGATGAAACTTCTACACATTCCAAATATTAACATCGGCCTGACTATACTTTCTTACCAAAGTGTGGGATAATTAGAAATCAATAATAAATGAATAGCTTTAAAACTTCTACGTGTCTGTAATATAAGCAGCAATATTCTCTCTAGGCTGCTGATTCTGCTTAAGGAATTTAACTCTTCAAAAAATGGTAATAAGTGTATCTTTTGACAATACAATAAGTTTATCAATAATCTAGCATAGGCGACGCCATGTTTAGTGGACAATCTCATTACGGGAAGTGCTTGGGCCCTGCAGTCAGGATAATTTCATTTTATTTTTCTGTGCAAGTATTTGGTGGCACCAATGAATTATTTTCTTTTTCTCCTTTTTTCTTTGTATTTTATAACATTTCTATAATTAGTATGTATTACTCTTAAAAACGAGGAAGATGAAATCTCAAGGAAAATAAAGCGTATACCTCTGACAAGAAGCCCTTTCCAAACGTACTCTTGGAGAGTAGCCTCTATCAGGAACGATCGAATTTATTCATGAAAGTAAAATTTTTGTGTAACTCAGTAATTCACAGAAAATCAAATATGATATGTATTTTGGTTTGGTAGGGAAATTATACTTAAAAAGTCCCCCTAGTTTCTTTAGAAAAGAGTAAAGTCAGTACTTTCTCATTATTTACATTTCATTAAGGGTAGCAACTAGATTTATTTAATCTCGACAGTTTAGGTAAACTCAGCAGTTGCTGTTGAAGGCCCTGTAGCCGATACTGTTGCTGCTCTCCTGTGTCTTCCTGGTCTGCTCTGAAGGTCACCTGCAGCTGTGGTGGACAGCTGCAGGACCTGCCAACAGCTTCCTGCCTCGGGCACTTGCGTCTCTGCCTCAGGGCCTTCTCCGGCTACTCTGAGGAGGGCTTGGCCTCAGAATAGGGCTGGCCAGCAGTGACTGAGTCAATCCCCCAGGAGCGGCGCTCAAACAAGGAGGGCAGAATGGAGGCGTTTATACGCCTACGTCTCCCTTTAGGACACTCTGAGGCGCATTCTGCGTGGTTTCTCAGAGAGTCCTTGGCAGGACTGGGCCCCACAGTAGAAACCTACTTATTATTTTTTCCAGGTTTATTGACGTATAAAATTGTATATATTTCAATATATATAAAATTATAATTGACATATACAATTGTATATATTTCAAGTATGCAACATGATGATTTGATATACGTATACATTGTGAAATGATTACCACAATGGTTAATTAACAGATTCTTCACCTCACACAGGTACCATTTTTTGTGCGTGTGGTGAGAATGCTTAATATTACTCTCTTAAAAGTTTTCAAGTGTACAATACGATATTATTTACTATAGTTAGCATGCTGTACATTAGATCCTCAGACCTTATTCACCTTGTAATTGAAAGTTGGTACCCTTTGACCAACATCTCTCCATTTTCCCAACCCCAGCCCTTGGCAATCACCACTCGACTCTTTGTTTCCATGGAAACCTGCTTATTATTAATATGCCCCCTTTTGGCTTCCTTTCCTTTACTATCTCATTTCTTCACCCCTCACTTCTCAAATAAATTACTTGCATCCAGATCCTGTGGCAGGTCTGCTTTCTGTCAGGGGACTGGAACCTACGCTATATTTGCATGCTACATTTTAGATAGTTTCTTGAAGCTAAGAGCTTTTTCGTGTTTACTGCGGAATCCCTGATACTTACTTTACATGTCCCTGGCACATATCAAAAGGAGATATTTTCCTAGGTCTCAAGTAGAGCTGAATCTAGCAGGGGAGACAGCCATGGACTTCACAGAACGAGGTAGACTGGTTTCTCTAAGAGGTGCAACAAAAGTGCTATGGGAAATAGTCACTAATCGGAAATTTGCAAATTGGCAAAGGCTTCAAGGAGGTGGTATTAAACAAATGTTGAAGGACGATTAAGATTTTGACAAGTAGAGAAGAAGGAGGGAAATGAGCGACAGCAAAATCACGTAAGTGTTAAGGTACATGGACTATTGGAAGAAAATAATAGTGTTCTTGGGATGAATCTTGGGGTACATGAAGCAAGAGGTGAGAAAGCAAAATAAATCTAAATTAATCCATGTCAGCCTGGACATATGAGGAAGCCGTGAAGAGTGGAGGAAGAATGTTTCAGAACTGTGCACATAGAGCTATTTTTTTATGTGACTTCTAAAAAAAGTCTCGCCCACGCATTGGCAGTCACTTCCTTTGCTAACATTATTTTGAAAGTCTGACTCACTAATAGAGCATTTTTCCTGAAACTCAAGGCATTGAGAATTTTTCCTTTTTTTTTTCTTTGTTTCTTAAAGGGGACAAGGGACAGGAGCTCCTCTTCTTGCTTGAAATTTCAACAAATGTTTACATCTTGTGTTATCTATTGTATCAGAATTCATTTCTTTAGGCCTTCCACTTTGAAGCCACCACACAGCCCCACTCTCCTGAGAGGCTATGATATGAGTGGCTCATTCTCCTTATCACAGAAGTACATTTGTGGACAGGAAGATGCCGGGAGCCAATGCAACAATCATGGAGTATGGTTAAGTAGGACGATCATTGGTCTGGAAACTAGGAAACCCGGGCTCTAGTTCTGGATCTGCCACACCCCAGCTTTTTGGCCTTGGGCAAGTCATCAAAATGTTCACGTTAAAATGTCTGCAAAATGAGGTGTTGGACTAGAAGAGCTCTAAAATACCTTCTAGCCCTAACCTCTTGTGATTCAGTCAAGATTGGAGGATAAAACCAATTCTTTTATGCATGTCAAACCTACACACACAAAGTTATTTGAAAGTTGATGACATTATAACTTTCTGAAAAAGTATATATGCAGACATCATTGCCACTAGTTCCTTTAAGAGATCTATTTTCTGATGATTTAATGTAAACCCCATCAAATAAAATAAGCATAATAGTGCTCCTATAAAACAGTAATTCTCTAAAATGCAACTGATGGCACCAGGCCATGGGGTAGATTCCGTTAGTTGCTGTAAGATAATAGAATTTCATTAAGAAATGTGTCACAAGCAAAGAACCAGATTCTGAACATACTGTATTCCCTGATGAAATGTTGACATTATTAACAGATGATAATCTGTTTTGAGATCTAGTGTTCTTGAAGACATTATTGTAGCACAAAATAAGAGGTTAAAAAAAATCGGTTGCTCCTCTATCCCTATGCACTGCATAAAACAGAGCCAGAGAAGCCGTCATCATCATTTCACTACCGCCTTCATTTATCATGCACTTTCTAAATCAAGTGGTTGGTTGTTTTTTTTACTGGAAAATGTTTGAGATTGTTCTATGAGTGGCTTTTTCCCATGTGATACTGACGGAAGGGTCTGGACTTACAGAGAAATGAGGATGGAAGCAGTCGCTGGGGAAGCTGTGAGCTCAGGGAGAGGCCAGAGCAAGAGGGAGGAAGTCCTTTTGATCAAGGGTAGCTCTTGTCTGAGAGCACTGAACACAGCAGCATTTGAATGTTAACATTTTTTATTTAGAAATCTGAAGTAGAGTACTAGTATTATTAAGGGAACCTAGAGAGAAAAAACTGCTGTGCTCAATAAATATTTTTTTTAAAAAATCATATTGGATTTTAGAAACCTTTAGCCTGATCGTTTACTTTTCAGACATCCAACAGTTCAGGGGAATACAAAACAAACTATACTTTGAACCTAATAGTGCAATGACAACATAAGTATTTTCCTTCTCAAATATTTGAAAATATGTCCAGTGTACTTCTTAAGATAAAATTCTAGATCCACAAACACTAAAGTCACAAAAAATGGTTTCGGTGAGAAGCGGTGAGTAGTCCTGGCAGGAAAAGCGAGGAGAGAAAGAGAATTAGCATTCAGAGTGTGCTCCCTCTGTGCCAGGTGCCCGATGTACGGGTCACACGTGCTCATTCATGTAATCCTCACACACAGCTCTGTGAGGTGAGGACTGTTTTTATTTTACAGTTGATAGAACTGAGGTTCAGTAAAGTGAATTAACTTGCCCAAGATCCTGTAGTTTTTAGTATCAGAGATCCCATTTGATTTCGAGAGTTGTGCTCTTTCTAACACCATGCTGTTTTCTGCATCAAATTATACCCCTCTGCTGGAATTAAAAGTGTGTACTGTACTGTACATTTATTTTCCAAGAATCAAATCACCATCATTTGCTTTTAACACAAGCGTGGTAAAATTTCTAGAACATAAGCCCAACATTTTGTGGGGTTTTTTTGAGGAAGATTAGCCCTGAGCTAACTGCTGCCAATCCTCCTCTTTTTGCTGAGGAAGACTGGCCCTGAGCTAACATCCATGCCCATCTTCCTCTACTTTATACGTGGGATGCCTACCACAGCATGGCGTGCCAAGCAGTGCCATGTCCGCGCCTGGGATCCGAACTGCGAACCCTGGCCGCCAAAGCGGGATGTGTGAACTTAACCGCTGTGTCACCAGGCCTGCCCCGCCCAACATTTTTAACTTACTGCATACTTGAGTATCACAGGCACACCTGGCCAGCTGCTAGGACCTCATTTAGTCTGACTGAGGGTTTGACGTAGACTGAGGGCTGGACAGTTGGGGGCCCCTGACCGGTCACCAGGAACCACTTGGAAACTGAGTTCCAATCCTGTTACTTATTGACAAGTCCCGGCTAGGGTGAAGCAAATGAGGCATTTGCCTCTGGAGTAAAATTTAAGGGGCACCCAAAACTCGGTAATCAAGATAAATAGTATTTTAATACAATTTCTAAAAAACCAAATCAGCAAATTACAGCTATGGGCCAGCTACCCAGCCTTGTAAATAACACAAGGGCTCTGAGTTCCAAACTGTTTCAAACAGTGGCCTTTCTTTATCGCTCTCGAGTCTAAGGAAGGAGAAAGATTCGACTCCGAGTGAAATCAGAACTAGGGATTCCCTGATGGGGCCAGCACCCTGTTCGGGGGGTTATGGGGATAACATTTTCTCTGGTCCCACCCAGAAGGAATCTTCTACCTTCTTAGGGTAGGAGCTAGGCTTAGGGTGACTGACTGTCCTGGTTTGCCCAGACTATCTACGTGTTAGTGGAAGGACTGCATCTCTGAAAACCCTTCAGTCCTGGGAAAAACCACGATGGTTGGTCATCCTGATAGAGGGGATGTACTTAGAGTTGTTCTCTTAAAAAAAGAGAATACATAGATAATCTGCTTGGGGCTGACTCTCAGAGCTTAACATAGGTGGAAGAAGGATATTTGACCTAAATTTGACTATTAAAATCAGAGTCATGCTAACATGGCTGAGGTCACAGGTAATGTAATCTGTGCGTCCCAGGCTATACCAGCCTACATTACTGTATCACAGTTTCAGTGATTTCTCTGGCAGATATCCCCACCTACTCTATTTGGCCCTCTAACTCACTTCAAAACCTGTTCTATTTCTGGAGGCCCCAGGAGGAACTGTGATATTGAGCAAGTCCTCTTAGCCTTCATTGTTTGGCATAGACATTGGTGACCATCACTGTGATGGAGGGTTTGGGGGTTTGGAAGCAGCCAGAAGCAGCCATTGTCAACACTTCCTGCAGGGGTGGCCTCCTGCTTTACTCTGTCGTGCTCACTGAACTAAGATTTGCTTCCCAAGTCTCTCTTCTTTTCAACGAGTTCCCTGCACCTTTCCCTCTACCTCCCCAACTCAGATCTGAATGAAAGACTGATGGACCTTTGAGGGGCTCTGTACTAATTCTGCATGATTTTTCTTAAAGAAGACCCTTGGGTCTGTGCAGACTGAATTGTGTCCCACCAAATTCATATGCTGAAGCCCTAAGCTCTGCCATGACTATATTTAGAGATAGGGCTTTTAGGATGTAACTAAGGGTACCTCCTAAAACCGGTTTATAAGGCTGGGATCTTAGTCTGACAGGATTGGTGGCCTAATAAGAAGAGGGGGCTCTCTCATTCCCCATGTGCACACACCAAGAAAAGGCCACATGAGGATACAGCAAGAAGGCAGCCATCTGCAAGCCAGGAAGAGAGTCATCACCAGAACCCAACCATGCCAGTGACTCCAGAACCGTGAGAAAATAAACTTCTGCTGGTTAAGCCACCCGGTCTGTGGTGTTTTGTTATGTAGCCTGCGCTGACTGAGATAATCCATTTTTTCCATAAACCTACATTTGACCATTAGGTGTGCAAACTGGAATATTCTTCTTTGCTTCCCTCAACCTCAAATTACAGTGATAACTTGCGGCCCGGAGAGGTGATATCAACACAGGGATAGAAATATTTTTTGGCCTGGAGATTTGATAGCAACTTAGCTACTAGGAAGCTATTATTGTGAGCATCGCAAGTGACCATGGTAAGAGAATGAAAGCCATGAGGTGAGAAGGAGAAAGAGGTCCTTTAGACTGTACAACCCAAGGGAGATAGTCTGGGGGTGGGGCAGTGAGGGACATTTCTGAACAGGGGCCAGTATAGACAAGTGGCTAAAAGGATGACTCTGGACTCAATACCTAGATCTACTACTTGTTATCTATGCGAAAGTGGACATGTTGTTGTATCTTTCTTTGCCTCAGTTCCTCGTCTATAGGATGGAGAAAACAGTAGCAGTACCTGTATCACAGAGTTGTAAAGAACAAATTTTATAAGATGTGGAAAGCATTTAGAACAATGCCAATTGCACAATGAATTCTCAATAAATTTTACCCATTTTGTTTATATTTTCAGCTTTCCTTAAATGGATGGCATTCTCATCTGCCCAGTTATACAAATCTTTGACTATTCCTTGTGCCTTGTACCCGTAGCCAATCTGTTACTATGTTTTGTTAATTTTATCTTCTAAATATTCAATTAATCTACTTTCCTCCATCTTCACTACAGAGAACAAGTTTTCTCTGGGAAATAAGGTATATTTCTCAGCCTCTCAGAGAGGGAAGACTGGTTAAAAATCTTTACAATGGTGGGGCTGGCCCCGTGGCCGAGTGGTTAAGTTCATGCGCTCCGTTGCAGGAGGCCCAGTGTTTCGTTGGTTTGAATCCTGGGCATGGACATGGCACTGCTCATCAAGCCACGCTGAGGCAGCGTCCCACATGCCACAACTAGAAGGACCCACAACGAAGAATATACGACTATGTACCGGGGGGCTTTGGGGAGAAAAAGGAAAAAAATAAAATCTTTAAAAAAAAAAATCTTTACAATGAACTTAGATTGGCACCATTTACTGCAATAGCCTCCTAAGTCATCTAGCTTTGCCCTCCCTTCCCTGTCCCCCATGGGTTCTCCACACCTTAGGAAGAGTGGATTTTTCCGCTCTCTGTGTGCTTCTGGTGTGCCATATTGTCTCTGCCTTCAGGGTTGCTGCCCACCTGGCCAGGAGGTAGTCAACACCCTGTAAGAAGATGTCTTAGGTGCTGTACAAGCTCTAGATTTCTCTATCCCTTCCTTCCTTCTCCCCTCTCTTCCCTCCCTCCCTGCCTTCCCTCCCTCCCTTCTTTCCTTCCCTCCTTCCTCCCTCCCTTTCTTCCTTTCTTCTTCCCTTCTCCTTCCTGGAGGAATTGCTTGAGTTGTTTAAGGTGAGTTTTCTCCCTCTTGCCCATCATTTAGCTGTTTATTTTTTCCTGTATTTTTTTATATGTAAGCCAGAGTTACATGATATTAAGAGATACTTAGGAATTAAGTGGATTTAATTCTTCAGGCTTTTTAAAAACGCTACTAGTATTCCAATTCTTTAATACCAAAATAATTTTTCACCTCCACTCACCCCCAAACCCTGGGTAAAAGTTGCGTGTGTGGGCACCTCAATCCTCCACACATGAACACTTCCACTTATCGATTCATTTAATTCTACTCCTGAAGTGAAATAGGAAGGCATTACAATTTGGGTAAATAATGATTGCATTGTTCCTTTCTCATATAATTTACTGAGGCTTGGCACATCTTAGAGAAAATCGCAAAGATCAGAATTGGACCGAAGTGAAGTGCAGCTGTTACACTTCCGCGTACAGACAACTTCCAAATAATAGTCAAAAATAGTTTTCCAACAGTGCTCTGTGATCTCGCCTGCAATTTTTCTCATTGCCCTCGATGTAATTCAGCGGAGGTAGGAGGCTTAAACCCAAAAGACTGCCTTTTAAAACACCTTAGTTAAAACTATTTTTAAGGTACAGAAAATAGCCTGAAGCTTGGTATACACAAATACATATTTGATTTTCTAAATTCTGTAATTATTATTCCATGCTGTGTCAGTTTCACATATCTCCTGGGATCCAGCTGACAGAGAAGCTGTTGATTTTTGAAGCATTGATAATTTCATGTAAAATCTTAAATCTGACGTGAAATATTTTCTCTTGTCTTACTGATTATCTTTACATCAATACTAACCATGGTAAAATACAGAGATATAATTCAGTTTGTTTGTGACTGTGCCAATAGCTTTCTATATATACAAATGGACACACCTAAATTCAGTTTATTTTAAACAGTCTAATTTAGCTAAACTGCAAAATGGATTGAATTATTCTAATGTTTATGGGTGTGTAGGCCTTAGGAGGTGGGGAGAAATAATGATCTCAGTGATTATTATGGATTGCATGGTTGACACAAATAAAATACAGTTGCCTTAATTTTACAAGTGTTAACTGAGAGCCAAATGGGTCCCAGTTATTATAGTAGGCTCTGGGATTAAACAAATGAAATTTCTTTGTCCCGCTCTGAACACTCACTCTCTTAAAGAGACATGCATGCAAATAAAGAGAACCCAATATGATGGCTGCTAGAACAAACGTATGTACGAAATAATGAGAAATAGGAAAAGGGTTACCTAATCTTACCTCATTCGGGGCTTTTAAATTTTCCTATGTTTTCACTTTTATAAAAAATACTTCAGTAACATATTTGCTATAAAAACCCTCCTCTACATTTCAGCTTATTTCTTTAAAATACATTCCTGAAAATGGAATTACTAAGATAAAAGGCATGAAACTTTTTAAGTTCCTTGATTGAGATGGCAAATTGCTTTTTTGACAGGATGTTCAATTTCGACTTTCCCTAGCAATTCTGAGAGTGCCCATTTTGCTATACTACCATCAGCGTAGTAGACTATTCTCTTTAAAATTAATCTCTTGCTTCCTTTCAGTGGAGACGACCACTGAAACACATTTCTTGTACTTCTTTCCAGAGATACACTATATGTATTTATGATATTTTTTGACTTACGGAAATATATTTAGTTTTATAAAGACAAACTCATATATAGTCAAATCTACCAATATTTTTCATGATTTTTTTTCTTGTGGCTTTCAAGATATCCCACTTTTTCTTTTCCTCTGTCCTTTATCATTGATTGACTGGCTAATGGCATCATTTTGGCCAAAGAAGAACCACATTGACCTTGAAGATTGGCAGAAGAAAACTTTGAGAGTGTTTGCATTTGCCCGATCCCTTTCACTCTCCTCAGGAGAGCCTGAGGGATGACCCATGCATAATGGAAGCCTTGGGATTTCCAAACAAAGTAGAAACAATCAGCTTGATTTCCTCAGAGGGAAGGGCATCGGAAACAATGTCTGTCTACCGCTGAGAGGTTTGGAAAGTCACGGCGAGTCTCCCCACTGCCATTAGAGAATATAGACTTCCTAGTAAAGAAAGTGCGTCTATAAGGGGGAGGGAAGTGCAGAAATCAGAATGAAGCAAACTGGTGGAAGAGGTTAGGTAAGACTAGATAACTCTAAAGTTTCAGGGTTCTTTCTCTGAACGGTTTTCCTTAACAGCCCCTGCTTAGCAAAGAATGCAAGCTCTTTCGAATGCTCTCCTTATACTAAATTCCACAGTGACCTAATTTTCTCTTATAGACAGGATTGTATCCATAGAAACCTGCCAAACTGGAGGGCAGATGTTTTCTCTTTGTTCGTTCTTCTTAAAACATCCTTTTAAGTTATTTTGACATTCAGCTACTTAAAAGTAGAATCCCAAACAAAATAATTTAATGCCAGATCTACATGATGTCAGGATTTGGATAAAACGAATATAAAAGTTATCACCCAAATGTGCTATAAAACAGCATAATGATGTATTACAGAAGGTGTTAGGAAATTATTACAACTGTTCAAAAAATCCTGCCCTAAAGATCAGATTGTCTGAATTTTTAAAAAGAATCTTAGTGGAACCAGTTTATGTTTTATTAAAACTTCTCAGAAAAAATCTAAACCCTTCCCAGTGCAAACCCGGCAAAAATACTAAACGGCTTTATCTGATAAATATAAATTTAATTCAATGAAACAGAGTCTGAACCAAGGAAGAAAATTTGATAGAGGAGAGCATAATTCCACTTCTGTCGTAGAGTAATGTTGTAAGGTTTCCCGTCCTGCCTGGGGTAAACAGTATCATAATACTCACAGTATCTTATGGTTTCTTGTGATGAAAGAAAAGCAAGGAATATCTTTGTGCCTCCATTTCTCTGACTTCAACATGGGGGAGATGGGCTTGATTTTTAAATTACATGCTCTTGGGTTCATCCTGTTCTCCCCTTCCTTGTAATCAAATAGGAATGGAGACCCCCTAAGTTTTCTCTCTTGTTGAC
Source organism: Equus quagga (assembly GCF_021613505.1). NCBI lineage: Eukaryota > Metazoa > Chordata > Mammalia > Perissodactyla > Equidae > Equus > Equus quagga. The sequence goes on from NC_060273.1 coordinate 121,675,148, forward strand.
AGTTGTTTTCTTTGGGCAGCTGGATGAAGGGCATAAAGGGGAAGAGAAGATTGTCCCTGTGGACCAACTACCCTGGGGTAGAAGGACTTTAATGGAGAGCAGGGAGAAAACCTGGAAAGAAAGCTACAGCCTACTGGGAGCAGCTGTTAAAGCAAATTTAGGGTGTGTGTGAGAGGAGTTCAGGCTTTTCAAAGCTGGTTATAGTCAGAAAAGAGGAAAAGGGCTGAAGGAAAACAGTCAATGGGTACTACACCACCAGTGTAGTGTTTTTCCACCAGTAAGGGATAAGAAGTAGTCAAGTATTGTTGAAACAATTCTAGGCATCAGAGCAAAAGCTGAAGTCTTCTTGCTTTTAGAATGTACAGAACAAAGAAGCTTATCTTTGAAAGTTTTGATAAGAGTCACACATTTTAGGTATGATGTTATTTTCTAACTTCCTTTCCTGCTGCTCTCCCCTGACTCACTCTTCTCCAGACACAAAGCTGTTCTCAAACATGCCAAGAAAGCTCCACCATGGGGCTTTGGCACTGGGTGTCCCTTTCATGGAACATTCTTCTCCAGATAGTCTCCTGAGTAATCCTCTCAGCCTTCAAGTCTTTGCTCAGAAGTCACTTTCTCCTGGAGGCCTACTCTGTTAGATGATGCAACTAGACCCCTCCTTCCACTCGGCTGACAACCCTTTCCCGACAGGCTTCCCCGTCCCTTTATGTGCTCTGCTCCTTTTTCCCACAGCACTATCATCCTCTAACATACAGTGAATATTAGTGATTTTCCATATTTATTATTTATTGTCTGTTCCCTTCTCCACCCACCTTCCCTCCTTCCACCTTCAGATAGAATGCTAAGCTCCAAGAGAGCCAGGATCTATGTTTTTTTCACAGATCTGTCCAGAAACATCAAGTGTGGTTCTTGACATTAAAAAGGTACAAAAGGTACTCAATCAGTATTTGCTAAGTGAATAAGTGAAGGCTTATGTAATCCACGTGAACTGGGAAGTACATATCAGCTAAGGAAGGCACTAGAGTGATTTTCACATACCTCTGAATTTGCTGTAGCTAGGAGATACAGAAACAGGAAGCCAAATAGATTCAGGGTTTGTTTTGTTTCCTGGGAGAAATACTACCTAGAAACTGGTCCTTTTTACTACCCAGTTCACAGTATTTCCTGAGATTAATAATGATATCTTGCATTTGGGTGATGCTTCAAAATTTTTTCTTAAAGGTCTGTGTCAGAGATTAGCTCACTTGACTCTCTATTTTACAATAAGGAAACTAAAGCTCAGAGAGGCAAAAGCTTGCCCAATGTATCACATTCAGGAAATGGGACCTCACAGAAGAGTACCCAGGCTTTCTAATTTCGTAAGCCCTCTCATCACACAGAGAAGATGGCAGATCTACACCACTGAAAGGACAAAAGACAAGAGAATGGTGGGTATGTGTGTGTGGGGGGGGGGGGGGGAGGGGGGGGGGGATGCAGAGTGTAATGTCTCCGTGTAGACCAAGATCAGATGACAAGAACAGACAGATTGTTAGAGCTGAAGGAGAACATGGCCATTTACAATGACCTACATTTATTGTTCAATATTCAAAACATGTTTTAAAAGCTTCAGATGATGTCTAAAGTATATTTCACAGTGTTCATGTACGCCTTAAATGCCACACAATTTAGACTTTGTCAGGGGATTTATTCTTATTTTTCCTGTTTCTTATCATGTAACTATAACTCGTTTAGAAAATAAGGTCAATGCTGAAAATTTGCCATTGTTTTTCAATAGTTCTCAGCTCTCTAGCTATGAATTCTTAACATTAGATAGCAATTTTTGCTCTTTGTTATGGTGTATTTATCAGATATTTATTTCTGGAATACACAGCTGTTAACTGCAAGACCATTCTTTTAAGTGTCAACCTTCAATCATTTAGCCACTTCATTTCTATTTTTTTCCCCTAGCAGCTGTTCTATTGATTGTCTAGAAATTGTCCCTTCTATGTTTAAAGTTAAAACAGGAAGTGCAAAATAAAAAGGTTATATGTAAAAAAAAGGATTGTGAAATCATAAGAACCTAAGCCCTGTCCTCCAAGAAGCTGACATGTATACGCCCTGTAAACACACACACACACTTGGAATGCATATATACACACTTAATTAATTTTGGCCTTATTGAAATAATTCAGGAAAAATATCAAAGACATTAAGTGCATACTACTTCCTTGTTACTTTGCTAAATGCTGAAACACAGTTTCAGGAAGTGGGTATATTATTATTATCCTCATTTTACAGTTGAGGGAACTGAAGGTCAGGGAAGTTACTCTTCTAAATCTAAAGCTTATGCAGAGAGGCAAAAGACCCAGAACAGCCCACACAATATATTGGAAGACTGACACTGCTCGACTTCAAAACTTACTATAAAGTCACAGTAATCAAGACAGTGTGGTATTGGCAAAAGAATAGACAAATAGATCAATAGAACAGAATAGAGAGTTGAGAAACTGATCCCAAAAAATATAATCAACTGATCTTGGACAATGGAGCAAAGGCAATATAATGGCGAAAAGATAGTCTTTTTGACATATGGTGCTGGAGCAACTGGACTTCCACATGAAAAAAATGAATCTAGACACAGACCCCACATCCTTCACAAAATTTAACTCAAAATGGACCACATACCTAGATATAAAATGCAAAACTATAAAACTCCTAGAAGATAATGTAGGAGAAAACCTAGATGACGTTGGGTATGGTGATAACTTTTTAGTTACAACAGAAATGGCATGAGCTATGAAGGAAATAATGGATAAGCTGGACTTCACCAAAATCAAAAACTTCTGCTCTGTGAAACATAATGTCAAGAGAATAAGACAGGGGCTGGCCCCATGGCTGAGTGGTTAAGTTCACACTCTCTTCTTCAGTGGCCCAGGGTTTTGCTGATTTGGATCCTGGGCGCAGACCTAGCACCGCTCATCAAGCATGTTGAGGTGGCGTCCCACATAGCAGAGCTAGAAGGCCCTACAGCTAGAATATACAACTATGTACTGGGGAGCTTTGGGGAGAAGAAAAAGAAGAAGAAGAAAAAAAGATGATTGGCAACAGATGTTAGCTCAGGCCAATCTTAAAAAAAGAAAAAGGATAACAGCCCTATAAATTAGGTATTATAAAAAAAGAGAGAGAGAATAAGACAAGCCACAGACTGGGAGAAAATATTTGCAAAAGACACATTTGATAAGAGACTGTTATCTAAAATATACAAAGAACGGGGCCTGGTCCCGTGGCTGAGTGGTTAAGTTCCCGCGCTCCGCTGCAGGCGGCCCAGTGTTTCGTTGGTTCGAATCCTGGGCGCGGACATGGCACTGCTCATCAAACCATGCTGAGGCAGTGTCCCACATGCCACAACTAGAAGGACCCACAACGAAGAATATACAACTATGTACCGGGGGCTTTGGGGAGAAAAAGGAAAAAAAAAAAGAAAGAAACGTGGCCTTGTTAAAAAGGGTAAAACATATGTTTAAAAAAAATATATACAAAGAACATTTAAAACTCAACAATAAGAAAGCAACCAGATTGAGAAATGGACCAAAGAGCTTAATAGACGCCTCACCAAAGAAGATGTACAGATGGCAAATAAGCATATGAAAAGATGCTCCACATCATGTCATCAGGGAAATGCAAATTAAAACAACAAGATACCACTACACATCTATTAGAGTGGCCAAAATCTGGAACACTGACAACACCAAATACTGGGAAGGATGTGGAGCAACAGGAATGCTCATTTGTTGCTAGTGGGAATGGAAAATGGTACAGCCACTTTGAAAGACAGTTTGGCGGTTTCTCACAAAACTAAACATAACTCTTGTCGTACAATCCAGCAATCAGGCTCCTTGGTATTTACCCAAAGGAGTTGAAAACTTAAGTCCCCATGAAAACCTGCACACAGATGTTTATAGCAGCTTTATTCAAAATTGCCCAAACTTGGAAGCAAAGAAGATGTCCTTCAGTAGGTGAATGGATATATAAACAGTGGCACATCCAGACAATGGAACATTATTCAGTGTTAAAAAGAAATAAGCTATCACTCTATCAAAAGACATGGATAAACCTTAAATGCATCTTACTGAGTGAAAGAAGCCGATCAGAAAGGGCTCCATGCTATGTTATTCCAACTGGATGACATTCCAGATAAGACATAGAGACAATAAAAAATCACTGGTTGTAGGGGAGTGGAAGATAAGGAGGGATAAATAAGCAGAGCAAAGAGGATTTTTAGGGCAGTGAAACAATTCCGTATTATACTGTAATGATTGATACATGCCATTATATGTTTGTCCAAACCCATAGAATGTACAACACCAACAGCAAACCACATTGTAAACTACGGACTTTGAGTGATAACGGTGTGTCAATGTAGGTTCATCCATTGTAACAAATGCACCACTCTGGTGGAGGATATTGATATTGTGGGAGGCTATGCATGTGTGGGGGCAGGGATATATGGAAAATCTGTTCCTTCCTCTCAATTTTGCTGTGAACCTAAAATTGCACTAAAAACATAAAGTCTTAATAAATTAAAAAAAGAGGTCTGTGATTGGGGTCAACATAACAGTTGTGTTTGGCACTTATGAGTAAAAATGAAATGCTACCTGGGGGACATTGTCTGAGCTGTCATTATACAGAAGGAGGGTAAACTAATAGTATTCCAGCCTTCTGGACCATGAGTTAGTTCAGAAACTGTGCTGAGACCTGTATATTCAGCCTCGGTATAGGCACATTCGTCAGCAGGCTGACTATATTGTCCTCGGAATGATCCAAGAGAGCCCCTAGTACACACTGGTCATACCGCAGTGCATTTGTTTTGCCTCCACTTATTTGATTCAGGTTCAAGATAGATTATCTGCCTGATTTGATTTATATGTTTGTCTTTGTCATGAAATTGTTAAGTGCTCAAGGTCAGGAACCATGTCTTATTCAAGTTTGTCAATCTCTATTTGGTGAAGGAAAGAAAGAATTATTCTGCTCAAAGATAAGAAAATTCACTTGGACTCACACATCCCAATCTTAAAAGAAGTCAGGTTACCTGACTATTTACAAAAAGTGGCAGTTAACCCCCACTTCACAAGCTTGCAGATATGAAGTTAGCCACAAAGTCTCAATGTGTATACGGCCATTGTGGGATTTCATGGTGACAGGAAAATCAATCTCATGAAACATTCTCTCCATGATAGCAATGGCAACTCTATTCTCTTCCTGTTGCTTATCTGGATGTGTGTTATTGACTGTGTGGAGGTGGAAGGCTAGAAGCAGCTGTTTACATGGTGTTATACGAGAAATTCTTAAAGATTCTCTGCCCCAAATTATTTCCACTCTTTTCTATGCTTTTATGCTTTCAAATTCTACATGTTTAATACTAAGAGAGGCTCTAATTGAGTATAGAATAAAAATATCAAGTGATCTGTCTAGAAACTGACAATTAACTTGTCCACGATGCCCTTCTTTTCTCCCTGCTTCCTATGCTTTCCTTTTCGAGCTGCACACCCAGTCAGGAAAGACAGACTTCCTAGATTGAAGAGGGTTCCCTAGCAATGGGAAGACCTGGGTTTCTCTGCCAAAAACTCCAAACAAACTCAAGATCCATTTAGGGGCACAACATAGTTAAATCCTTAATGGTGAAGACCTGCTCAACAGAGCAGATCTAAGTACAGTGACAGCCCTGGGGAGCAGTGTGCTAGCACAAAGACGTCGGATGTCTTTGGAATAAAGAAAAGTGGATAGGTATGCTTCCTTCCAGTTTCCTACTCTTTGGAAACTGTAGCTATTCTATTTTCTTCTTTTAAATAATTAATTCTGGGATTTGCGGACAGATGATCTTACCCAAAGTTATTCTTTTTTAAAAAAAAATTTTAAACTTTATTTTATTGAGGTAACATGGGTTTATAATACTATATAAATTTCAGGTATACATATTATATTTTGATTTCTGTGTAGATTACACCATGTTCACCACCCAAAGAGTAGTTACCATCATCACCACACACATGTGCCTAGTCACCCCTTTCGCCCTTCTCCCTTCCCCTCTGATAACTACCAATCTAGTCTCTGTATCTATGTGTTTCTTTGTTGTTGTTGTTTTTATCTTCTATTTGTGAATCAAATCATACAGTATTTGATTTTCCCCATCTGACTTATTTCACTTAGCATAACACCCTCAGGGCACATCCGTGTTGTCACAAACGGCAAGATTTCATTTTTTTCATAGCTGAGTATTCCATTGTGTATATATCCCACATCTTCTTTATCCATTCGTCCCTTGATGGGCACTTAGGTTGCTTCCAAGTCTTGGCTATTGTGAATAATGCAGCAATGAACATAGGGGTGGATATATCTTTACACATTCATGTTTTCATGTTCTTTGGATAAATACCCAGTAGTGGGATAGCTGAATCTTATGGTAGTTCTATTCTTAATTTTTTGAGGAATCTTCATACTGTTTTCCATGGTGGCTGCACAAGTTTGCACTCCCACCAGCAGTGTATGAGAGTTCCCTTTTCTCCACATCCTCTCCAATACTTATTATTTCCTGTCTTGTTATTTATAGCCATTCTGATGGGTGTGAGATGATATCTCATTGCAGTTTTGATTTGCATTTCCCTAATAATTAGTGATGTTGAACATCTTTTCATGTACCTTTGGCCATCTGTATATCTTCTTTGGAAAAATGTCTGTTCAGATCTTTTGTCCATTTTTTAATTGGCTTGTTTGTTTTTTTGTTGTTGAGATGTATGAGTTCATTGTGTATTTTGGATATTGACCCCTTATGTTATCCAAATTTCAATCCAAAAAGTTTCTCATAGGGCGAAGCAATTTCTGCAATTGACCAAAAAGTTCAAGCCATAAAAATCCAAAGAATATTTTCTTTAGAATCTCAAGAACATACAGAAATCTCAGCAGAGATACTGTTGTACCATCTTCGTTATAATAAACAACACAATTCAAAGCTTTTGTATTTTATTCATCCTAAATTTTAAGAAGAAATAATCTGAAGAGCTAGTGACATAAACGGATCTTCTAGGAAGAAAGGAAGCATGTATCCCCAGTTTTCAACTATGTAGTGAACATTCATGAACATGAACCATGAAAGAAGATGAGCAAAGCTTTGGGCAATTAAAATGCTACCAGTTACAGCACAAAAGGGATAAGAAGCACACTTTTCTCTTCAATCAATTGCCTTTTAATTATTAGGAAAATAGAACATTTCATTGAACATCTGTCAGTACTATTTTGAGTAGTTCTTTAGAATATTTTTACATTTAATTAGGGTTTCTTTTCATATTACCCTGAATACTATTCACTGGGGTAAAGACACGTAAGAAGACTAAACACATTAATCAATACGTAGGAAAATTCAACATGTAAGTGGAGCCTACCTATGGCATAAACTAATTTAAAAACCAACAAGCTTTGGAATGTATCCATTAATAAAACAAACGCAAAATTTAGTCTTTCAGCAAAAACTCAGGTTTGCCACGCTCTGAGCAAATACAATAAATGAACATAAGAAATACAAAAAATATATAATATATAAGCCAGGGATTATTTTACAAAAGAAGTTTTTATTTTAAGAAAATGTTTTTACAGGAAGAATTTCACTTATATATTTAATATATGACTTGATTTATGAATATTTTATGTATTCCTACCTCTAAAGGATGCTAGGAGTTGATCAAAGTGAGCTAGTCTTGTGTTGAGCCAGGATACAGACGTATAAAAAGTTCTTGAGGGGGCGGCCCTGTGGCACAGCGGTTAAGTTCACACGCTCCGCTTCTCAGCCGCCCGGGGTTCCCTGGTTTGGATCCTGGGTGTGGACATGGCACCACTTGGCACGCCATGCTGTGGTGGCTGTCCCACATATAAAGTGGAGGAAGATGGATACAGACGTTAGCTCAGGGCCAGGCTTCCTCAGCAAAAAGAGGAGGACTGGCAGTAGCTCAGCGCTAATCTTCCTCAAAAGAAAAAAAAATTCTTGAATGACACTCAGAAATATTTTGATCCTACATGTGTCTATTTCTTTCCTTTCAGTGGGGGTGATAATAGCAGGAAAGAAAAAAAAAGCCTGTCAAAAGGACTGTTTTTCCAAATATGCCATATAAATCATTCAGATAAGCCACTTTTCTGATGAAAGACTGCAGGTCAATTTTAAGTATAAGAGAATAAGCCACACGGCCAAGTATTACACGGTATTGGACATTATACTTCTCACTACCATTCTGTTTCATTTTAAATTATTTTTCTGTACTTTTTGCTAGCCTTACCCCTCCTTTTTTTTGGTCTCCACTATATCTGTCTCTTTGTCTTCTATCTTATTTCTTCCTCTTCTTTCATTCCTTGCTGCGTATGCCTTATGTCTGCAATGGTACCCAGTGACATTTCCAACATTGCATTGTTCTCTGTTAGTATATATTATTATATTTGGGTATGAGTAAATTGGTATAATAGGTATATCAGAGTATAGCAAGATGGCCTATGGAACTGCCAGGCTATCCAGTCAGTGGGTACATTGAGAGCCTTACTGGGAGGGCTTTCTCTATGAAACAGGAAACTGCATCCATATTTTGACTTCCTTGTATTTATTTGCCCTCAAAGAAATTTCTCAGAGCTTGACTTTACTTTCAGAGGATCAATCTGAACACTGATTTCAAATTTTGAAAAATAAGCCCTTCTGATATTTCTTAGCAAGACAAATGAGTAATTACTAATAAAGCGGAAAAGGTAGATCAAGCAGTTCACATGACTTCTAGTTATATTTATCTACAACATACTAGAGAATTTGGTTTGGTAAATACATAAACAAATGAAAACACTGTGAAGCAGTATTTAAAGTAGAATAGGATTGCAAAATAAAGGAAAAATGCAGTGTTCTAGAGTAAATGGGTCTTCAAATAGTGCTTATTATTTTTCCTCAAAATAATCTGTGTCACTACTTAGCAGACATAGCCACGGTTAATTTTTTTCTTGTCTGCTGTGTTACTATCCATGTCATTTGAGTCAAAGAACGAGGCATGTATGAACAAAATTGGTGAGTGGGAGTAACAAAATGTATGAAGGCCATAAATTTGCAGATTCCAGTCTCCAGATTCTAGCGGTGCCTGCCCCTGGTGATGCCACCACAAAAATAGCATCACATTTTTATGTTGAGGCCATTTCTCTCAGACACTTTGAAAGTGTAACTAATGCCATAATACCCCACATACTAGTGAGTGAGGTGTCTGAATAGCTATTTACTGAATCATTTGCAGATTTATTTGAATTAGATTTTTAAAAAGTAGATGCAGGAGCCGGCCCAGTGGCCAAGTAGTTAAGTTTGTGCGCTCTGCTTTGGCGGCCCAGGGTTTCACCGGTTCAAATCCTGGGCGTGGACATGGTACCGCTCATCAAGCCATGCTGAGGCGGCGGCCCACATGCCACAACTAGAAGGACCCACAACTAAAAAATATATAACTTTGTACCAGGGGGCTTTGGGAGAAAAAAGGAAAAAATAAAAAATCTTTAAAAAATAAAAAGTAGATGCAGAATATTAATAATGAAAGTTATATCACTTATTTACAAATCAATAGATCCCAATATAGAGGTAAAGCAATAAACAAGGTTAATTTTTAAAAACCTGAGTGGAGACATATAGAAAATGTTATATAGCTATATTTTCTTTTACTTTAACCAATTTCTTAAACAAATCAATGTTTGACTCTTCCTGTGGCTCTCTCATGAGTCAGTTGCCTGAGATCTCAAAGTCTCAGTTTCTTGCTCACCCTGATTTTTTTTCTAGTTGGTTAAGGTTACACTATCTTAACTGAGTTACAAATGTCTATATAAAAAGACTGTGGATAACCTTACACTGTTCACAGTCTGCCTCGTATTGCTGTAATTTTCCTTTACATTTTCTATTCATTTACTAATCCAAACTTTGGGAGATAGAGTGTGTACCTGTGGATTTACTTATATCTTGAGAAAACGTGATTTGTCCAGGTGACTTCAAGTCTAATCACAACACCCTCTTGCTTGTCAACAAAGGAGCTGCATCCTCGCTGCCAGGACTCTAAAGTTGTTCCCCTTTGCAGAGTCCAAGAGAAGGGAGCTCAGTCCAAATGCTTCTATTTACTCATCAGTAATCTGACAGTCTAAGTCATTAAGGACACACGACTTGTTAGAAACCCAAGGGAAACCAAAGCCTCAGGCTTCTAGTTCCAGTTCAGTGTCTTGCCCCTTCTACTGTAGCTGATTTACTCGAATATATGTCATGTTTACCGCACTTAGAGTATAGATGTGTATGCTACTAGAGGAATTTTCAGACAAAATCAAATTCACACCCAATTGTTTTTTAGTATCATAAGTAGCAATAGCAATTGAGCTTATAAAGAAGCACTTCACAATATTCTCTTATAGCTGCTTTTTCTTTTCATAGAAGGGAAAGATTCTATTAGATGATTTCTCTTGTTCCTTCCAGCTTTAATATCCTCTGAATCCATGAATTGTCCCAGTACACATTGGGATGCAGCAAATGGCAAGAGGGATGTCTTTTTAAATTTAAAATGTTGTTATAAATTCCTTTAGTGCACGTTTACTGCTGAAAACATAGAATAAGAATAACCATCACATCTGAAATGAACATTTATTCTCCCTTTAATGTTGCTACATCTCATGCTTTCTTGCCCTCACTATTTTCCCATCTTATTCCCCATCAATCCATGTAATGCACTCTGTTCATAAACGCAGTGTGGTGGAATTGAAAGAGCGCAGGCTTTGACATAAGATAGAAATAGTATTTGAATCCAGGCTGTGCAACTTTGAACTATATACTTAATCTTTCTTTGAGTTTCAGTTTCTTCCACTGTAATAGAGGGATACTAGTATAAAACTGTGGAGGTAGTTATGGAGATCAGTGACCATAGATGGAATATGCTCAGTACAATGTTGGGATGATAATAAAGATAATGATAAGGTTCTTATTATCATTGCAAAACAAGTATTCTGCAAACTTGATGGGGGCGGGGGTAGGAGGAGGCAGAAGACCCAACTTTGTGCCCTTAAACATTTTATTGTAAACTCACTTTTCTCTTTGCTCTTGAATTACTCCGCTCTGCCCAAGTGCAAGGGACAAATATAATTCACTGTTATTTAAAAAATTCGTTTAAAGCACACTTCTACTTTGGTGGCCTCTAACGTTACTGCTTACAAGTCCATTACAATGATGTCCGCCTGAATAATTGAAATATCTTAAGGCATTTTTTTCATTTTGCTCTGTTTCTTGTAGCTTATATTATAAATGAGTCCTCATAGGTTTCAGATGAAAGTGTGATGAGGTAAATGTTGGATTTAGTTAGTAATGTTTAATTGTGGTTAGTTAAAATGAAGACCTAATATTGAGATGTACCAAGTAGGAAGAAGAAAAGAGATGGAATAGAAAATAAATTATGAAAGAAAAGTGAATCTAAGCCAGTGAACAGTATGCCTAATAGTTGTGAACTGAAAACAGGTGGAGGGAAGGAAAGGAATATAAAAATGGTGAAATACTTGAAGATAAAAATGTCTCCTAAAAAAAAATATATTAATTGGTTTTTCATGGCTCCTGTTTTCTAAGATTAAGGTGACTGCACTGAATGCGTTTTTAAGAAACTTATTTTACTGGCAATAAAAGTAATTTATGTTCATTGTAAAAATTTCAGAATACATGGGGAAGCAAAGGGGAGAAAAATAAACTACCCAAGATAACTACTGTTAACTTTCAGTATCTTTCCATCTGTTCTTTTTTCTACCCATAATGCATATATAATCGTATTTCTTACAAAATGTGAATGTTAGGATACGAACAGCTTAAAAATTTTTTACTATGGATCTTTTTTGATATATCAAAGAGTAGAAAAACTGTGTAATGACTCTCCCTGTGCCATCGACAGTTATCAAGACATGGCCATCTTGTTTTATCTCTACCTTCTCCTATCCCTCCAGTCTAGAATTATGTTAAAGCAAATCCAGATGACCTTTCATTTCATCCATAAACACTTCAATATTTACCTCTAAAATAGAAGAAGTCTTTCACAAAACAAACCACAGTATCAATATCAATCATTAACAAATTATCAATAATTTCTTCATATTGTCAAAGAGCCATATTATGTTTTTATCTATTCATTTTTTTTTAAATCTGGCTTCTCTTAGACAATATCATGGTTGTCTTTTATTTACTTATTTTTTATTTATTTATTTTTTTGAGGAAGATTAGCCCTGAGCTAACATTCGCCACCAATCCTCTTTTTGCTAAGGAAGACTGGCCCTGAGCTAACATCCATGCCCATCTTCCCCTACTTTATATGTGGGATGTCTGCCACAGCAGTGGTGCACAGGTTCATACCCAGGATCCAAACCAGCAAACCCCAGGCTGCCAAAGCGGAACACGTGAACTTAACCAATGTGCCACCAGGCTGGCCCCATGGCTGTCTTTTATATTCAGTACAAGAGTCTATTGCATAGAAAAGCTGAAGCAACTTATATTGACAAGAAAGTATACTAGTGCTAATTTTCCTAAATTTTATCCCAAATTGGATTTTATTCTCTTTTAAAGCATTGTCAACTTGTTAGATTAAAAAAAATAAATATTTTTTCATATGTTTAATGTCCGCTTATACTTTGTAATTGCTTATTCATGCCTTTTACCTAGTTACTATTGACATGTTTGCTTTTTCTTTTTGATTTGTAAGAGTTCTTCACAAACCTGTGTATGTCCTCAACTTGCTCACGCTCTGGCCAATATTGCTATAATTTTACCTTGTGTTTTCTATTCATTTACTAAGCTACAGTGTAGGAGAGAAACAGTATACACACTGGCTTTATTTATATTGTGGGGAAATGCTGCTTTCACAGGTGCTTCCAAGCCTGGTCACAGAGCCCTCTTCTCTGTTTAATGATGGATATCAACCCTATGTCATACATATTGCAAATATTTTTCTCATCGTCATTTATTTTTCACCTTTATTTACAGTAATTTTTTTCAAACTAAAATTTTCCTATCTCAAGGTGAACATACATAGTACTAATTTTCTCCCTGTATTTTTATCACTTCATTTTTCCATTTTAAAACCTTAACTCAACCTGAAATTAATGTAATATGAAGCATGAAATAGACTATAAATTTACTTTCATCCCAAATTGCCAGCTAATTGTCCCACTGCAATTGAGTAGACCATTTTTTCCCAATGATTCAGTATGCCTTCTTTATCACCTACAATATTTTATATATTGAATAATTTCAAAACATACATTATATGTTTAAAAATGTGTGTGTGTGTGTATGTAAATGTATGTACACACATACACAAAAAACAGAACAGGGAGCTAGGAAATGGGATAATTCATAACAGAGGGGACAAGCGGCAGTCTACGTGGGGTTGATGGAGCATTTCACTGACATAGACGAACTAAAAGGAAACCCTAAATATTTTTAAGGAATAAATAATGAAAAATTGTGTAAATGAAGGAGTAAAACAACACACCTGTGAACTGCACATTTTCGCCATCTCACAGGTTTGCTGAAGACTTGTCAGAGGGCAGAGCTGGCTCTTCCAAGCTTGCCTCCCTGTATATTCCCTATAATACTTTTCACTTATTCAACATTTATTTAGCCCTAGTATGTGCCAGGCATTTTGCTAGGTGCTGGTTATACAAAAAAGAACACAATTTAGTCCATGCCCTTAAGGACTTCATGCTTTGACTGACTGTGCTTTTTATATTATGTTGCAATGATCTGTTTATGGGCCTAAATCTTTCCCTGACTATGACCTTCTGCAGGACAGTGTCCGTGCTTTATTCATATCCTAATCCCTAGTGTTTGGAGTAATTCTTGACACATAGTAACTGCTGATCAACGGATATTTGTTGGATTCTCTGGGAGCAGAATCCCATTATTTCCAGGGTCATTCATACCCAAACGCATCTGCCAAGGGGAAATAAGATAAGCATTCATTGTTGCAAATGAGTGGCTTTTTCTCCCTTGCTCAGGCTTCTTCCAATGTTGCCATACCAGATAACTTTCTTTTTCTCCCACAAATCCACTCTCTCCCCTACTCCACCCTGCCTCTCCCTGCAGGGCTGACATGTTTTCATAACATCAGCGCTCTCCAGCTTCCCAGCCTTCTTCCTGTGAGGTTTTCTCAGGCTGACTCGGTTCCTCCACAGAAAGCCTTTAGTCCTCTCAAGGCAGCCTGCTGTGATACACTCTCCTCTTCTTTTGGCTTCCAGTAACTTCTCCTTTCCTTCATCCCTCCAAGTCTATGGAGGTGGGCGAATGGCGGCTAATAGCCATGGATTCTCGATAATCCTTTGTGGTTCTAATATATGTGCCACGAACTCCTTTTTGAATAATCTCTTTGTAAATAAAACCTCTTCATACTATACTATATTAAGTGTGCCATCTATTTATTTGCTTTCAATATTTTATTTTTATTAATCTTACTGCTTTCCTGGAGGGGATGTGCATGTTGGGGTAGGAGTGGAAGATATGTAGGGGTGAAGTATAGTTGTGCATGTGCAGGAGAGCAATTTTATGTTTGAAAGTATCCAATAGTCTGAGAAGTAGTTCCAAAGACTGAAGAATACTTTGGCAGAAGTGTCAGTGAAAATAAGAGGTAACACTTGAATACCTCTAAAAATAAATGTGCTCAGAAGGTACAGTGATCAGTTGGTGAGTCATGTAATTTATTTATTTTTTAATTTTACCCCAACACTAACTACGCCTATCCTGGAACTCTCGATGGTTTTTTGTTTCTGGACAGGTTGTCCAGAAAAGCTATTTGCCGTTATTATTTCAAGGTGATATTGTCCATCCCAAATAAAGAATTCAATTCTACACATACTAGCTGAGTTACAAAAAATGCTGTCAAACTTGTTAGGAACATAATCTAAAACTTTCAGGAGTAATTATTAAAGGACTCCAAAATGATATAATCACTGATCTAACTTTTATTTTCCTTGATTCTTAAGGTGCATTGAGTTGTGTTCGCTTTATTCAAAAGCATAGACTCCAAGGGAATAAAGTAAATTACGCCTTGTTGCTTTTGGTCACTTGACTCATGATGCTGGTGGATCATTCACTGAGTGCTTGCTACTGTGCTTACCCTTACATTATAGATAAAGAAATATGTAGATGAAAGTCTCCTAGACATTTTTACTTATTTCATTTATTCTTCTATTCAATAAGCTTTTGTGAGAACTAATTAAATAATAAATGTCATGATAGGCACTGAGTAATCATGAATGAATAAGACACATACCCTTTTTCTCAAGGTACTTAAGGGAAGAGTAAAGGGCTGTGAAAAGGAATTTCATTAAAGGTCAAATCCCTTTCCCCTTCTGTTACAAAGATATCGGAAGGACTACTTTCCCTTCATTGTGAGCTTTTGAAAGTGACTGTTATGGGAGTAGCTCCAAGGACATCACAGAGACCGGATCCAAACGTGTGCTTGGTTATTGGTGTTTTTGCTGGGGAGAGCTACTCAGGAATTAACCTCCTCCACATTCTGAGACTTCTCTTTCAGTATTAATATTTTTATAATGTTATCACAGTTGCAAAACTCATCTCTGGTGTAGCAGGTTCAGACAAGATAAACTGCAGGTTTGACTTTTGTTTCTGTGTAGGAAAGATACACATCACAGAAAGCCCTGATGTGTGTGGAGCCAAGGAAGGCATGAGACTTTTTTGGTGGACAAGCTGTTAAAATAACTGCATTAGGTCCTGATGTCACTCTCCCTAACATCTTGTTATTGAAGTAGTTTTTCTGTATATTGAACGTACCTCTTTGAAGCAACAGCACTGTGTTATCGTTCCCCACTGAATAAACTTTAGTAGGGAAGTGTCATGTGCCAGGCAACTAGGAACTCTTGCTTTTAAGTCACCATTTAATTCATGACTTTGCTATTGCTCGTCTCCTTGCATTTCCTCCTGACACTCCATTTCATCAATAATAGATAGGTCTCTAGTCTTAACACGCTTCCTTTTTATGCACGAAAGTTTCTTTGGCTGGCATCTGCCAATATTCCACCCCAGGTGTTTCTATTTAGGGTGATACCATTGTGCGTTGGATAGATATATTTTTAAGCAGCGATAAAGGAGCACTTTAATACATTCTACATTAGGAGGAATATTTAGTTTTTATGCAGTTTTTGAAGACGAAAGAATAGATTTTAAATAATAAACTTTTTAAGCAGTGCATATAGGTTGCTTATTTTCCTCTTTAGATAGAAGAGTGTTGGCACTGTTGGAGAACTATGTCCCCTGTGTCCTGTCACTTATAGTTCTGACAAGGCCCTACAAATGTCTGGGGCTAATCAGGCATGAGTTCAGATGTTCGACAAATAAATAAGTAAATAAATATTAATAAGAAGCAGCCCTGGACTGTGATTGTAAATGAAAGCAAGAAAGTAATGCCGATTCTCAAGAGAAAATGTACTAAGATCTTAAAGATTTAAAATTCCAATGAACAGTTGTTTGTCCGTTTTTGTGAGAAGCAAACGTATCTCCATTTGCCCCTTCATATAAGACAGTCTTATTTTTGGCATGTTGAGAGCTTACATTATTTACAGAATGATTTCAGAGAACATTGGAAAGATTCAATGGCTTTTTATGAAGTCTGTATTATCTTTTCTGTGAAGAACAAGGATGTGCATTAAACTAATTACTCTACTGAAATTGTTTTCTTATTTTATTTTCTATACCCCACCAAATCATTTTCTTATTTAAAATGTTTATGGTGGTCCTGAATGTACAATGTGCACACAAGGGAGCTACAATAAGGTGCAATGGCATGAGAGATAAATGAACGCCTTTCCTCTCAAAGATTTCACAGAAGTGGATCCCTTTCCTTGTCATTCATTATGCTCAAACAGATCCTTACTTGGGTAAGAATGTAAGCAAAATAAAAGGATGACACACTTGCAAAAATCAGTGTAGTTGGGTTTTCTATTTTATTAATGTTAGAAGTGAATAAGTAGAATGTCATGCGTTTGTTAAAAACCTGTTTTTAAATTTAAGAATTTTAAATAATATTAAATATTATCAGTTAAAACCTAAACTTCAGGCAAAAGCACCAGACATATCTTTTTTTTTTAGGACAAGGAGACCAAGCTTGTTTTTTTCTCAATCTGTTTCTGAAATTAACTTGGCTACAGAAATCAAACTGTTTTAAGCTGCTATAAATAATTAATCAAAAGACAATGTTCTGCATTTTTTGAAAGTATACATTTTCTCCAAATATTAATGCTTTCACTCCAGGAGAGTAGTCTTTAAAGAGAGAAGCCAAATGCATCTTTAAAAAGCCAAGACTACGATTTCCTCTTTCTCATTAATGTGCTCTTGGCATTGGAAAAAAGCATCTAATTTTAGATAAGTCCTTACTAATGGCCTTCACTCCTAGCCATCTATATTTTGTTTATATGTCCATGGCCATGGTTATTTGCCATGTAAGTTAGTCTTCTTTACAAAGCTAGACATTTTTTAAGGTGAAAAATATATTTATCTTTGAGAATTTACATTTTGGATTGTGCTCTTAATTTTTCTTATCGGATTGCATTAATTTTACATTTTAAGTAAAAAGTCTTTCATAAATTGGAAAAATATTATTTGGTGATAAATTGAGTAATTTCTGTAATCCAAATGTTCCAGAGTTTACCAGTTAGTCACTAGAAAGTAAGATCATGCTTTCTTTTAATTCCCCAACTATTATAGCTTGTGCCTCTGCCAGCCTAATCCCTGGAAATAAGACTTCTTTACTTCCGAGCGTTTTCCTGGGTCCTGCCTCGCATCTGACCAGGGCAGGTGGCCTCCTCATCACACTGCTGCCTCTGCTGTTGGCCCTGCTCATGAAGCCACTAAACATATGGTCTCAGCTCTCTTGTCCTCCAAGAAAGACAACCACCACTGCTGCCTTTCTGATCTCACGTAAGCCTGACCCTTGCTCTCCTCCATCCAAAAAATGAGATAGACCCCTCCCTAACTTCCCACAGCACAACTAAGACCAGGTTAACATGTTAACTAGACTTTATTAAAGGTTTGGGCACCATGGAAGGAAAGTACAACAAAGGCAGTAACTTACTATTGCTATAAAAGTGGTTATTCTTCAAGTAGACAGGACCTCAGATCTCTTATTGGTCCAGCTTCAGGCTGGCTGACATCTTGCCAGGAATGTCTCAGCATAGCCATGACTCAGAGCCCCTTCCAAATTCCTAGGACCAAAGAGAAGATGCTGTCCACCTCGATCTAAGGCCCTAGGTCCTCATTTCTTGCCTCCCATTGGAGCTCATCCAAGATGGTTGACAATGAGAAGATAAACTCTCTTCAAGGAAAACTCCACACCTAGCCAAGAAGCTGTGATTTTGCTTTAGGAACCATTGAAACTCATAACCCTATAACACCATAACGCAACAGAGTTTTTCTGCCTTAAGTAATACCTCATGTGAATGCAGTCATTCAGGTAAGTGTGTGCCAGCCTTAGCCAGTCTAGCTTCTTTTTAGTAGTAACATGAAGTGGAGGAAGAATTGGGCCTGTAAGACTTTCATACCATCTTCTCTATCCTTGTTTTCCATTTCAAATACTCATAGAGTGAGACAGACGACTCTGCAAATATGCAGTCCTTGATACTTATAGTATGGCTCACATCCAG
This sequence comes from Equus quagga, assembly GCF_021613505.1. Classification (NCBI taxonomy): domain Eukaryota; kingdom Metazoa; phylum Chordata; class Mammalia; order Perissodactyla; family Equidae; genus Equus; species Equus quagga. The sequence goes on from NC_060273.1 coordinate 121,693,841, forward strand.
TTTGTGAACAGAAACATTTTCTTAAAACACATCTGTGAAAGCTCTTCTAAAAAATTTCCCAATTTACATTATTAAACCTTAACTTTCCATTCTGAAGCATTTGCTTTGGAAGTTTTTCATCAAGTTCAGGTTTTTCTTCCAAACAATGATTTGGTACTCTTCTCATTTTTCCCTAGGAACAAAGTAACAGGCTTCCTCAAGGACTCCAGCCAGAATGTAGGACTTTCTCTTAATTTTAAAAGTTTTGTGGAGACTGTAAATAGCAGAGACACCAGTGTGAAGAGGGGGCCACCAAGTTTTAAAAAATCTCAAGTTTTAGAATCCAGAGGATCCTTTAAGAAACTACTCTAAAATTCAATGGCTGCCTTAAAACAACATGATTTATTCTCATGAGTCTCAGTTGGGTGAGGCTGGGCTCCAGAGTCTGGGTTGTGAGCTGCAGGCTGAATGCTGTGTTCAGGCCTGCCACATGTGTCTCATTCTGAGGCCTAGGCTGAGGTTCAGTGGCTACTGAAGCATATTCTTCTCATGGCAGATCCCCTCAGCTCAAAAGCTTACCTCAAGTGCACAAGCACATTTCAAGCTTATACTTGAGCCATGCCCACTAACATCCTATCTGTCAAAGGAAGACATATGGCCAAGCCTAGTGACAAGAGGTGGGGAAGCTCACTTAGCCCTCCCCTCCACAAAGCTGTTACAATTCTATTACAGAATTCTATTACAGAGGAGTGGTAATTATGTCTAGTAGTTCAATTTCCTTTCCTGGACCACCGCAGACTTTGCCTAGTTCTCTAACTACTCTCTCTTGTGTCCAGCCTTGCCCCACATCCTCATCATTTATACCTGGTTTGGTCACTCCTCTGCTTAAATCAATACTTCCATTACATGAAGAATTGAAACTTTTTAGTAAGACCAATGAGTTCATCCCAGTTAGTTCTATAACATGTTTTATTTCCATTAGTCACTCTCTCTCTCTCGCCCCTCACCCTCTAAAGCTTTGCTTCCATCTACCTGTTACTTCTCTGAACATCTAAACTTTTTTAAGGCTTGTGGTTTTATGCATGTTATTTCTTCTTCAGAAATTTACTTTATTTATCAAACAAAGGTTTATTAAATGTCTGTGATGTGCCAGGCACCTGGAAAGATTAGAGGTACGTTGGAGAACAAATTAGAATTTTGGTCCTTCCCTCGGAGAGCTTACGGGAGAGTGAGGGAATGCACCTGCCCAGCCTTTTTGCCACAGTGAACATGGGTCATCTTTTAGGATGCAGATGTGATCACCTATACCTTTCTCTGCTTTCCCCAGAGGGAGTTAAGTTTTTCCTTTTTAATGTTCTCATACCACTTTGCATCAGTGCAGCTAAATAATATTTTGAGATACAAATTAATGCTTTTTTTTCTTTCTGTATTTCCCCCTTTCCCCTCCTCCCTATTCTTTGTCTAAGGATGTTTTGGGGAAAGAAGCCTCCTTGCCTCTCCAAAAAACCACATAAAGCCATCGGGGCCATTTTCCTAGGTGACTGTAGGAGAAATATCAAGATAAAGTGATGTGCAACCAGCAGGGGAGAATCCAGGTGAAAGTGGTGAAGAACATGGGAACCTCTCTCCCAGGTGAAAAGAATTTCCTGGCCTGGGGAAAGAAGGAAGAGAAAGAGATCTGTAGGTCCTGGGAGCAGAGAGGACCTCTACGCTCCTTTCGGCAATGCCCTGAATATGATCAGTAATAGTAACAACAATGACAATAGCAACAGCAATGATAATGAGAGCAGCTGACTGCTACTGAACACTGACTATGTACCAGGAATTGTGCTAAGTACTTTATGTTACATTACCTCAATTTTGTCCTCACAACAACTCTGGGAGGTAGGTAAATATACATATCTCCACTTTACAGATGAAAATCTGAAGCTTAGGAAATGGAAGAACATCTGCCGGAGGTCACACAGATATGGCACGTTCATGATGTGAATCCAAGTGATGCCGAAGTCAGCCTTCTTAATCATTCACAATTCTGCCCCTCTTCAGTGAGGCCTCCAAGACCAGCTGCCTGGGGAACTCAGGCAGAGAAAGCTATCTGCAGCCAGGTAAGAGCTTCTCGTTTCTCCTGCAGGTCACAGAGGTGGTTGAAGGCCCCTGGGCCTGAGGAGTCCTGCAGACAGGACAAACAATAAACAAAGATCAGAGGGCAAGCTCTCCACTCTTCTTTCCTCCCCAATTCCAATGACCCAGGTGAGAGGATGGCGGAGAAGGAACTAAGAGTTACCAAGGGCAAATTTTCTACTGGCCTGGAAGATGTGGACTTGGTATAAAATGTAATTAAGCATAATTACAGAAAATAACAAATATATTTCTTGTGCATACAAATTTGTAAAGGGAGATTTATACCCATTACACAGATTGTCTCTATTTTCACTGTTTTCACTGCATTATAATTAGATTATTTCGTGTAGATTATGAACAACTATAAGTTAGGAAATTTCTGTTGTTTGACTTTGTCATCTATACGTAGCAGAGTGCCAGGCTTATGCTGATTGAATGGATTATTGAAATAATAAGATTTGTCTATTACTCTATTTTTCCCCCAGCAAATTCTGTTCACTTAAAATGTTGAAGTCTTTATTGTGAATATAAAGTCAGTTAACACAAATAACATATCTCAAATGTCCTTGCTCTTAGAGGTATATTTCCCCTGACTTTTTTTTTTTTTTTTTTTTACCTCTTTCTTTATCCTTAAGACAATCTTTTGAGAATACATCAGAGAATGTAACATGAAGACATTTTTGGCAAAATGTTCATTAATCACACTATGTAATTTCTAAGAGCAAAGGGTGCTAACAAACTGTAATGACAATCACTGCAGAATTTATCAAGAAAACAATGGTGATGACCAGAAAGAGGAAATCCATTCTCGGTAGAGGAATGATGCCGGAGAGAACGGCAACAAACGGGCTCAGCAGGAGAAGGCCTTACCACTGTCAAGGGCCAGAAATCCAATCACTGTCACCTGAGAGGAAAATTAGCCAAAGAATCAAGACTCCTCCTAGCATTGAAGCAATGTAACGTAAATCAGAGCTGTTGTCGGTGTGTGTGATGATACAGCGACCCAGTTAGCACGCTGCCCTTCTTAGTCACTTCCTCTTCCTCCACCTCTTTCTGGTTCCTGAGCTTGGGTCCTGTGAGCTCTCCAATTCTGTAGTCCCATTCATCTCAAGTAGAATTTTTTTCTATTGGATAACTACCAATGTTTACAGCTTTTATTTGAATTCATGGAGAACGATTATGTCAGTAACCCAAAGTACCTGCCTAAACTTACAAGTCTGAACTAAAACTGTAAAGCATTTGAGCAAAAGCACAGTTCTCAGGCTCATTCCTTCGTTCACTCACAGACCATCCAGTCTCCGTCTATTGTTTACTATATGTTGGGCTCTGCTCTAGGCGCTGGATTTGCAGATTCGCTGGGAAGACAGACATGTGAATAAATTCTCTGTGCAATATCACGGGCACTAGAACACAGGCCTTCTACAGGTCCAAGAGCACAGAAGGGGGAAGGTAATACAGAAAAGAGGGGAGGACGTTTGAGCTGGATCTGGAGGAGGATAATGAGTTTGTCAACTGGCTCAGGGAGAAAAAGCCACCTTGGGAAAAAGAACAGCATTTTCAAAAACCTAGTATCATGAAAGAGCATTGTGTATTTACGGATTGGGAAGTGATTCCATGTATTAGGGTGGAGTGTGGGAAGAGAAGAGTGGGAGATGAAGCAGGGAAGAAAGCAAGGCTGTGATTGGCTCTGTATGCTGTACTTAACCATTGAGAGATTTTTACAGATTTTACTGATAGGGTTAGTTTTTGATGGAAGCTAGTTATTCTGTTGGCTACTTGGGCACTCTTGTGAATATGCTATTTCTCTTCTCTGATGGCCAAATGATGCTAGTGCCAGGGTGGGGACAGCTGAACCCAGCAGGAGAAAAACTAGATAGGGTGCAGAGCTGGCCAGTTTCTACTATATAGATCCGCACATGATGGTATCCAGGAATGCTCTTGACTGACTTGGATTTGGCATGTGTGTGTGCATGATGATATTTGGGTCTATAATGGGCTGGGGTGGAGGATAAATCCTGGAGCTCACTCAGGTACTAGAAATTCTTAATTACGCTTGTGCTCACGACTATGCCAACAGAGTTGCCCTTCAGGTTCCCTCGAGACATGAGTAATAGGTGTAATATGTGAATGTTTCTCTGACCTACCCCTCCCTCAGTAAATGGGGGAGTATTTTAGTCCAAGAGAAAAAGGGAAACACAGAGGAACTGGTGTGAGAGATAAAATCCTTGAAAAAAAGTCCTTGTTAGTTTTTCTCAAAGGTTTAATCTTTTTTCTCGAAATTAGTCAGCACGGCAGAGTGGTTAAGAGCAAACTTTGGAAGGAGATTATTTTAGGCTCTTATTCTGACTCTATCAATTAACAGCTGTGGGACCTATGGCAAGTCAGGCAGCATCTCTTAACCTAATTTCTCACCTGTAAACTGGGCAAAATAACACCTATGTGCAGAGTAGTAAGAATCAAATGAAGAAATGAGTGGAAGGTACTTAGCATAATACCCATCACGTGGTAATCGTGGACTCCATTAGTCTTTGTGAGAGATTTCCTATCAAGCATCTTTTTGGATCTGATGGTACCAGCTTTGCTTTGTAAATAAACTTTTTCTTGCCTGTTTCCATGTGTAATATGCCCTGTTCATATGTGACATCATCAACCTTTGGCCCTCCTCTCTCTTCTAATGGTTGCTGTAAGGAACCACAAGACTCTGTTCTCCTTTCTGGGCAGCTCCTCTGTCCCACTTTTTGTTTCCATTTTGACACCTTCGTGCCTGCCTCTAGACAGTTCTGGTTCATCAATAATCACGTCTAAGCAGTATTTTTTGACCTGTGAAATAACACGGTAATAATTAATATGACTCTATATTTTGTGTTTCCTCCTAAGAACTGAGATCTTCTCTCATTCTTTTCAAGTTGACTCCTGAGTCAAGAACATTAGAAAACTGGAAACAAAGTCTCCAGATACAGGGTAGCAACTAGGCTTAAATACTTAATCATCATACGGCCAATTATTATTATTATTTTTTTTTTTTGCTGAGGAAGATTAGCCCTGAGCTAATATCTGTGCCAATCTTCCTCTATTTTGTATGTGGGTCACCTCCACAGCATGGCTTAACAAGTGGTGTAGGTCTGCACCTGGGATCCAAACCTGAGAACCTGGGCCACTGAAGCAGATTGTGCAGAACTTCACCACTACACCATGGGGCTGGCCCCCAAATATTATTTCTGACACTAGAAAGTTTGACATTAGAATGATAAGATTGGAAATACTTGGCTTGTTATATCTCAATAAAGATTATTTGCATTCAAACTTGCAATCAGGAATTACCTTTAATTCTTTAGGCTTTTTCCAAATATCCAAGAAAAAGCTACCACTTGCCAAAGATAAGTTTTGCATAATTATAATTTAGCGTAGAGAAGATGGGATTTTGAATTAGAAACCTAGGTTAAAGGATCATGCGTACTCTGGCATCATTTTTGGTTAACTATTAACTTGTCTCTCAGTTCTTCCATCTAAAATGGAATCAACAAATCTTCACTATCTTTTGTTTATAGGAAAGTAGTAAAGCTGAATAAAGTACTATACATATGAAAGCATTCTGACTCCTTGGAGGAAAGCTATTATTTAAATTCGAGGTATTATTACTGGCAATGATAAGAACAGCAGGAATATGCAGACCGCTTAGTTTATCCCTTGACCTTCTATGAGCTTCGGTAGGCAGCTTTGGGGGTTCCTGTACATTTCATTGTCACAGGCATAAAGCTGACAGGAGAGCCTCAGTTACATGATGGAGGTGGAAAAGGTTATGCTATTACATGGGGACAGCATGGACAATGTCATGTGGAATATGCTGTAGATAAAGATTTAGAAAACCAGTTTAACTTCTTGTTGCCATCTTTGAGGTCTCAGCGTTATTCATAACAGGACTACCAGAGTGTAGAATGTGAGGCCTTTTCTACCTCAATTAAAAATAGGAAACTTAGTGTAAGATGTGTGTGTGGGCAGAATGAATAGTAAGAACTGGCAGGGCCTGTTCCACCCTTCCTTCCTTCGTAATCTGATCTATAGTATCTTTTCTATTGTTTTCCGGCACAAATCTCTATTCTTTGTATCTCATAGTGTCTTAATATTCTGGACTTTCAGTGCCTTTATAACAAGTCATTTAGGTTTTAATTTTCTCATGACTCAGTTCAGTAAATATCCCGATGAGTATAAATATCTTTAGCTTTGTGTTGAAATCTTTGTTTTGCTTTGTAAGCCCAATATTATCTTGTAGCAGGTGCAGATTCTGTGTTTTCTGAGTTCTTAACAAACATAAATCCCCAGTGGAGATATTTTTCATTCCCTGAATGCCTTTGTTCTGATAATGATGCTTATAAAACACAGACAGATCCTTCCTAGATTCCACCGCTAAGCATATATTTCAAGAAAAGCCAGTGTTCATCAGGAAGTGGGGAACTGCCTACGGGTTTTTGGAGATACATGCGTACATCTTTGAGTAAGTTTGATCGAGATAAAAGCCACTTTATTTATTGCAACCCTCTGGCTTCAGTGCGGTTCACAGAAAGTGTGTCACACCGTGAAACTGTTCATGTCCCTTTCTGTGCTCCTAGAGTCATTTAGTTGTTAAAACATAATTTAAAATGATAATTGCTAGAAATGGGATTGTCAGGGAAGCGTTCCAGGGTAGCTTTGAGAATAAATACAGAACAATTATAAGCACACTTTTTAAAACCAGTTTCCCAGACTCTACTTAAGAGATATCCAGGTGAGGGAAAAAATGAAACCAGTATTTTTTCCCATTCACGTAGTCTGCATCATAATTTTCCAGAAGCAAGCGTCTGTTTGCAAATAACAGAATGGTGCCCTGATGCCTCTCTCTCTGTGTTGTTGATGGAAGTAATGATACGGGTGTGGAATCTCAGAGGCTAATGCTTGTTATGTTAATAAGATCACCTCTAATATACCTTGCAAATTGCTAGACACAGTGACAGATTCTGCCTTTACAACTTTCTCTTGAAGGTTTAGAAAGTTGCCTACCCACCTTAAAGTAAATATAAGCGTAATAAGCTCCTACCAACTATTCAGGAGAAGCTTGTTGGGACTCTCAGACTCATGGGGCCGATCTTTAAAGGAGTAGATGGATGCTTCTATCTCTATCTCCATTCTGATCTTGCTCCAGAGCTGGCAGCTCACATTTCCCACTGCTGGTAGCCATTTTCTTGTGAATGCCTCTTTGTTGCCTAAAACGCTACATGGCTAAAGCTAAACTCTAAACTTGTTCATGTGTTTATTCTTTACTTCACTTAGTCGATTGACAAAATCTCTCAAATGTTTTTTCCCTCGCTTCCTTCCTCTCTGTCCCCCTTCCTCTCTCCCTCCCTCCTTCCTTCCTTTTATCCATCTGTGCATTTATCCAAGCAGTATATATTAAGAGTACCCTCTATGTGGATCCCTGCAGCTATACAGACATCAACGAGGCAACCACATGATTTTCTGTCTTCCTTCTTTGCTGATAGAACTATTTAAGGGTCTTCTATCTAAATCTTTATTTTCAGTTTCCCTTATCTTTTTCTCGTCATTTTTCTACCAACTTCCTATCCATCCACATTGTCACCAAATTAGTCTTTTGAAAAACTTTTCTTTGAATACATCACTCTGTGTTTAAAAAGGCCTTTATTGGTTTTTATTTTCTGCAGGAAAATGGAAGTGGTTTGGGGCTGGGGGTGGGTGTGGGGAGAAGCACTTCTTTCCTCCTCACTCTCCTCATGCCGTGCCTGCTGTGTCTTTCCAGTGGATGGCCTCTTCACCGACTTCATCAACTCCCCACCCCAGTAGCACTGACGTGTTCACTCCCTTCTGAATAAGCTGTGTGCCTTCCTAGTGCTACGCCTGGCTCATCTTTTTCTAAATCACCCCCCTCGCTATCCTACCAGTACAAATTCTGCCTTATCCTTCAAGATTCAATTCAACCTTGATCCACAAGGCCAGGGATTGACATATTTTTTTTGTGAAGGCCTGGATAGTAAATATTTCAGGCTTCTGGGCCATACAACCTCTGTAGCAACCGTTAAACACTGTTATAACATGAATGGAGACATAGAGAAAATGTAAAGAAATGAGTGGGGCTGTGTTCCAATAGAACCCTGTGGACATTGAAATGCTACTTTCAAACAATTTTCAAGTGTCATAATATATTACTCTTCTTTAGAATTTCATCCAACTGTTTAGAAATATAAAAAAGCCATTTAGCTCATGGGCCACATAAAAAAGGCGGCAGGTGGACTTGGCCTGTGGGCTGCAGTTTGCAGTCTCCTGTTCTGGCAGAAGATTCTCTCATGTAATTCCTCGTGGTAAACCGTCTGAATCAGGCACTTGGTGTGCAGGGGACATTTTATATACTGACCCGCACTGCATTTAAGTTCATGTTTATCAGCTTTACTCGGACCAGAATCCATGGAGGCAGGGTCTTTATTTCATAAATTTTCCTGTTTCCTCAGCTTTCATGTAATTAGTGCTCCATGAAACTATGATGCTGTGAGTGATTCAAGCAAGCTCTGTCAGATGAGTCTTTCTGCCTCTGTGTTTAAGTCAAAGTAAATAAGAACATTTTTTTACCAGATAATTTGTTGCAGAATTATCATCTCTTTCTTTGTATGTGTTCATGTGTGAATTTAAAATGCAGCTTCTTGTAAATTAGAGAAATACGTATGACATACACTTATTTTTTTATTTATAATCAGTATAGCGTTAATATGGAAATATTTGCTCCTGTGGCAAATAAAATAAATTAGGAAAACAACATGACGAAATTAGGATAGCAGAAATGGGAGCTTCCAAAATGCATTTTTAGAAGCAGGACAGTGAAGGTGTCTTCCCTTAAGACCTCTTAGGCTGCCAGGAAACCAGCATTACTGAGTACTCCTGTGGACCCCAGACACTGTAGTTATGGGTGGTTCTGACACACCCCGGTGTCTGTGGTCTGCCCGTGTTCATTGCTGGCAGAGCTGAGGCCACTGAACAGGTCATAGCTATCACGGTCTTTGCAAATAGTGCCGGCCTTCAATTTAAGAAACAGTTGAATAAAAAGTTGTGCATTTGGTTAACTAGAAAGGTAAGTATTTCCAGGTATTAAAAGCATGCCACAGAGGAAGCAAGGCCAGGCACTTCTCCTTTCATTAGCTTTATAACCCTCAGTCTCAAAAAAAGGTGCTACAGATACTCCTCTGAGTAGATGGGGGCGTGGGATGAGCTCTGCAGTTCTTTTGGCTTTTTTGTGTTTGTTGGTAGTTTTTCAGGCCAGCTGGCTAAGCGCGGACTATGTCTAGCCTAAAGGAAGCTCTGAGGGAGACCTTGTGATTTAGTTGCTAAGTAAGTATTTCTGCAGATGCTGTTATCTTTAGGTAATGATGCCCTACTTTGCAAATGAAACTATGCATTTATTTTGGAGAAAAAGTTGGATTTCTGAAATCTTGAGTTTTCTAATCTGGGATTCTGCTGTTAACCACTGGTGGATCTAAAGATGCTGGCCCTCCTTTGAAAAGTAACGTATTGGCCTAAATGGTGTGCAAATGTCTCTCTGGCTTTATGACTCTGCTTGTGTTTGAATGCCTCCTAGGAGAGAGAATATCCTGGTTTCTCAGGCTGAATGGAGAAGAGACTTCCTGGTCTAGCTGTGTAGGGTGGAACTCTCGACACACATGAGGTGCAGACATGGGACCCTCTTCATACATAACGGAAGCTACTCACTGTCATTTCGATCACTTGGGCCCTTTTTGCATGCACTTCCTGCTTCTGAGAGGCCTTGCTTATGAGAAGGTAGAATAAACTCTCTGGTTGGTCACCAGTGGTTATAATACTTTAAATAACTCAGATTACTTTGGGTTAAGCAGGATTGAAAAATATTATTTTTCTTGCCCGTGGGAGCAAATCAGGCAAGATTTATTTCTAATCTCTCACTTGCTCTCTTCTCTGAAACTCAGTTTTGTGTCCTTGCCCTCCTCTTTTTTCTTTTATTTTGAAATCCAGTTTTCTGCCTTATATTAGAGTTGAGTGGTTTGTAGGTTGAGTTGTTTAATCCGGACAAATATGACTTCCTTGGCTCTCTTGATTGTTCTGACCACAGTTATGCTGGCAGAACTGACCCCCCCCGGCCTTCTAGGGTACGCTGTGGGGATACGAGCATAACTGGGGAGTCAGACCTATTTTAAAATACTAATTTCATTGTTGGCTGGTCATAGTAAACTGGCAAAATCATTTCACCTCCCTGAGCCTTACTTTTCCAGTTTTTTTAAAGACTAAATTAAACAGAACATACTAATAATCTAACACACTATTTAACTCGGAGTAGGAATACAATAAATATTACTTCTTGGCCCCACACCCTCACTTAGGTCTTTTTGCTGTTACTGTTTGCTGCTGTTGTTATAGTCTGGCAGCCGGGTAGTTGTTGATTTTCACGACTAAAATAGTTTTTACAGTGAGATGCACTTCCAAGAATCTTAGAATTCTTACTGGTTGCTACACCCTCTACCCTCACCCCCGACGTTAACAAAACGTGAAACAAATAGCTATTCTTTTGCATAGTTTGCTTACAAAGAGAGAGCTAGAACTAAAAAGTAGTTAAATTTGAGGCTGCAGAGAGGAAACGAAGGAGGTGGGAGTAGGACCTGAAATTCTTGCTTTTCACAGCGTTAAGATAAGCGTTATAAGAGCATGTTCTCTCCTTGGAATGTCTTATCACCTATTTTGTGTAAATATCCAGAGACATGGTTTGACATTTTGTTTTCTTAAGAAAAAAATCTCACAGAAAATTTTAGGCTGCTATAATTTTTTAGTGCACGGTATGTTGTGCTCCAACATAGAAATTTTAAAAAACTGTTAAATAAAGAGGCCCCCAAATCTATTCACACATGACACCTGACACTAGCTCTTCTCCGTCTTAAATTCCAAAGTGAACTCTCATTTCGTGTCAGTGAGTATTGGTGCTTTAGCACAATAGAGATGTTCTCTGACTAGTGATCATTTTCAGTCTTTACGAACCTTGATTTTTTTTTTTTTTTAAAGATTTTATTTTTCCTTTTTCTCCCAAAGCCCCCGGTACATAGTTGTGTATTTCTTTTAGATGTGGGTCCTTCTAGTTGTGGCATGTGGGATGCCACCTCAGCATGGCTTGATGAGTGGTACCATGTCTGCGCCCAGGATCCGAACCGGTGAAACCCTGGGCCACCGAAGCAGAGCGCGCGGACCCAACCACTCAGCCACGGGGCTGGCCCCCACAGACCTTGATTTTAAAGTCTCAGTTCCTTTAAAATTTTGGACATGAACCCACCTGAACAGCAACTACCAAAACTCCTCCAACTGGCTTCCATTGCTGAACAGATACATTCCGATTTCTCTGACAAGTAAATGTAAAGTGTACAATGAACCTGACCAGTGCTTTGACAAACATCGTTGAGGTGTAATGAGATCTCTTTACGCTTTCTTTCTTTTCTGTTGTTACTAGGGCTTTCTTGTAAATAAATAAACTGCATTAGTCAGTGTTGAGAAGACATTCTCTCGTTCATTAACTGGGGAAGGTAAATTGAACTTAGGTGCTTTAATTTCAGAAAATTGTTTTGCTAAAATTTTCTTAATTTATGTAACCTTTGTCATAGGACACTCATTCGTAATTTTTTACTGTAATGGTATAAAAATGAAAATACCTTTTGAGATCATTACCCTAGTCCATATCTGTTATGGGCTCAATTGTGCCCCCCAAAATTCCTATGCTGAAATTCTAACCCCTAGTACCTCAGAATGTGACTGTATTTGGAGACTGGGTCTATAAGACGTGTTAAGGTAAAATGAGGCCGTGAAAGTGGGCCCTTATCCAAAAACACTGGTGTCCTTCGAAGAACAGAGGGTTAGGACAGAGACGCACACAGAAGGAAGACAGTGTGACAACACAGGGAGAAGACGGCCATCTGCAAGTCAGAGAGAGGCCTCAGGGGAAATCAACCCTGTGGACGCCTTGATCTCTGATTTCTAGCCTCCAAAGTTGTGAGAAAAATAAATTTCTGTCGTTTCAATCACCCAGCCTGTGGTACTTTGTTATGGCAGCCCTAGCAAATTAATATAATGTCTTAAATTTGGCAATAATACTGTCTGATAGAGTAAGAATTTCCTGTGTGAGTCTTTCCTTCTGCAAAAATTATCTTTAATTCTTTTTAAAATAAAACCAAAATGTGACTGGCAAACTTTCTGTGCATAAGTATATTAAATATTTTTTTCTGTATGGACGAATATTCTTTTTGTTTTACTTTTTTTTTATCGCAGTAACAGTGGATTATAACATTGTATAGCTTTCAGATGTACATCGTAATATATTTTGAATTCTGTGTAGATTACATCATGTTCACCACCCGAAAACTAATTATGGTCTATCACTTCACATGTGAACCTAATCACTCCTTGTGCCCTCCCACTTCCCCCTTCCCCCTTCCCCTCTGGTAACTACCTATCCAGTCTCCATTGCTATGTGTTTGTTTGTCGTTGTTTTTATCTTCTACTTATCAGTGAGATCATATGGTATTTGACTTTCTCTCTCTGACTTATTTCCCTTAGCATAATACCCTCAAGGTCCATCCATGTTGTCGCAAATGGCCAGATTTCACCATTTCTTGTGGCTGAGTAATATTCCATTGTGTATATATACCACATCTTCTTTATCCATTTGTATGGATGAATATTCTGTAACTCAGACATGAGACAAATCAAATCAACCTTTGCCCTCAATTGTAATGAATTAAGGAGATCTTATTGAATAGTCCATCACACAGATAATTTTTACAAAACTGGTTCTAGGACAACATCTTCCATATTCAATCAACTCTTAAGTCTTGTTGTTTTTACTACCTTTCTCATAAAACACTGCATTTCATTACCTTATTTTTCCCTTCTAGTTGTCACCACCCTAGTGAAGACACCAATGTCTTTTCTGGGCTCATCTAATAATTTCCCAAATGTCCTCACCTATGGACCCTCTCTACCTCCAAAATTCATTACATAGACACTAGTTATAATTATGACATGAAATTCTTTTTGTGGCAATATTCTTCAATAGTTTCCCATTATCTACAAAATAAAATCTAAACTCCCTTCACAGTACAATAGCATATGCTTCATGATGTAGCCTCTGCATACTTGTTCTGCTTTGTGTTGCTCCTCAACCTCAACCCTTGTTTTACTCACTAATACTTATTACCTATAGCTCCTGGACTGTATTGGGATTTTCCTTTTTTTTTTTTTATGCCTATATGTCTTTGCACATATGTTGTTCTTACTGCCTGTAATGTTTTCCAATATTCTCTGACCAACTTTTTATCCTTCAGGTCTTAGCTCAAATAACATCTTATGTCTCAGTGTTCAAATGTGCCTTCTGTGTTCCCATGACACACAGTTTATAGCTCCTTGTCTATCTCCACAGCAGATCAATCTATTTCTGCTTTTGTCTACTCAGTCCTTAGTATCATGCCTTCATGGTGAAGGGACTTAATGACTGCTTATTAAGTGAATACAAGGATGAAGTGGGTATGGCCTCAAAAAATTGCTCAAAAGTATTCAAAAGGCCTTGCATTCACCACAAAGTCTCTATGAAAATGACCTTAAAGGAGTATCACTCCGACAGGGTCAATTTCCTCCCTGGGAATAATGTAAATGGGGGTTGTATTACAGAAGAAGGACATAGTCCCAGGTAAATCACAGTTTTGACCACATGGACAAAGCAAAGATATGACAATTATAAACTGATATAATTAATAAACATTAAACGCTGAATTTTATAAGATGGCTATAAACCTTCTAGATATAGTTGTATTTAATGTAATATCATGTAAATATAACTATTGAATAATAAATTTGACATTAATTAATTTTGCTGAATCTTCTAAAATAGATTTAAGGCTTCTTTGAAAACAGGTATAACAGCAGTGTCATTAAAATAAAAATTCTACAATTACCTACTTGAAGTAAGTTTGAAAGCAATATCAAGCATTAACAAAATATTTAATGTTAAATGTCATTTTTACTTCTTTAAAATAATTTATTTCAGAATTAGTGTGGAGTGGGCCTATATCTCTTTGAAAAGTATCTGAATTCACACACACAGCTGGTGGGGACGTAAATTAGAAAACATGACGTTTAGCTTTATGTATTTAGATTCTCCAAATTCTCATAGTGTTTGACCGAGTATTTGTGATTCTGGAAGCTGATCTTAAGAAACAAATCAGACATTTAAAAATATTCATGAGCAAATATATTTATTGCAGCACTATCTGAAATTCAGAAAATCAATAAAGGGTTGGTTAAGAAAACATGGTATGTCTGTTCAATGTAGTATTCGACTGCTGTTAAAAATTTCCAATAACATGGTGAAACATTATTGTTATAGTAGTGAAAAGCAGGTTGCAAAACTGTGCTTACAACAAGATCACAACGATGGTATTAAAATATGCTGAAGAACAGAAGAAGCCCAAAGATAGGAGAAGGAAGGAAATTACAAAGATAGGAGCGGAAATAAGCGAAATAGAGACCAAGAAAATAATAGAAAAGATCAATAAGACTAAGAGCTGGGTTTTTGAACAGATAAAACTGACAAACCTTTAGCTAGACTCACCAAGGAAAAAAGACAGAGGACTCAAATAAATAAAATTAGAATTAAAAGAGGAGTTGTTACAACTGATGTCACAGAGATACAAAGAACCCTAAGAGACTGCTATGAACAATTATACCCCAACCAGTTGGACAACATAGAAGAAGTGGATAAGTTTTGAACAGAACTTGTAAGGTGACTGAATCAGTAATCAAAAGCCTCCCAAGAAACAAAAGTCCAGACCAGACGGCTTCACTGGTGAATTCTACCAAACACTTAGAGAAGAATGAGCACTAATCCTTCTCAAACTCTTCCAAAAAATAGAAAGGGAGGATGGACTACTTCTAAACTCATTTTATGAGGTGAGCATTACTCTGATATCAAAACCAGAAAAGGACACCACGATAAAAGAAAATTACAGGCCAATATCCCTTATGAATAGAGATGCAAAAATCCTCAACAAAATATTAGTAAGCTAAAGTCAATAATACATTAAAAGGATCATACATCATGATCAAGTGAGATTTATTCCAGGGATGTAAGGATGGTTCAACATTCACAAATCAATCAATGTGATACACCACATAACAAAAGGAAGGATAAAAATCATATTGTTATCTCAATAGATGAAGAAAAAGCCTTTGACAAAGTTCAGTACCTATTTATGATAAAAACTCTCAACAAGGTGGGTATAGAGGGAATGTACTTCAACATAACAAAGACCACTTATATGACAAGTCCATAGCTAACATCATACTCAATGCTGAAAAGCTGACAGTTTTTCCTCTAAGCAAAAATGCCCACGCTTGCCACTTTTATTCAACATAGTATTGGAAGTCCCAGCTAGAGCAACTGGGCAGGAAAAACAAATAAAATGCATCCAAATTGGAAAGAAAGGGATAAAATTGTCACTATTTGCAGATGATGTGATATTATATATAGAAAACCCTAAAAATGCCACCAAAAACCTGTTAGAACTAATTAAACAAATTCTGTAAAGTTGCAGGATACAAAAATCAATATAAAAAAACCTTTTGTCTTTCTATACACTAATAACAAACTATCAAAAAGAGAAATTAAGAAAACATGCCCATTTACAATTCCATCAAAAAGAATAAAACACCTAGGAATAAAGTTAGATGAAAGATCTGTACACTGAAAACTGTAAGGCACTGATGAAAGAAATTGAAGAAGACACAAATAAATGGAAAGATAGTCCATGCTCATGGATTGGAAGAATTAATATTGTTAAAATGTTCATACCACCCAAAGCAATCTACAGATTCAATGCAATCCCTATCAAAATTCCAATGGCATTTTTCACAGAACTGCAACAAATAATCCTAAAATTTGAATGTAACCACAACAAACCCCAAATAGTTAAAGCAATATGGAGAAAGAAGAACAAAGCTGGAGGCATCACACTTCTCGATTTCAAACTATACAAAGTTATAAATAATCAAAACAGTATAGTATTGGCATAAAAACAGACATATAGATCAATAAAACAGAATAAAGAGCCCAGAAATAAACCCAAGCATATATTGTCAATCAATTTGTGACAAAGGAACCAAAAATATACAATGGGGAAAGGGCAGTCTCTTCAACAATGGTGTTGGGAAAACTGGACAGCCAGACACAAAAGAATGAAACTGGACCACTATCATATACCATACACAAAAAATAACTCAAAAGTGGATTAAAGACTTGAATGTAAGATCTGAAACCATAAAATTCTTAGAATAAAACATAGGTGAAACTTTTCTTGACATTGATCTTGGTGATGATTTTTTGAGTTTGACACCAAAAGCAAAGGCAACGAAAGCAAACATAAACAAATAGGACTACATGAAACTAAAAAGTTCCTGCACAGGAAAAGAAACCATCAGTAAAATGGAAAGGCAACCTATGAAATGGGAGAAAATATTGGCAAATCATATATCTGATAAGGGGTTAATATCCAAAATATACAAAGAACTCCTACAACTCAGTAGCAAAAACAAAACAAAACACAATCCATTAAAAAATGGGCAAAGGATTTGAATAGACATTTTTTCAAAGAAGAGATGCAGAGGGCCAACAGGTACATGAAAACGTGCTCAACATTGCTCATCATCAGAGAAATGCAAATCAAAACCACAATGAGA
This sequence comes from Equus quagga, assembly GCF_021613505.1. Taxonomy (NCBI): domain Eukaryota; kingdom Metazoa; phylum Chordata; class Mammalia; order Perissodactyla; family Equidae; genus Equus; species Equus quagga. The sequence continues at coordinate 121,710,713 of NC_060273.1, forward strand.
TATCACCTCACACCTGTTAGAATGGCTATTATCAAAAAGACAAGAGAGAAGTGTTGGTGAGGATGTGGAGAAAAGGGAACCCTTGTGCACTGTTGGTGGGAATGTAAACTGGTGCAGCTACTACAGAAATCAGTGGGAAAGTTTCTCAAAAAATTAAAAATAGAGCTACTATATGATTCAGCTAGTCCACTTCTGGGTATTTATCCAAAGAAAATGATATATGCACCTCCATGCTCATTGCGGCATTATTTACAATAGCCAAGATATGGAAGCAACCTAAGTGTTCATTGATGGGGGAATGGATAAAGAAAATATGGTGTGTATACATATACAATGGAATATTATTCAGCCATAAAAAGAAGGAAAATTTGGGCCAGCCCCAGTGGCGTAGTGGTTAAGTTCAACACATTCCACTTTGGCAGCCTGGGTTTGGCTCCCAGGCTCAGACTTACACCACTCTGTTAACGGCCGTGCTGTGCTGCTAAAAAATAGAGGAAGAGTGAAACAGATGTTAGCTCACGGTGAATCTTTCTCAGCAAAAAAAAAAAGGAAAATTTGCCATTTATGACAACATGGATCAACCTCGAGGGTATTATGCTACATGAAATAAGTTAGACAGAGAAAGACAGATATCATCGCCCTTATATATGGAATCTAAAAACAAAAAAAAAAACCCAAACTCATAGATACAGAGAACAGGCTGGTGGTTCCCCAAGGGAGGAGGGGGGCTGGGAAAAATGGGTGAAAGTAGTCAAGAGGTCCAAACTTTTAGTTATAAAATAAGTAAGGGGCCGGCCCAGTGGCAAAGTGGTTAAGCTTGCGCACTCCACTTTGGTGGCCCAGGGTTTGTAGTTTCAAATCCCAGGTACGGACCTACACACCGCTCATCAAGCCATGCTGTGGCCACGTTCCACATACAAAATAGGGGAAGATTGGCACAAATGTTAGTTCAGGGACAATCTTCCTCACACACACACACACACACACACACACACACACAAACCTGTAAAAAAATAAAGTAAGTAAAGTCAATGAGTCCTGGAGATGTAATGTACAGCATAGTGACTATAGTTAGTACTGTATTGTATATTTGAAAGTTGCTAAGAGAGTAGATCTTAAAAGATCTCATCACAAGAAAAAAAATTTTTGTAAGTGTGTATGGTGATGCATGTTAAGTAGACTTAACGTGGTGATCATTTTGCAATATATACAAGTATCAAATCATTATGTTGTTCACCTGAAACTAATACAATGTTACATGTCAATTATATCTCAATTTTAAAAAATTCCAAAAAAATATGTTGAAGAATACTGGGAGAAAATTCTTCAAAATATAAACAGTGACCATTGCTGAAATGTGAATTTTTTTAAACTTTTTTTTTATCTTTTCCAGTTTATACACACTATTTTTATAAATGCAAATTTATTAACTTTCAAAGTTACTCCATTGGTCTCGAGGCATCATGAGAGTTATTGTTGCTGATAGATATGTTTCTCCCACTGCAAAATGCTTTTCAGAAGTAAGCTCCCACTATTTTCCCATTTCCTCAGCTTATTTGAAGTCATAATAGCATTTACTTGTGACGATAGCTCTTGGGTTGCGGAGGGTACTCCACTTCATGAAAACGACACTGGCCATTATCCTAAATAACACTAAGCCGTCAAGGAAAACCTTTAAAGTGCACCTTCAAAACATCTTAGCAACTTGCTGGAATGGTACTTGAAGATAGGAAAATTGGAGGTGAGCTGTAGTGTGTATTTCCTATATTAGGCTCTCTTCTGAGTTTGGCAATGAAAATTTAAAGGTCATGTTTCCACCCTGGATAGCAATGGTGGTGAGGCTTCCTTGAGTAGGTCAGTGACAGTATATGCCAGCTGTCTGCTCTTCCCTATTTCTTATATTTACTCTACTCTTCATTGCTGCTCTTCCGCTGGGTGCTGTTTGTTTGTAAGGCACAAACATGTACTCTTATTTTAACTCCTTGCTCTTGTTTTCTTACTTAGTTTCAAACGGCATAGTCCTTATTTCAGTTCAGAATGCATATCTGTATTCCCTGAGAATAAATTGATATTTGTTCTTCCAGCAGTCTCACTGAAGCGTTTCGAGTAAATGACTAAAAACATCCCATTCTTCTCTGAATCATTTTGAATGATCATCTTCCTTTAGTCCGGAACCACTGACTCACAATCACGCGCTTCCCTGTTTCCAGTCATTTTGTCACCAAACCTGGGGAGCAAATTACTCAAACACTTTATTATCTGAGGACCTTTTGGATACAAAGAAACAAAATGATGAAGAGAAATACTCTAACATTGGTTCCATCCATTCTCTGCCTGTGTTTTAACTTTGGTCTTTTGCTTTTTTAAACCTGTTGCCATGTCCTCCTACTGATGAAACAAAAGAGGTACTTCAGTGTGAACACTGTGGCACTACTGGCATTTTTTTTTACTGTGATTTCAATTGGAATATTTTCAAATCGTCATTTTGGCATCATGTCTACCACTTAGAGAGAGAAGATTTGGAACTGAAACAAGACATCAATTAACATGCCCTGCTCGGAATGTGTTGGATGTCCCTCACCTGACAGGCTCAGCACATTCCCCTCATGTCTTTTTCTTTTGGTGTCACTGGCCCGCTGGTGGGTACCACCCATCCAAGTAGAAAGATTAAAATATGTACTATTTTTGGGCTCTCCAAAAATAAACAAACTGCAAAAATGCAATCTAAAAGCATAGTGTTTTTCTCCAAGAAAAAGTACTGCAAAAGCGTTTTCCCAGGTAGCAGTGTGACACGTGCACTGACGGATGGAGTGAGGGATTTTGCCAGGATTCCAAGAGTACAAACATTTTAAAAGAAATTTTAGTGGCAGAAACAGAGATGTTAACTGGTATAGAGACAGGAAGTATTTTATCCAGAGAAAAGTTTTGTTTGCAAGAAATATTTCCTGAATTTAGGGAAGACACATCTCCAACAAGTCTGACTCACAAGGAATTTGGCTCATCACTAGTGATATCATTTGAAGATATTCTTAACAACTGGCCAGTGAGAATCGAATATAAGCATATGATTCTTGAAAAACCAGGAGAATTATTTGGGTGTTGACCATTTTACAGGTTTTCATAAATGTAAGAAGAACAGGAAAAAATGCATTTACATTTTTTCCTATATGATGATGGGATGACTGCAGTAGAATATGTGGAAGCAGAAGCAGAAAGCCACAGTTTTCTAATCTATGAAGCAGAGATAATAATCCCTATCTTGGCACCATTTGTGGATTAAATGTAATATTATATTTACAAGTGCTTTCTCAGGGGAATGATACGCTGAAACTATAATGAGGCATTTAAAGATGGCTGAACATTGGAAAATTGCTTTCACCCCATTGGGGAAGGAACCCAAATGAACAATTAAGGAGGTTTTGGAAATGAGAACGGGGCACAGCCAAATTTGCTACTGAGATGTGATATATGGCTTTGTCGTGAAAAACAGCCAAGAGTGTTGCAGAGGTAGGAGAGAAAATAAGAATTAAGACTCTCAAAATGAATGAGTTGGTTGAAGTGTTAAAAGTGCTGAGAGAGATGAGAAAACTAGCCTTGACTTGATAAAGAAGAAAATTGCCTGAAACACCAAGTAATCACCATCTGATCTTGATTAAAGAAAAGGATAAAGAATAGCAAGCAGGGCTAAAGTATGGAAATAGATGGAGCATGTGATCTCTTTTATGATGTGAATTTGAGGGAGCGCATGACACAGCTCTCTGCTTGAAAATATTCACTTACTTGTCCTCAGGATTCATATTTGACTCTCATTGCCTGTCATGTTTCTTAGCCCCTAGAATATACTAAATAAGTGTTCTTGGGTAAAGAATGAATAAATGTCTTAGGTTGGTCCCCGTCCCAGCCTCCCATGCTGACTTTAAAATAAGGGTTCAAGTGCAAGTAGTTTATTTGGAAGGTAATCCCAGAAAGCCCTTTCAGAAGAGTAGGGGAAGTGAGACAAAAATGGGGAAAAGAATCCAAAAAAGGGTATCAGCAGGTTGCCACTGTGGGCCACTGGAGCTCACTTCTACTGAGGACCTGCGAGAGATGATGGAGAACTCGCATTCTTTATTAGCTGAGGGCTCCTGCTGAGGGCATCGGCTCCATATTACCTTCCTCCTGAGCATGCTCCTTTGGCAGAGAAAGCCCTTAGGCAGAGACTCCAAGGTGTTTGTAGTAGGGAACCACAGACTGTGTAAAAATGGCGATTACTGAGGGACTACGAGCAGGGCACTGATAGTGTCTGCTACAGGGAGTGAGTGAGTGAATTACAACTTCCTTCCTTTGGATCTGTAGGTCATTTCAGGCTTCAAATGGCCAACAGTGAAATGCCAATGCCTAAGTAACCATCAAGCCATATTAATGAACACTTTATTTATCATCTTAGTTAGCTTCTGGTAAGAGACATATTTTACAGGAAAAGAGACACTGGGAGGGGAAAGTGTTTGATGAAGTATACACAGAATGGGAGGTAAAGGGTCCTTGAAGATAAATTTGTGACAGTAATGTTGCCTAGGACAATGCCTTTATATGAAAAGTCTGCTAATAATTATTTTATGTGGTAGGATAAATATAATTATATCCTGGAGAAACTGTGAAACTTGTAAACTTCCTCCTTCCATCCTGCCTTCCCTCCCTCCCTCATTCCTCCCTTCCTTCTCTCCTTCCTTACTCTTCCTCCATTCTTTCCACCCTCCCTCCCTTCCTTCATTCTCTCCCTCCCTTCCACAACAGATATAAAGTATTAAACCGTTTCCCTCCTCTTCCTGTAGGATTTTTTAAGTGATAGTGGTACAAAATAGAATATTCCAATTTAGAGAAAATTTAGTTTCTCCCTCTCTAATTATAGTACTTAGAAAAGTTTCTAAGATTTTGAACATTCAACTGAATTCTATCCTTGTCTGACCTCAACAGGAGCCCAAGGCAAGCACAGAAGTCGGTTTGGCCCAATATACTCATCCAGAGGGATTAATCATCAAGTATATTTCATTTACTACATTGTGAATTTTAAGTATGCACACTCACTCTTTTCCACCAAAATTCAAGAGTAGTCATATTTAAACAGGACTGTACCCTCACAAGAAGTGCCAATTTGGGTTATTAGGCAGTTTAAAGAATTAACAGATAGGAACTGAGCATTTTACTGCTGCCTGCTTTTTCTTTGTCTCCGTTTAGACATCTAAAATATGGAATAGATCTTGTTATCAAGCTCAAACACCTACCATTTTATTCACTGACTATTCAAAAAAATGAGATTTTAAAAATACTTGAATCACGTGGTTAATATTTTGAATGTATTTTAATTAGGTATAGCCTTGGGAAAAGTTATTAAAAATATTCTTACATATTCTTCTGGAAATCAGTTGCCTAAGGTAGTTCAAATTTTATATTATTTCACTTTAGCTTTTATTTTATCCTTGGAAATAAATATAGTATTTACTATTTGTCAGTGTCAATAAAATAGAATATTTCTCAATTATTTTTCCTTTTAACCACTTCATTCACTGAATTCTGAATCTAATATATAATCACTACATTTTTAGTAGATACCTTTTGTTTAAATATTTTTCGATTTAATTCCATTAAATATTTTATATTTAAATATTTAAATTTAAATTTCTCATATTTTTAAAAACTAAACGGTCATGATTTCTCAACTTGAATCTTAAATTGATGAAAAATTATTGTTTTCAATCTTTTTATAGGTTTATTATAATGACTATTTCTTATTAGCACATAAACCTTTGTGATATTAATGTCAAAAGGAGATAGTACACTCATTAACAATAGATATTATTTGTGGAGTGTGTTTATACAGAGCATCTGAGAAAAGCAGTTGTGTCTGTGCTCTTAAAATCAGAACTCAGCCATAGAAACATGAATATTCTTCAATGTGTAATAATAATTACTAGTACTTCTTGTACTTGTACTTCGTTCTAATACTTGTACTTAACTTATAACTATTAGATCGCTAAAAATAATATTTGAGTGTTTCAAAATCATTGCTACTTACAAAGAAACTTACAAGATATAGAAAGTACAGTAAAATGCTTTGGTAGAGGATGTGGTTAGAAACTATAAGAAAAAAACCCAATTAATGCTAAGACATTGTCAACCATTACCTTGTCTCAAAATTTGTTTCTTTCGAAGTGAAAGAAATCCTGTGAAAGCCAGCCCTGACGGTCTAGTGGTTACAGTTCATTTGCTCACTGCTTCGGTGGCCCGAGTTTGCTTCATGGTCAAGGAACCATACCGCCCGTCTGTCAGTTGCCATGCTGTGGTGGCAGCTCACATAGAAGAACTAGAACAAGTTACAACTAGAATATACAACCATGCACTGGGGCTTTGGGGAGAGAAAAAAAAAAAAGAGGAAGATTGGCAACAGATGTTAGCTCAGGGTGAATCTTCCCCTGCAAAAAAAAATAATAAAAGAACTTAACTGTTTAGAAAAAAAAAAGAAAACCCATGAGATCATAATATCTTTGTATACAATCAATAAAACAAACTGAGCATGCTTAGATAGAGATATTGGTTAGGGAGATGTTTTATGATAATTACCTTTTTTAAAGCTCAGTAAATTTTAAGGAGCCATTAAAAACATTTTCATTCTTTAATGCAAAGTTGTCACATTACCCAGTTTGGGTCATTTTGAAGTTGGCGTTCTAAGTGAATGAGGAAAATGTAGATAATATTTAACGTTTTTCTATTCTTTATATTTTACAAGTATTTTTTGATAAACAAATGAATGTACCTGATCAAAAATTTAAATTATTAAAAAAATATATACAATGAAATTAACTGTCTCTTCATTTCATAGCTTCCTCCCCAGAGGGAACTGATGTTGATTTCATATGTGTCTTCCAGACATATCTATGCATTCACAATAATATAAGCAAAATTTCATAATCTGTTATGTATAAACAACTATTTATCTTTATATATCCTTGGATTAGCTTCTTAAGCACACAGTTTGGCGACTTACTTATTCACTTAATATTACTCAGACATTATTTCATAACAATAAATTACAATTCTAACTCACTTTTTAGAATAACTATATAGTATTACATTATTGGATATAATTTATTTTGTGTATTGAGTACCCTATTGTGAGACATTTGTTTCCATGCTTTTCAGCAATAAACATTGGCTGCAATCAATATTTTTTGCATACATCTTTGTATCCAGTGGACGTATTTCAATAGAATAAATCCCTAAATGCAGTATGGCTGTTTTTAATTTTTATAAATATTAATTAAGTTTGATAGTTTTCAATCAAATTCCCTTTGTGTAGAGTTTTTAATCAAGTAAATTTTAAATTGGAAAAGTAATTTATAGTTTATTATCTTGGCTCTCTCAAAACTTAGTGTCTACGCTAGTCACTTTTCACTTATCCCAGGTGACTTTACAGTTATTTATTTTGTTTTTCCAAAATAGACTTAAAAGTCCTTGAAGGCTTCTCTAACATCCTCCATGTTTTGGTATAAGGCATACCTTGGAGTAAGTCTCATTTAAAAATCCTCTAACTAGTAACTTGAAATATTTGACTTTGATACTTATTTATCAAATTAAATGTATAATCTCTGTTTGTTTGTTTTTTTAAGATTGGCACCTGAGCTAACGTCTGTTGCCACTCTTTTTTTTTTTCCTTCTTCCCAAAGTCCCCCAGGACATAGTTGTATATTCTTGTTGTGGGTCCTTCTGGGTGTGCTATGTTGGACTCCGCCTCAGCATGGCTTGATGAGTGGTGCCATGTCCATGCCCAGGATCCGAACTGGGGAAACCCTTTGCTGCCAAAGTGGACCATGTGAACTTAACCACTCAGCCACAGGTCCAGCCCCCTCAGTGTTGCTTTAATGTCCATTTACTCCTCATATCAGTAAGTTATTGCAAAACTCTGTATTCAAACAGAATTGGAAAATGAATAAATAGTGCAAATAGTCATGTTTTACATGATATTACATTCAATGTTGCTTTTTTAGTATTAGTTTATTAATTCTGTTTTTGAAGACTGTATCTGTGAATCAAATCAAAAAGAATAAATAGATATTTTTCCTTTTTTAATCTCTTGAGCACAGCAGGTCCTGAGCACCTTGCTCTAGAATGTTGCATTAGGATTTCCAAACTTCAGAATAAAAATATTAAGAGGAAATCCCCATCCTGTGGTCCGTGGGGGCTGGTTGCCTCTTTTGCTGATAGGAAGATTAAATTACTATAACAGACCTGTCTGCCTGTGTTTGACAACTGTAAGCACAGCCCTGAGGACAGTACAGGTTCCTGCAGAGAGAAGTGTCTCTCCCATCTGAACTGTACACTGAGCGGGCAAGTTGGTTGCACGTTCAGTAATACCACTGGATGATGCAAAAAGGAAGAGAAAAAGAAAAGTATTAAGTTTTACAAGTTGTTTCTACTCAAATATATTTTCTCAGTTTCAGATCCTCAGCTATTTTATTGAGTGGAAATTCTTGAATTGAAAGGGTCAAGAAGAATAACGTTGCATTTCCTTCTGTCTCCGGAAACATTTCTTATGGTAACTTAGATTGTGTATGAACAGACTCACTTTTTTAGACATTGATAAAGTCTTCTTTTCTTCATCTGACATTTTATACAAGAACACTTCAGATGTGTTATAGATGTGACAGTTTAACAATCCTATTAGATTTGTATCAACTAGTTAGATGTGTATTCACAGTCTTTTGTGAATCATTGCCTTTTTGTTTAAAAAGATGGCCTATTTTGAAACTTTGTATAGGTACATTCCTATTTTTGTGACCCAAAACAAACAAACTTAATGACTGTCAGAAATATGTTTGGGGGCCGGCCCGGTGGTGTGGTGGTTAAGTTAGTGTACTCCACTTTGGCAGCCTTGGGTTCACTGGTTCAGAACCCAGGTGGGGACCTACACATTGCTTATCAAGCCATGCTGTGG